>NC_135178.1:23360334-23710334 GCF_041146795.1 Maylandia zebra | reverse complement strand
CCTACTTCCTGACCCACACCTACAGATACACGGCCGTGCGTGGACAAAAACAAACAAATGTGGTGGAAGCTCTGAGCAGCCACAGAGATTATAAATGCAATACAGTATGTTCGAGTGTATTTGCAGGGCAACATGCACACCCACACACCCTACAATAACAATAACAACAAAAAGAATGCATATAAACTGGCAATATTGTCTCCAGTTAAGAGGCTGCAGAAGTAGAAGTAGACTTCATCTTTCATTCCACGCTCAACACGCTTTTTTTGGTTCCTGAGCGACTTGGCATCTACAATTCTGCTTTCTGTTTTATCCTTGTTAAAGTGAAGAGGAAAACTAAAAGGAGAGTGCTTCAAAAAGAATAGCCAGATCAAACGCGCAGATCAAAAAGACAGATCAAAATACCCTAGTGGTATAAAGTTTGACTCTCAGCGTTAGACTTTGAACATTTCTAGCTCGCTGTAAAATCATGAGATGCTATGCGGAATACCATTATGTGAACATGGACATGCAAAAACCCTACAAAGCTTTCAGATAGGACTTCAAGACAAAAGTGGGAGCCTTGGATTTTGAGCTCATGTCCTCGAGCTCTTACACAACACGGTGGAGCACTTTATTGTCAGTATTTAATACAAGTTTTAATTATGGGCTATTCCTTGGGGGATTTGTAAGCCTCGACTGACTTATTTCTGAGCTACAGAGGACAAATAGTTATCCCACATGATGAGCAAGAAAAACAAAACAAAACCTCCTGCAGCAATAGGGCATGTTAGGTGAAGAGGATGGAAGTAGATTTTACTGATATGTATATGGAAAAATGTAGAACTTTGGAATACAAAGAGCAGTTGTCTCTTCTCTTGATCAGCTTCATTCCACCCCAGGTTTCCCCTGACTTTGGTCAGCCCAGTGAATAATAAAAGCAAGAAAATAAGCCATACTGTGCTCTTCTTTTCTTTTCTTTTCTTTTCTTTTCTTTTCTTTTCTTTTCTTTTTTACTTGCTTAGCTGGTTTCTGGAGAATTTTCTCTCAGCCTTTCTTTATTTTATATTTCAGCACGACTAAAGCCATCATTCTGGTGCACAATAAGACAAAATGCAAGTGAAAATGAATTCTACAAAATTCATATGTTTTCTGAACCAAAAAAACCCCCCATGCAAACAGCAAATTTTGTAAATATGCATGACAAAGTTTATGGTTTAAACTGAAGGTTGTGTGGTGAAAATGTTGCATGCACAAAAGATGCCCGATGTGAATTTTTCTCTTCAAAGTTCTTGTGTACGTCTGGATGGTTTCTAGTGCAGCTACTGATGCAACCTTGAAGTGTAGCTCTGATAATGAATGTATGGATGTGTGTGATTTTATCATGGAGCAAACATCATGTTCTCATCCAAACTGATCCAACCTTCACGTCAAGGAGTATCACTGATTAGGAGAGCAGGCTGTGAGTCCACATTGTTGAAGCCCACTGGCAGGGTATGAGGTCAAGAGTGTGACTTTAAGCATGCTTATTTCAGTATTTACAGAGCTGCATGCATTTGTCTCACATGTCTGTCTAACATGGTTGCCATTTTCCCCGAGTAGGCCGGCCTTCTGCCTTCTTCTGCGATGAAATTTAAATTGAAGGGTCACCTTTGTGACACACTGAAGGTGATCCAAGTGCAGCTGTTTCGAAGGAGACTTCCAGGGAGAGGTAAGGCATTGTGTACGGAGACTAACTTGAGCATGATAACTCAAAGTGTCGTCATATACAATATGTCAGCACGCAACCTCTTGCAGCCACGTGTGCTGTTTTATACCACACGGGAAGGAATGAGGGAAAATGTAGCTGGATGATAAAACCAGTGTGATGATCACATACAAGAAACATACAAGAAAGTTCACAGCATCCTTAATTACAGCTTTGTTGCTAAAGCACACACATGTTTGTCCACGACAGTGTTAGTTATTCTGACAGTAGTATAATCTCCTACCACTGTGACCAGATGTGGTCTGTGCTAATTGCTGTATAATATGTTCTATGATGTCTTCTTTAGAATTCATTTTCAGCATTGAGTATGATTAGCTGTTTTTTTTTTCCAGTCTGTGGCATATATATGGCACAAGTCTTACCCACTCTTTGAACTTGCATGTGTGGATGTGTCTTTTTCTAACCCATCTGCTGTAGATCATGCCTTTGACTGCAACTACACATGTTAGGACACACAAAGTAACCTCTTAAAAACACATCCACACGATCCGCACAGTTAGAGACTCTTTATTCTCCCCACTGACAATATGCAGTTCTGGCTTGGTTGGCTATCTTTGTGATCAGAAACACAGACGGACGTCCTGGTGGCTCGAAGCCAAGTTACACAACCCACACGCACGATACGAGCCTGAACCGGTTCGTCGCTTTTGTTGCATGTCACTCCTGTGGTTACTATTTGGGTTTGCTAAAACAGGAAAGCCATAAAATAAAACAAAGGGCCAGAACAGAGGAGAAACGATCAGTCTGGCGGCTGGAGCAATATATACAGTAACGTAACTAAGTCGGATATGATGGCAGAGGTGAGCAGATCTGTCTGACAGACTAAACCCATCTGGACCTGATCTTCTCTGCAGCACCACAGCCCTGCTCCACATGTTGCCTTTGATACGACTCTGCTCACAGCTGCACTTGATAAAATTGGAGGTTTTGTGGAACTTTGGTTAATGTGTGTGTGTGTGTCCATATGTGAGTATGTGTGTGTGTTTGAAAGTTTTTAATGTGTGGATTTTTGCCTCACGCTGCGTCACTTCCACATTATCTTGCAGTGAACCCTCCACACACACACACACGTGCGCGTGCAGTGCCACACATGTTTTCCATTTGGATTTTAATTTCCCTCCTTTTCCTTTCGTCTGTTTAAACAGCCGGCAAGAGGGCTGTAAAATCCTGATCTGTTTACATGATAGGCAGCCTGGTGCTTGGCTGTTTAATGCGCCGTCATAAATTATACACGAGCTCAGCGTACTGGGAATGAACACAATACTGCAACTTCAAGAAATGCCAAAAACCTGTTTCACAGGTTCAGTTTAAATCTGTGACGCCCTTTAAGTAAAAAGGACTCTTGAAGAGTGAAATGGGAAGTCTTACATTCAACCTGGAATAAAAAAAAAAAATCTCCACGTGATTCATAAAGACTTTTGAAAAGTAGATCAGCCACGTATAATTGATTATTTCACTGTGACGTGATTTAAATTTAAAGAAATTATGATCTTGTCTGTGCACGCTTCATGCTGCTTTAGTCACTGTACATAAAATATTAATCAATTAATCAGTTTTTTTATGATCTGAACACACAAACTGTTAATGAATTAGTCCAATTTTACAGTATATTTTGTTGTTTAAGTGTGGCAATTTATAGACTCTTGACCTTTAGGTGGAGTTAACCCTTCAAGTAACAAGTAAGAGTGCCGGGAACCAATTTAACCCAGGGCCCAATCAGAATTTAAGTGCATAGATGATATATAAAGAAAAAGTGCTTACTCTATACATCAGTAAAATACAATGAAAACATTGCAGCCAGGTTTTCTGACCTATATAAAGATGAAACACGAACTTATAGTCTGAATAAACAGAACCACACTCAGGCTGCTTTCAATACCATTTACATATTTGCATTCCATATTTACATAGGACTTTCCCCTTCTCTGATTTCAGCTATGTGTCTATAAGAATGTATACACAGTGTTAAAACGAATAGCGCTGATCCAGCATTACAAAACAAAAGTCTGTGGAAAGAGAATCACTCTCTGCATGACAACACGACACCAGAGCGACTGGAGATGATGGGAAACTGCAAACGAGTGATTTACCAAAGGCATGGGTGGAGGTTCAGTTGAAGATGCTCATTCCTGTAGGCATAGCAGTAAAAATAAGACAAGACTGCAGTAGTGTGTTCACTGCTACTCAGATTTCAGTGCGCACACAACAGTTCACTCTGTGCCATGTATCAAGTGTAAATGGCAAGGAAGGATGAGGTGATGCTCGTGGTGAAGTATTAGCTCAAGACATCCATCAATCCAGTATTTAATGCTTATCCAGGTCTTTGTCAATCAGGTCAGGAGCCTAATCAGAGCTACCCACATTTCCCTATTGCTGTATATAAGTCTCCTGGAGAGATATTGCAATTTTTTCCAAGCCTGATAAAAAAAACAAAACCTCTCCAGTGTGATCTGGTCCTGCTTGAGGCTGTCCTCTGAGATGGACATGACTGAAGCACTTAAGAGTCAGTCTTTTTTCAAAAAGAAAGAAAGAAAGAAAGAAATCTGTTGCATATCAAAATATCTCACTATAACATAAGGAAGCTCTATCCGTCTGTCTTTCTGTTTCCTTGTCAGCAAACGAATCCTACACAATCAGAAGTTGAGAAACTAGATTTGGTTCTCAGGTATATCTGAGGCACCTGAAGGTTGTTATCAGATATTATGACATAATTGTGTTGTCTAGCAACCAAGCAACAGGCTAAAATAACCCATTTCAGCAGTTAGACACCAATACCACCTCATAAAAGCATCATATAAATTTCATTTCCAGGTAGTATGATCTAATTTAACAAATACTGAATATATTAATTTTGATATTTCCATCCATTATATGAAAAAATCTTTTATACGTGTTTTTCAACCACAAAGCACCTCAATATACCATCACTGAAATTCTCTATTCCTAATATAATCAACCTTGGTGAAGTTAATAGAATAGAATAGAATTGTCCTTTATTGTCCCTCATTGGGAAAATGCAGGTGTTCTGGCAGCAAAGTGACAGGAAGATGGAGCACGCAGATTCGCACAAAAGTAGAGAATATCAAACTGTACGGTTATTAAAGACAGCAGGCTCACATTGAAAGAAATGTGCAACTGAGTAAGATTTTTTTTAATGTAGAAAAAGTGCATTTAAAATGATTTGCGCTTAAAAAACAAACAAACAACCGACTATTTACAGAAAATGGGAAAACTGTGCAAATAACAGCAGGGATATAAACAACTTGTTGTTGTACTAAATCCTCTTTTCTTAAATGAAATGATCACAATAAGCAACATTGGTGAAGTTAAACATTAAGGGAAACCTAAACTTAGTTTTAAAAGTTTTAAAATGACAGGAAACACACAATATTACCTTTGGACAAGTTCACAATTTACTCATGAAAGAAACAGAATGTTTATTTTTTCTTACATTAACTATTGTTAACAGTTTTTTAAAAAATAACGTTGCAAAAAACTTTATTCAGCTGCTAAGAATATATTTATTCTGGAGCTTTGAGATACTCTGCTTTCTCCCAACCTGCATCTTCTTTTAAAACTATTATCTTCCTGAATGCTTGAAATCTGGAATACATCTCTAGTCTGTCTCATGTGATATCAAAAGGTGGATTTTGAGAATCTGTCAAAAACAGAGAGTTTGTAGTCCTTTTGTTTCTTTTAAATATGAAGATTTAAGAGGGCCATTTAGGTGTCTTTGATATTTCAGTATGATTCACACACATTCATACTCCAGTGGCTGCATCAGAGAGCAACTCGAGTAGACGGGATCAACCCACAAACCTTCCAATTAGTAGGTGACCTGATCTACCACCTGAGCTGAGCTTTGGGTTATCATGTGGGAACTGTGAGTAGGTTGTATATTAGTATCATTTGTTCCTTGATGATGTTTTTTTGTGTATTTTTATTACAGTTTGACCCACCCAGAGACTGCAGATGGAAATTAGCAAATATCTAAATCTGGTTCAGTGAGTCGCTTAGGAGACTAATTTTTGTACATGGCCACTGAAAAATAAATAAATACTAATGCAAATTCAGGATACCAATTTTTTTCCCTTTACACTTTACAGGGGTTGACAGTGTCTGATGAATGAAGTTATATGTTGACCTGGACCCGTATATATATATATTAGTGCTAAACAAATTTATTAAACCACCTGTCATAAAAACAAGAAAACACAAATATCTTATAAAGCTCTCAAAATCTTATTTAAAACTAAAAATTATTATTAAATATTGCTATTTATTATACAACTTTATTAATATTATAATTTGTGTAACAAATCAGGATACTTTTATATTAAAGATATTTGTATTATTAAGCTATATGGAATTTTGTAATATATTGTATTATTTTATTTTAGTACATTAACTTGTTTATTATTGTTCTCAGAGCAACTGTGATCACATAATTTCCTCTGGGACTAACAAAGTATTCTGACTCTGAAATGAGAAACTGAATTCACATTTTTATACACAAATTTGAGGTGACACACTGGAAATGAGTCAATCCAAGTAAATAACTGTAATTTGACTGTAATAACGTGTGTTGCTGTTTTTTTCTGCCTTTTTGTAAAATAGTACATTTGAACATTCATGGATAACAACAATAATCACATTTTAGTATTAAACCTGTGATTTTGATTAAAGAGATTGTACATACTTGTGGATTAATATTACAGAAACACAAATAATGATTTGGGTAATTACCAGTACTGTTAATTTAGGTAAGATGCTGCATAAACCTTACATTGGATGTATTGTGTGATGGTGTAATAAATTCGTTAAGCACTGTAAACACAGTGAATTGCATACTTTTCTTCTGTTTATTTAAAAAACCATCTTTTTTTTTTTTTTTTTTACTTTTCCCAGTGTGGTTAAACACGTCAGCTTCCCAACACCTGAAACACACCAAATAATACAGCAGCATGCGCATGTACTAGTGAAAATGATTAAAATGATTAATTAAAACTAATGAAATCAATTCACAAACTTTAGCTTTGTAGATCCAAGATACCAGAGGTGGGACCAAGTCATTGTTTTGCAAGTCTCAAGTAAGTCTCAAGTCTTTATCCTCAAGTCTCAAGTCAAGTCTCAAGTAATGTCAGGCAAGTCAGAGTCGAGTCTCAAGTCACTGGTGTAAAAGTCCGAGTCAAGTCACAAGTCTGAAACTTTGAATTTCAAGTCCTTTCGAGTCTTTAAAAAAAAAAAAAAAACGAAAAAATAATGTTGCAGTTATGCTAAATGTAAATATTAGACCATGTAATTTTTAAATCTGTGTTTTTCTCAACACATGACAAAATAGTGAACTTAGAAAATATACACAAATTGTGAAATTGCACCTCTTTAAAATGCAGCTCAATTAAACCTAGCTCCTAGAATAATTTTCACCGACAGTTCTGAGATAAGCTGCATGTTATTCTTGGATGCGGTTGTAGGACCAGCTTTAAAATCGCATGACAAAAATATCATACACATTAAAAAAAACTGTATCACCAACGTAGCCTGGAAAACATTTGCTAGTTAGATGAAGTCAGCTATCTCATCTTAGCATATTTATATGCATATTTATAATCATACGGTTCTTGGAGTGAGTGCACACACTCGTGAAGTTTAGTAACTTCAGGTCACTGCAACAAGCCCAGGTACAGTTTACCGACGGATGGGTGCAGGACCTTGAAATGCACCGTGTAGAACGAAAGACCATCGTACGTATCATAAGTTTACCAGTCTCACAAATCGTCGTCATAAATACACATTCCTTAACCGTTTATTAATAGGACCTTTGAGCTCAACGGTAATTAATTAGCAGTGGAAATAATTTCTGGTAGCATCACAGAAATGTAGCAGTGACAACAATATTGTATGCTGTAATCGTACTGGGCAATTAGTGATACAAAAACCCTGTTTTATCCTGTGAATAAAAGTATATGTTTTTGTCAATGTACCATAATAACAGAAGCGAAACACAATATTGTGTCAGGACAATTCACTATTTATGCACAATAAATAAAGGAGCATAGCGCGACAATTTCTGTTCAGCGCCAGACTTGCTTGTAACCTATATCACCAATTATGTTATGAAAATGATGTATTAACTACAACAGCAGACTGACCTTCGTGTAAATGCTTGGAGCAGACTAACCTGTGAGCTGGAGTGTTCTGGGACGTTATATTTGATCTTTGAATGGCTGCAATCCAGGCCGTCTTTGTTACTTCGGAAACATGGCTCGAACAATTTCTCTTCAACGACGTAATCCGATAACAACCGATCTCTTTACCCGTCGGCTTCCCGTGGCTGTCATGCGACCGGCTATTGCAGTCAATAATACAACAGCTTCTTGACATTTTTGTGTTTCTTTTTATCGCTGTGTGACTGATTTCAATTGAAAGCCTGCGTGCGCTAGTACCGCTTGCCACGAGTTCCCAGAATCCTTTGCGGTTCTACCCGTGAATGACGTCACATTTTCAATCTCTATATAATATGCATGTTAAATTTTATATTTGGGGTAAAATATCAAGTCTTTTCAAGTAAACCGGTTCAAGTCCAATTCAAGTCCCAAGTCATTGGTGTAAAAGTCCAAGTCAAGTCACAAGTCTTAGAACATTTTTTCAAGTCAAGTCTAAAGTCATAAAATTAATGACTCGAGTCTGACTCGAGTCCAAGTCATGTGACTCGAGTCCACACCTCTGCAAGATACCTCTCGCTCAAACATCCATTGTCAGTATATGTGTACCTGTGGTTTCAGCTTTCCACATCACACTTGCGTAAGTTGCATATTGGATCGCAACTGGCTTCCAAACTAGTTGCTACATCTCAAAATCCTGTTTGTATATGGGCACTCCTTAGACTGAGATTGAACTTGAGCAAGAGGGTGATACAAGTGATCCAGGCGGATGCCAAAACAGACTTCCAGAGTCACAATAAAAAAGCATGTTTTTGATTGGAAAGGTGAAATCTGATAAATATGTAAAAGATTTTATATTTGCTCTTGAAGAAAAATGGAAAATGACAAAAAAAAAGGGTTGTGTTAACTGAGAAGGCATCAAGAGTGAAGTTCTGAAAGGGTACAGTGAAACAAGCAAAGCAAACACATTTCTGTATGTTTGCGTCATGGCTCTTCACTGGCAGCAGTTTATGTTGACTCTACAGATTAGAGATGGTTTTGATCTTTCAGTTGATCCTGACAAATATTGAACCAGTGAACAGATTCAGACATCTGCCCAAAGACTTTGGCCTCCTACCTGTTTTGGAACATATATACAGTATTATATCCTTTGCTCTTCTTCATGCAGAACCTCATCCCAAAGTGTGCACAGGATGACTGGATTTGGCACAAAGGGAGTTGCGTTTTTCCAGAGAAGGAGCTGACCGGTGCCTAGAACTTCCACAGCCAGAATACAGAGAAAGTGGCACACAGGCGGGGTCGGTGGTATTCAAATTACGCCCTTGGTTGTCTATTAAAAACAGAAGAGTCAAAACAAAACAAAAGGCCTCCGTAGGACAGCTTGGCCAGAACCCTCACGCAAATCATCTGCTGTTGACACACACCACCTCCTGACCATGAATACACTCTTTAACACCCTCTCCTGACACACACACACACACACACACACACACACACACACACACACACACACACACACACACACACACACACACACACACACACAATGACACTAACCAAACTAACCCGATGTATGCATATGCACACATTCAAATGACACACAGCCCAACAAAACACATATGTTTGCATATAAGATCGCGCACAAAGACACACACACTGCGCCAAAGCTCTTCTTGTGGTAAGTGGGATGAGAGTGGGATCACTCCATTTGTCATCCCACACAAAGCTGCTTGTTCAGTCATTATCTGGGAGAGCCTCTTCTCTCCTCTACAGGCAAGATGACCGGGTCACAGTTAAAATAGCCACTTCTGCCTCCTCGCTCCTCTCACTCTCTCGCTCTACCCCACTCTCTCTCCCTCCTCTTTTATAAACAAAGCTCAAGCATTTGTTTTAGCTACTAAAATCAGAAAGAAATTGGGCATTTGCAAACCAAATGAGGCCTGTATGGCAGGTTCTTGTACCCCATCGAAAGCAGAGGCTAATTGTGTGCTTGCCCACTCTAAACAAATGACTGGGACACAGAGAGGGAGAGACTTTAGAAGTGAATGAAGGAAAGGGCATTTGTTAGGGAAAGCATGAGGCCAGTGAACTCATGCGCCATCTTCACTGTCGCCGTCTAATCGCTGTTGCCGTCTAATCACTGTTGCCGTCTAATCACTGGAGTGGAACTCAAGGTATCATTGAGGGCATTGGACCTGCTCCCTTGAATCTTCCTGAGGATATCTGAGGCATGTGGCAGTAGAAATGAACGCTTCATACCAGGGATGTCAAACTCTTTTTACATTGAGAACCACATTCAGCCCAAGTGGGCTGCACCAGTGAAATCACTGTAACAAAAACCAAACAAACAGAAGAGACATTTCTATAGCAGATAGTTGAAAAACGCGAACTTTTGTGTCATTTAATTGTTCATTCATTTCTTAATTACTTTGGTGTAATAAAATGGTATGGGAGAGAAGGGGGGCGTCTTTATCACAAGAAAAAGCTGCAATTGAACTAAAGTTAAAAACCTTTATGCGCTCCTTCACATTTTCCAAAGCCATCAGATGGCTGGACTGGAGTCTTTGCCAGGCCAATTCTGGCCCCTGGACCTTAAGTTTGATACCCCTGCTTTAGAAGACCTGCTTAAATATATTTATAGAGGTCTAGATTTACCAAGTATGGATACCTCTTTTTTATGTTCACTGCACAGGATACAGACTTTCAAACATCCGCTACTGATCCACTGATGACCTTTAGATTTTTATCAACGCTCATGAGTGAATTAGAGATTCTTTTGATACTAGTCCCAGAAATCATGATTAATCCTGTCATGATACATTGATTAATGTACTTACATCAAGATAGAATACAAATAGAATAGAATATAAAATGAATAGAATGCAAATAGAATACAAAATGACAAGTAAAGGCAAAGAGGTTGTGTTTTGCATTTTTATCATATGTATCCCTTAAGTTTTTCCACTAATTTGTGCCTTCCTTCCCTTAATCTGATTCTGCAGTCCCAGTCTAGAGATTTGCTGACGTCTTTGAGTACTTATATTGAGGTGATGACTGTTATCATCGCACTGATAAATTCAAAAACTGAAGTGAAAAACTAGCTGAACACGCACAGCGGGTACACACAGCGGCCGATCACAATAGCTGGGGGCTGTTATGGCGCAGATTTAAACCAGCACTATAAATTTAATATATATAAATAAGAAGACATCCTATCTAGTTTTGGGGTTAAGGTCAAACCATTTTTGGTAAAGCTTATAGTTAGAGCTAGATCAACTGACTTATCTATTATGCCTCTTTTTCAATAGTACATACTTGGGTCAGATCGAATCTACCCGTAATAATGGGTTTTATTACTTATGGGTTTCCAAGTAAGGTGAGTTGAACCAAAAATGTAACGTTAACAGACTGCATGTCATTAATTGGCCAGGAAGTGATGTCACTGGATGAGTCATGAGAGCAACTCCTTCACAAGAATAAAGCCTGTGATTTTTGAAACTGAGGGAAATGGCAACACGCAAACCAACATCGTGGTCTGGAGTGTTTTGTCTTGCCGACTTCACTCTTTTCCGGTGCTCTTCTTTTACCCTGAGTCTGACAGAAAGCCATGGACCGAGCAGCAGGTATACCATCGCTTCGTTGTGCTGTGTTTGTGTTGTATACAAATAATGTGAACATACTTTCTGGCAGTCTTTCTATAATGACCCCACCCACATTGAGGTGATACTTAGTTGTAATGGAAAATGATGGAAACCGGGTAGAGTAGATTTGAGTCGAATCGAGCCAAGTAGGGTGTTGGGGGACTTCCCCTGCTGCACTGAGCATTTCTTCTCCACACTACTCTTTTCACTTTCCGTGTTTTACTTCTAACATAATTTGTGATGTGTCCTTATCTCCTCATGCTTTCTATTTTTCTTATATTTCCCTTCACCCCGTAACCAATCACAGCACATAGCTGCCCCTCTCTGGTTGCATCTTCCTGTTAAAAGGCAGTTCTTCCTTCCTACTTTCGCCAAGTGCACGATATGGAGGTTTCTACATTAGAGTACCTTGAGGAAACTGTTCTTGTGAGTTGATGCCATATAATTTAAATTAAACTGAACTGTATTTAAAAAACCGCCAGTGTTTCTTTTAAGAAAAAATGCAGCGTTCTATTATACAGGACATGTGTTTTTCTGTATTTTTACTTTTTTCTCCAGTAACCTGTGGTTAACATTAGGTAGAAGCAATTGGTCTCACTCATCACTTTCATCATTACTCAACACTTTGTGGTGTCTTGTGTCTATAACTTCAAATGCAAATCTCTCATAAAGTAATAATAAAATGCTAATCATCCTGTTTATTTGGGGATACTGGATGATTAGCATATTCAAAATACAGTGTTAAATAAAATACTATAGTGCAGAAAAGACACCAACAGAAAACATGGATCTTTATTAATACAATGTATAGTTTAACTATAGATGTTGTGTTGTGTATTAAAAAGGTTTAGTTTTGACTGGTGTGTGACCTCTTAACTATTACTTGATGGGCTGTTAGGATCTTTGCATTGAGGTGAGTTAAGGTAAGGAAAAAAGGAGCATATTGCCTTGTGCTTCTTCTTGTTTTGCTGTGTTTGTAGAACTAATAGAGCACTAAAAATGTTAATGATTACAACCCCAGTTTTGAAAAGGTTGGGATTCTCTGTAAAGAGTAGATCAAAATAGAATGCAGTGATTTGCACTGAACCATATTTTTTATCCACATAAGAACATGAAAAACATCAAATATTTAAATTTTTACTATTTCATGAAAAATAACAGCTCAAATATAATTTGATGGCAGCAACATGCTTCACAAAAGTTGGGATGCTCTTGATCTTTGGGCCCTTGGGCAACATTGCATTAAAAACAGGGATGATTCTGTCATGCAAATCACTGAAGAAGTCATATGTGAACATGATCCTGAAATTCTGCTGGTGTCTTCTGTGGGCCAAAGCTCATTTAAAATGGACAGAGGAGAGTGGGAAACTGTTTTGTGATCAGATGAATCGAAATTTGAAATTCTCTTGGGAAAACATGGACGCTGCATCCTCTAGGCTAAAGAGGACAGGGACCATCTGGTTTGCAGCACTCAGTTCAAAAGTCTGCAGTTCAAAAGTCTCTGATGCTATGGCGATATAATAGTGAAAAGAACTGGCAGCTTCCACATCTGGAAAGGCATCAATGCTGAACGGTATAGAGAGGCTTTAGACAACGTATCCTAAAAGATGACATCTTTTTCTTGGAAGACCTTGCATACCTCAGCAAGACAATGCTAAACTGCATGTTCCATCTATTTTACAACAGCATGACTTTGTAGTAGAAGAGTTCAGATGCTGAATTGGATTGCTTGCGGCCCACTCCTTCCAACAACTAAAAGAAATTGGCAGATCATAAAATGGAAAATATGATAAAGAAGACCCAGGGAATGGGATGACATTGCTCTAAAGGGGGGCAGCCGCTGGTCTCCACAGTTCCGAGACACTTACAGAGTGGTAAAGAGGAGGGGATACTACACAGGTGTAAATGTGGCAGTACTCCAACTTTTGAGACATGTTGCTGCCACCGAATTCAATTCAATACTTTAAAAAGAAAGATTTGATGTGTAAATAAAGTATGTGTTTATGAGATTATTTATTTATTAATTTTTTACATTTTTCACCACATCACAACTTTGCAGAACTGGGATTGTACCTCTTTTTTGTAGGAACTTATCACACAGTATGGACAAGTTATTGATCTAAATTTTAGATTACGTTTCAGGTACACTCAATAAGGCCAACACTGCACTTGATTCTGAACAACTGAATCTGCACTAAAAAAATGATGACATTAAGCCTTGAAGCATTTGAGAAGAACAGAAGAGAAGATGGGGGAACTGGGGCCATGAAAGTGTAGCAATGTGCATAATTCAGTGCACCGTAGAGAGGTTTAAGAATGGAAAACAATAAAAACCAAAACATTATGCAGCAAACAGATAACTAGCCAAGATTCTAAAAACATGCTGTAAATTTCAGAAATTACACACACTCAGGATGATTTTCTTTAGTGGAAATTTACCATATATTCAAAGGCAGTAACTGTGATTAACTGTAGCTCCAGAAGCCAGTCGCATACAGCCAAAACGAATAAATTAATATAAACAGCCTAAATGAAAAGGTCCAACCATTAGGTTGATGCAGCACAAAATTTTCCTGTGAATTCCAAACAGTGTGGCTGAGTTGCACTTCAAGGAAATCCTGGTTGTTCATTTTAGAGGGACCGGGGGTGGGGTGAGGGTGTGGGTCACAGGCAGCAAAGGTTAACACAAATGTGAACCAACACTTATAAAAGACAAAATGCGTTTAAGCACCCACACAAATGTGTAGCTGCCATGCAAGCCTTTGTAACCGTACCACCCACTCCACAGCACCTGCGTGTCTGTGCATGTGTGAGACCTGCAAAAAAAGGTCACTGTTGGTCACAGTCAGGAGTCTCTCATATGGACTGGATCAGCCACCATAGAGGTCAGAGGTCACGTGGGTCAGGGGGTTGAGGTCTCCAAGCCAATCACAGGCCAGTGTGTCTCTGAGGGGCCATCCAATGTGAAGTGAGCAGTGCGTAGATGGGATAAGAGGAGTAGAGAAGATCCCGCGAGCCTCCTTTATGACTCAGCTTCAAACACCCCTCGCCAGTCACAACGTGGGGACTTCAGCCATGCAGTATTTCATCAGGTAGCTGGCACATGAGTGTAACTTAGCAATAGCCTTTATTGGGAATGGAGCTATAACTTGTGCTTGTTGGTTAGAAGAGCAATAAATGGTGACGTCTTTATTTTAAAAACATTGCTGAAACTTTTATGTGCAAAAGATATGGTCTTCGTTTTTGATGAAGGTGGCATATCTCTTCACACATTTTCAATAAAAACCTCTTTATCATTTATATTTTTGTATTCATTACTTTAGCAGCTACTCTTGACTTGTTATCTGCTTTTTTTCTTTGTGTGCGCTGCTCACTTGTTAGTGTGTCTTTATTTACAGCTGCTTCAGTCTGGCTTTGACTGCTGGTATAATAAAATACCATTCTGTGAGCTTTATTACAACGAATCGGGAACCCCCCTGGCATTTTTCTGCTTTCTTTGGGTCAAAATCGCATTTGCACAATGCCGAGCTACGTTTTTGAAGAGATATAAAGACATCACAGTACAAGTAAGGAGTTTTGGATTTGTCCTTGGCCAGCGAAGGAAACATGATCAGGCAAACTGAGCGATTTCTGTAGACTGACTGTATGAAAATAGCAATAAACTGCAACAGATGAGCAGCATAATTAGATTTTTTTTAGGAGCAGAACATAAAGCGCGTTCAAGTCCTACTAAATCAATTCCCACGCTGAAAATTATTACATAGAAGGGGAGAGAAAGCAGAGGAAGAGAGAGATTTGGGGTTATTTGTCACGACACTTGCTGGGAAGGTTCACGGCAGCTAAGAAAAACAATATTTGTGTTTTTCTGTTTGAGTGTGTGCCTGCGTGTGCTTGTTAATGTGTGCGTGTGTGTGTATGTGTGGACGCGCACATTTACAGCTCTGCTCTTGGAACCCACGTTACTTTGATTGACAGCTGAGACTTGCCTTTTTCCCCACCGCACTGCCCGCCCTGCGCGCTTCCGAAGTGGCAGCTCCTTGCGACGCGCTGATTGGTCAAAATCTGCGTAGCTCAACGAGGTCAACGGAATCGAGGAACTTCGCAGAGAGACCATTGGCCAGTTTCATAACCCATATTATTGTCCCCACGTGGAGCGGAGACTTTGATTGGTTCGGAGGCGTTTTGTGGGCTGGCCTATAGTTTCGGTTAGCTGGGTGAGCGTGAAACCGCGTGAGAAAGTTGCCATTGAGGTAAAGCAGAGCAAGACCGTGAACAGTTCCCGCCGCTGTGGGAGTTGTTGTTATCAAAATTAACGATATATTTCCTCGTTTTTTATCTTTTGTCTTAAAAACGAGAAATCTATTTTGGAGGCAAGGCTTGCTTCCACACTGATCGAGGAAGTAAATATTTCTGTATTTGTTGACCGTTCAACCGCCAGCCAGCGACTGCGGCGAGTCAAGTGGGAACTCTTCTCTGCAATTAACTTGTGTGGATTTGTTTCTGATGCTCTGACTGAGCGCCGGCAGTTTGCGGCTGTCTGTTGAGGATCTACGGGGTTGATTTTATCTTGTTTGTTTGTTTGGTCGGCCCTCCGTACTCGGAATACATCAGTTCGCACACAAAACAAACGCCGGAGTGGCGAAGGTGGCTCCAGCCCTATTTTTTTTTTTCTTCATTTCTCACCTGGCTCTCCTGCCCTTCTCTTCCCTCCCCCTTCAGCTGCTTTCAACTAATGAGCCGTTTCCCGTGTTTTCCCGGTTGATTTACGGTCGCGCTGCCTGTGGAGCGGAGGACAGACGACCGAGAGACAGGGAGAAGCGGAAATTCACGTTAAACGGTCGGTGAACCCAGACGAAGCGGACAAGCGGTGCTTTTTTGTAATTAACGACCGGGGGTCCTAATAACAACGGCGGATGGATTCCTCTCCGTGATTGGGAGCTTCCCACAACCTTACATTTCATCCCCATTTGATCCCACTTTGACGGGGTTTTAAGAAAGAAACAGTTTCATCCTCCCGGAGATAACAATGTTTCCCCAGGGGCGACACCCGGTAAGGCGCTCTTTGTGCATTAACAGACGCTCATTTCACCGGGCTAACCGGGTAACATTACCTCGTTATATGACCCGCCCCTCCGGGCTGCCTGTGTGTTTATATTAAGCTCAGTCCTCTAACTAATTGGGCTCTACAGTGGGATTGATTATACTGCGTTTTAGCTTTTTGTGTTTTTTTTTTGTTTTTTTTTTAAAGAACTACTAATATTTCGAAGTTGTTGATATTGTATTTGTGCTGAAAAGTACCAGATTCATAATGTAACCAATAATATGTAAGTAATGTACCAGTGTGATGTTGGTAATCCGTCTGTGTGTGTGTGTGTGTGTGTGTTTGCGCGCGCGCGCACGCGCCAGACGCCCCACCAGGCTCCAGGCCAGCCCTTCAAGTTCACCATCCCAGAGTCACTGGACCGCATCAAGGAGGAGTTTCAGTTTCTTCAGGCACAGTACCACAGGTGGATAACACAAACACTCAATTCACATTTTCCTCTATTGTCATCTGCCCTCCCAACACTAAACTTCACCCTAACCACAGTCATCCTCATAACCATAATGAACAAAACCTCAACCCTGGCTTCAGACTAACCCATAAACCTGGATTAGGTTCACGTACACATACAAAAGTGCACACATATGCAAGCAGGCATCAGTGTTAGCGCTTGCACTGCGGTAGGTCTACATCTTCTTGATGGGTGAGAGCCAGAGGGGTGGCGTGTGGGCTGAGGGTTTCATAAATCACGCCTTATTTTCCCCTGTGTGTGTAGCTGTGTAGGGAAAAGGCTTGCTTAAGTACTACATGTGAGTGTTTCTTTTTTTTCTTTTTGTTTTTTTTTAACTTTGCTCTAGATGTTGTCAGTGTGGGTCATTCACAACAGGTGAAAGCTAGACCTGCAGACATAATGTTTCTGATTTACATATTCAAAGAAGAGGATTGTCATAAACATATACCCATTATTTGACGGGAACAATCATTGTATTTTCCATTTTTGCACCAATTCTTTTAAAAACATCTCCATGGTCTGTTTTAGAAGGTGTTTAAATCATCAAGCAAGAGGGGTGAGAGAAAGAATGAAAACTGATTAGTTTAACTTGAAATGTTGAGTCCCACTCAAAGTAAATGGTGTATTGTATTTCTTGTTGTTTTTTTTTTAAAAGTCTCAAACTGGAGTGTGAGAAGCTGGCCAGTGAAAAAACAGAGATGCAGAGGCACTACGTCATGGTGAGCTCCCTATACTCAATTCATTTGCCCTGCAGGGTCACACATCACATGCCTGAGTTCTAAAGTTTCCTAGAGGAGAAAGTTGTCCATATCTTATAAAGCAGAATACAAATTCCTATCTGAAGACTCGTAATATAAAATATATGTATTGTTAAATACTAAATGAAGGGAAGAGGAAGAGCAACATGCAAGTGTCACCTGCTTTTACTGCGTAAAGATGCTGTGCTGTTACGACTTTTCATGTTGATTTAAAATGTGTTTCACTGTTTCAGAAAATAAAATATACATGAGAGCTTACTTTTCACCTTAAATCACTGAAGTTTTACCTCTTTTACACAAAGCAATGTGGCTGTGTGTCAAAAGCTTCTAATCTAGCACAGAAACAAACATAACATGGACACGAATGCTGTTCAGTTCAGATTGTTTGCGAGCATGTTGCATTGCCTCATGTTCAAGTTAAAAAGCATTTGACTTGCATGTTTTGACTTTCAAAGTAGTTTGACCTCTTTGTGGAACACTTCATTTAAAAAGATCTGCAAATATCCTCAAAGACATCTACAGTGTAGCTAATTATTGTTTAAGTTATTCAGGCTTTTTCTTTCAGGGGTTTAGGATTTGTTTCACCCCCTCTAACCCTCTCACTCTTTGCCTCCCTCCCCTCCCCCAGTACTATGAGATGTCGTATGGCCTCAACATTGAAATGCACAAACAGGTATGGCTGCTCGTCTACTCTGTCGGTCTTCTTGTTTATCTGTCTTCCTCTCATGGATGGATTTTGATGTATGTGGAGTGTGGGCCTGTTGACGTGTCCTTGCGTGTGCACGAGTGCATTTGTGTGTGTGTGTGTGTGTGTCTCTCTTTTACTGTATGCTTGTATATGTGTGTGTGGATGTGTGTTTATTTGTGATCGATGGGGCTCTGTCTCCATTTCCCCAGTTAGGGCCGGCCGGCTGAGCCCAGAGGCAGGATGAATGGCTCTGTAGATTGATTGGTGCTGTCTAGGGGAGCGGCCTGCTTTATTACATTAGAGGGGTAGGGCTGGTGAGGGCAGAGGAATCGATCACGGTGAGGCAGACGGAGGAGATACAGTGGAGCTCTCCCTTTTTTGAAGTTGGGAGGTTAACACAGTAACGAGGCAGACTCAAACATGAAGCGCACAATAACAAGGGCAATTACCCAATCAGTGTACATGCACATGCAGAAAGGCAAGGGCACTTTGCATAGCTCTAAGTAATGTATGCAAAAACGCGACGATAGTGACAGTTTCAGTTCACAGACGGTAGAGTGAACACAAGCACAGAACTTGTTGATGCATATACATATGTACACAGACAGTGAAAGTTAAAAATTTTCTTTTAAGTGTGTAGACATGTGGATGATGAGCAGGGGAAAAACTCACCCTCTCGCTACACACAAACACACATTTCCCCACAGGAGTGGTGCAGGGCTCAGAGCGTTTACCAGTAATTACCACAGCTATCGACCAGTCAGACCAGAGGAAATTGGAGGTGGATTGGCTGGATGCTTCAGTGAAGAGTGGGGATACTTCTCCGCCTCTCTCACACTCCTTCCCCTTCCTTCTCCTCTTGTGTTATTCTCCCTTTTTATACCCCAAGTCCTCTTCTTTTCTTTCTGCCTTCCTCTGCTCTCCAATAACAGTTATGGGATCTCTTCTTCCTTTTTGCTACAAACCACCCCCCACCCCAAATTCCCCCTTCTTTGGCTCCTCTTTCATTTTATGTCCATGTGAAGCTACTGCTCTTTCATTGTAAGGGAGATGCATCTCTTCCTATTGTCCACACACACACATAAACACACAGTTACACTCACTAAAGCTCCAGGGGAGGTCATTAGCTTGGGACTGCAGTTGTCAGAGCAACAAGCTTCTGTGGGTGGGTGGGGGTATGGAGGATATAGACGAACAACTCACCTCCTGCTGAGGATGTACGTTTGTGGGGGGTGCATAATGCTCCAATTATATGTGTAATGGGAAGCTGCTTCTCTGTTCGCACATTTTCTGTGTATGCTTGCATCTTGTCTCTGCATCCTCAACTTCTGTTCACCCACTGTCTCAGTTATGAGTCATTGTTCGATTCATTCACTATATAGAAATGTTAATTTAAGGGTTTGGATGCACGGGCTGTGAGTTTTTGTGGATTTTGTTACTTTTTTATGCTTGACATTAGACATGTCTCAATGTTGGGGGAGAGGCGTAGTAGAGTAACAACAGATCATATTGTGTAAAATCACAAAGCAAGCAAAGAAAGCTTTGATTAGCAGTTATGAGCTTAGTGTAGCTGGTTGGGTCTAAATGTAAGCATATACAAGAGAACTGGTCGAGCTGGACACTAATATTTGATTATTGGGTGGATATTCAGCTTTCAGTTTTGACATTTAGGTTTAGTAATATCACAGTCACATTGCTTTTTCCTTTAGTGCACACAACAATACTTTATTTCCCTTCCTTTGTACCACCTATACAAAGGCTGGGCACCAAGTAGAGGAAAAAGAAACATGTTTTGTTGCTTCTAACTTGATCATTTTCATCATAAATATTGCCAAAAATCACAAAACAGTCTTCGTCCCTCCACTGATAGAAGTCTAGTTTGTTTTCTGGAGATTATTGCTAAAGTTCAAATGAATGACAGAGTACTCAATCTTCATTCTGCTCTCTCAGGACATTTGCATAACATAATTTGATTGGTTAGCACCTGAGCTGCTGCCTGAAAACTTTTTGCAGCTTTTCCCCACAAGCAAATATAATTCAGTTAGATAACATATAACGTTACCCTGTTCAAAGTGAGTGAGAGGAGAAACTTTTGAGGCCAACACCATGAACTTGTAAGTCTTGGCTGCAGCCTGGGAAATTTGAGCATTTGACTTTGTCTCTCGACTTAGGTTTGCTGGGTTGCCCTAGTATCTGGTCACACTATTCTCAGGCAGCCTAATGATTGACCCTGTATACAAAGCTAATTATAGGCTTACAACTCATAATTCTGAGAATGGATATACATAGTATGCCAGAAATAGCTTTTCATTTCAAAATTTCTTGGTATGGAATGACTTGGTTATTTTTGACGCACTTTGGCAGTACAGGAAAGTCTGAAACTTTAAAACTGGACAGAATACAGGTTTTTAAGATCCCCCTTTCTTATTTGTCGAAAGTGTCCTGTAGCCATCAGGTGCACATACACAGACAGCAATGTTAAAACTGTGGCAAGGCTGCTGAGCTCATGTAGTTATGACACGGAGGTATGTGTACTCTGAAGGCTTAACATGTCTTTTGATTCTGGATAAAGAGTCAGTTGTTCGGTGTTTAGTTTTCTCAGAGGGAAGCTGTTCCATATATACTTACGTCTATTTGTTCTGACTTTGCTTACTTTTACGTGGAGTATTTATTCAACCACCTTATTTAAATTTGTCTGGGGAGTATCATTTGTTGACTTGTCAAGATGTATGTTGTGTTACTTTATAAATATATTCATAATTTTTATAAATATAACTGAAAGTACTATTATTTTTGAAGCAGTTATGTGTGTAGTTCAAGACTCATTGTGAAAACGGTAGCACTTGATTTAGCTCATCCAAGTACATAATTGGCTGAACTGTGGCTGTTTGGCGAGCTGACAGGTGTGTGCGTGACAGAGACATCTAATTGAGCGCAAGTATGCTCCAGCTAAAGAGGACGTCTCCACTTCAGTTTTTCAGGAGCTGTCAGACCCATTAAAATCATTAAATAATTTAGAGCAGCAACGCCATGGTTTTAAAGTTTTAGAGATGGCAGTGCCTGTCAGCCTTTGGACTTTGGCCCAGGCTGAAATATCTTAGTGACTAGTGGAAGGACTGAGATGAAGTTTTAACAGACAGTCATGCTTCCAAAACGGTCGTGCTGTGATGTACCTTCATCGGGTAATAAAACTCTATAACATATTGTATATTGATGTCTCCTTCAAACAGTTGCTGATGTCTGGGAACTTACCATGCCATTAGCTAGGTGTGTAACGTTACTAACACTCCCCTTTACCTAATGAGCGATCCTCCAACTTGTAAAAGAAACATACACCATGCTTTAATATGTTTATTGGCTGTCTCCCTTTTAGACTCTTTGTTTGACAAGACCATCTTCCTTTTTGTGCGGCCAGTTCATGCCAGTGATTGAAGAGCAAGTTTCCCAGTGGGATTTCCCATGACTCAATCAGGGTTTCCATCTGAAGGGACATTCATGTACATCTGCATTTGTAGAACAGCCAACAGGAGCTCCTTTATTCTTAAAAATATAAGCGTTTTCCCAAAGTCTTCCTCTCTGCATTTTTTCACAGTTTTAAAACAGCCAAGAGAACATGCAGAAGTCAGGTTTCCTCTCGGACCATTTTGATTACACTTTACTCATAGATTAGTCTTGAATTTTTGCTCGGTGACAGCATAAAAAAGGTTTTGCCTATGTTAGCTTTACCATCACTCTCTGGATGATCTGTAATAGCTTTAATCCCCTGATTTTGTGGCCATTTCTTCAAATTTCTAATTTGTAAACAATAGCAGATTGTCAGGTTAAATTAATTATATGTAGATGGGAGATTAGGGCAATGAATTCTTGAACAGTTACTTGTTTGCTATTACTGGAAAGTGAGTCAACAGGACATATAACAGTTGCATAGCAAGGGAAGTCATTTTTGGGTTAGTTAAACCCACACAGGTGGTTGCTTTGTGCTGTGGGATATTACATTTCTTTCTAGCTTGATGACTTAATTTTGGCTGAGTTTTGAAAAGTTTCCATAAAACCATTTGTTGTTTCGGTGACGACAACCATCGCATTTTTCCTGAGTATTCACCCAACAATAATACAGGGTGATATGATGCATGTTTCTATGTATCTATATATTTATGTGTGTGTCGTCTGAGCCATTACTACCTTTCATGGTCCCCGATTCCCACTTCACTCTGGTCGTCCTCGTATCAATTTGATTGGATGATGTGTAATATGAGTCCCCTTATCTGATTTGATGCCACCACGGGGGTATCTGGTTTCAGCCAATTGTAACCACCTCCGGGGGTTTAAGGGGCAGGCGGATGTGTTGGCATGGATACCGAGGGAGAGCAAACCAAGTTAGTAGTTGATGAGATTATGTTGAAGTGCTGATGGGAAGAGGGACAAGAACACAGAGGACAGGCGGAGAGGGAGCAAAAGAAATAGAACGGGTAAGAGAGAAACCTGAGCTGAGCCCACAATTATAATTAGAGAGGAAAATCTCATTACACTGTGTGTGCTGAAAATGGCACACACTGGATTTCTGTGTGGAGAGAAGTCGATGAGTGTCATTGGTATCATTGTCTGGTAGGGTTTTTTTTTGGGGGGGGGGGGATTTTGCTTGCTTGCTGTGGTGGCAGCACTTTCTTGTGTGTGTGTGTGTGTGTGTGTGTGTGCACGTTTATTGCTTTATTGGTGTTACTGAACAGATGTCTTTTCTAAATGAATGTAATTATGTTATCAACAATTAAGTCTCTTTCTATCTCTGTGTGTCTCTTACTTCATCAGACTGAGATTGCCAAGAGACTAAACACCATCTGTGCACAAGTCATTCCCTTCCTCTCACAGGAGGTAAGTATGTGTGACTTAGAGCTACAGACTGTGCTTTGTATCCCATTTATACACTCTAATTTTACTGGTAAATCTGCCATTACTCTCAGGCTTTGGCAAACGTTTGTGCATCTTTGTTTTACAGCATCAGCAGCAGGTGGTTCAGGCTGTGGAGCGAGCCAAACAGGTGACCATGGCAGAGCTCAATGCTGTCATCGGGGTACGTGGACTGCCCGGTCTTCCACCTACAGTGTGTATTCCTTTAATTTCTCTTTGCATTAACTATCGCAGTGTGTGTGTTTACTCCATAGGAAATATTTCTTTCCCTACACAAACAAGTTTGGAACACAGTTTGATTTTGCTCTGGTAATAAAATTATTTCAGTTCTCAGGTTGTTGTTGGCTACCACAGTAATCTTCTTTGTTTGTTCTTGTTGTTCTTTGTGTGTAATTAACATAGTAAGTATGACTAGTGTTAGTCGCTGCCTAGGGGGCAACCATAATAAGGACATGGACATTAGTATAGCAAATTACCTAATACATTGCATATGCACCATTTAATGATTAACATAGAAGCCACATTTTCCACAGTCTTGTTGTGTCATCAAAGGTCTGTGTTCTATTTGAAGAAACAATTTGTACTGTTTACATAGTAAAAACGGATTGTAAATACACATCTTACTGTTTACTCAAACACAAATGGGTCAAAGTCAAACACAAGGTAAAAGTCCTCATTTTGGTCACCTGTCTTGTCTTTTTTTTTCTCTCTTCTCATTTCAGTTAAAACCCTGAGAACTGCTACCAAATCATAACAGATATCTATATAAAGTTTTAGGAATATGCCTGAGACTGTGTGTTGTTTTTTTTTTTGTTTTTTTTTAAATGAGATTCCTTATTCCTTTGTCACCAGACTTAACTCAAGGATATAAGCCAACACTGGACTTAGACTGTAGAATTAGATGTAGGGCATATGAGTGATTTTTATGGGAAATGAAAGAAAATTAACCCTTGTGCAAATATGTTTTCTCTTTTGAGACTATGGTTTTGATTTTGATTGATAGAACTGGACTCTTTCGTTATGAGTAAGTTGACAAAGAGGATATGCTTCAGGAATTATGAAAGGTGTTTATTGAAAAGATGTTGACAGACTTGGAAGACTGATGGGGCATGACCAGCTATTCATACTTAAGTAGAAAATGATTTGGCACACTAAGAGTAAAAAGTAGTTTTTTTCCTTGAGGTTTGACAGTGATGCTCAACGTAAAACGGAGATGGAGAGTCTAGCTGTTGGTGGTGATGACTCTTTGGGTGGGATTAGAGAACCATTATTACTCGGACTTATAGGAGCCATAGGGGCTTGACTGGCTGGAGGAGACGCTATGGGTTTTGGTTCAAGGGGAATGTGGGAAAGAGGAGGGGTCTGGAGAGGGCTTGGTGTGATGTGGGGTGGGCTTGTTAGTTGGCGTGAACTGATGGGGGTCTCTGTTAGTGTCTGATTGGTGTGAGAGGTGGATTTGGCAGTTGCTGTTTGAGTCTTAATTGCAGGATTTTTGTGTTTGTAAAAGGGGGGGTCACAGCGTTGCCCTTACACCCCCCCCTTCCCATCTCCTCTCGTCTCCCACGCCAGCCTGTCATTCACCCCGTTTGTGAGTTAAATGAGCGTAATGAAGCATGTTGCCCCTACCTTCACACTCTCACACACACACACACACGCATGCACATCCCACACAAATGCACGCAGACACACCAGTTCACATCCCATGACAAACCAGGCTCCCCTTGCCTCTACCAATACTTCCCCTCCATTTACTCCCATCAGGGGTCCTGTTTGTGTATCCGTGTGCGTGCGTGTGTGTGCTTTGCATCTGTTTGTGTGTGTGTGCGTTTGTGTGTAGCAGAGCATGCTTTTCTGTTATCCCCAGAAAACAACAGGCAGAGGTAGGATGGTTGAGTGAGGATGTGTGTGCCTGCCTTGTTTATCTAGACTATGCGTATGCATGTTAAGTGTGATCAAGTGTGACGTGTGGGTGTGTTTATGTTTGATTGTTTGGCAGGCGAGCTAACTCTGGAAATTGAGTGTGTGAGCGCAGGCAGGCATGGGGGTTGATGCTAAAAGACTGTTTTGTTGTTTTACCTCCATTCTTTGGGGGAGGATGCAGGGAGCAAAGGATAGATGGAGAGGTAAAAGGAGGCGGGGGATCCAAAGTGAGATGGGGGTGGGTGCGTCAATTAGGTGAGATAAAAGTCGGTTTGACCTTCAGCACTGCTTCCACCCCCGCCGAGTCGCCTCCTGTGCCCCACCTTCCCTTCTTCTCTCCCTCCTTCCTCCTCCCCTCCCTGCGGCGAATCAGTGAGCTTGGATTCCCGCAGCTACTGTCTGAGGAGGCAATAATGATGTTTTGGAACACAAAGGCATTTCACGCTCAGACGAGCGCCTGATTTGGTGTGAAAGAGAGAGCAGGGCTGCCAGCCAAACTGGCTCTCCCTCTCTCTCTGTCTCTCTGACCCTCTTCTCTCCTTCTCTCCTCCCCTCTCTGCTCAGTCGCCTCACTCTCTCACAAGATCTGACAGTGCAAGCAGCAGCTGGGGCTCTCGTCATTCCTCCCTCCTACCCCCTCCACATCCTCAGGGTTTGGGCTGTGATCCCAGCTGTCAGTATTGTTCAGTGTTTGACCTTAGAGGGAGGAGGATGTGTGTAGGGGGGAGAGGCTGTGTTCACCACCTTGTAGAGCGCAGCAGCTTGTTGAGGTGGTGTAAACCCCAGACAGTGGAGAAACTGTCCCATCTGTTGAAGACTTTAATAGGGACAGAAGTCTCTTTTGATTAGGTTACAGAGCATTGTTAAGTTTTAGCTGTTTTTGGCTTGCTTTTATGTTGGGTTTTTGGTGTCGGATACTGATGCTTTAAACATTTATGGTAGTTGTATTATGAAATTTGAGACTTCTCATTGAACTCAACTTCTCTGTTTTTTTTTGTTTTTTGTTTTAGCCATGATTGTGATGTACTGCACTACATCTCTGTTTCAAATATTTTTTATTGAGAGCAAGTATCATGATTGTAGTTTTTACAAATTGACATAACATAGCTTATGCTCCTTATGTACTGCACTACATCTCAACTGCTGAATTAAGCCATACCCACATAGGTGTGGTTCTTTTAAACTGCTTTTTATTCATCTGTCTGACCTGTCTGTTACAGGTCCAGCTGTGTATACCACAGACTAAATAAAAATGGACTGGTGCCTCTTTGTAGCAGGTCACTTTTTTAAAAATGTTTTTCCCAACTAACCACCTCTTTCGCCTTCTGTTTTTTTCCCCTTCCCCTCTCTTAAAGCAGCAGCACTTGTCCCATAACCATGGTGGTGCTCCTGTGCCCCTCACTCCTCACCCTGCTGGCCTCCATCCTTCTCAGCTGGGTGGTTCAGCTAGTCTTCTGGCTCTGTCAGGAGCACTCGGAGCTGTTCCTCCTCATCTGGCAGGAAAAGAGAGTGGTGAGAAAAAACCTCACATGTCTGGACAAGACTCTCACCCTGCAGGACCTGAACACCTGAGAGGTAAGGAGACGCACCTTCCAGCACAGAAACACTTCTGATAGAAAGGGGTTGTTTATGTATGAGTTGTGTTGCAATGAAGTCTGTTTGAACTCATTCTTCTTCCCTTATCTGTTTGGTTTTTTTTCTGCTCTGGTAAACCCCCCGTGACCTCAACCACACACATGCTTTTCCAATGACAACAGAGCGAGAGCCCAGTACAGTAAGTACTTCCTCTTTCTGCAGCAATGTTTACTGCTCTGGTGAGCTACTATTGTCTTACTTTTGTTTGAGGGATAGTTTAGGTTTACGGGAAATTTGCTTTGTTCTTCTAGTTAATAGATAGCTGTGAGTAAGTAAACTGCTCCTAAACATGGTCAAATGCAAATTTACACACACATTAATAAATACATATTTAATTTATATAATTTCAAGAGATATGCTAATTGCTTGGTTTTTACTAATGCACTTATATAAAAGGTTATTTTTGGCCACTCATACAGTTCTTAGAAGGTGTAGGGCTTAATTGAAAATGCAGTAGCTAAAGGTTGATGTCAAATCCATCCAAATGCTGTAGGACAGAATTTCATAATGTGAGTAGATGTCACCTGTTGCTGTGTGTGTGTGTGTGTGTGTGTGTCCCCATTATATGGAAATTGCTTTTATTATGTAACTCCCCCTGAGGGATCAATAAAATTTATGACATGTCATTATGAATAAAAGCACCTTGTAGTTTTTAGTGCTGTTTCACACCCAGGTAGCTTTTACCTTTTTAAGTTGTGCATTTTGACTCTCAGCTTGTGTGTGTGTGTGTGTGTCCGTGTCTCTGTGTGTGTCTGTGTCTGCAGGGGTGGTGGGATTTCTTTGGGTAGGGCTTTGGCCTGCCTCTTTAGTTCTGCCCTAGATCTGCTCTGAACTTAGGTTTCCTTTCTCCTCCAAATGAGCTTTTTAGCATGGTCACACACAGACACACACACATTTTTCATACACACACACTTCTCAACCCTAGCCTGCATTGTTGTGCCTATTTAACACCTCAGTGAGCAGATTACCCCCTTCTCCCCCTCCCACCGCCCCTTATCCCGCGCTTAAAGACTCTCATTGTGTTTAATATCATCACCACTGAGAGGGGAGGGCTTGGGGAAGAGTGGGGGGTGAGGGACCAGCAGTCATGTGACATCGTGTGTATATGTGTGTATTTCAGAGATGGGAGAGAGAGGCACCATGCTAAAAGCGAACAGAGAGTGAGGGAGGGGGGAAATTGCTTACGTTTTGCGGGTCAGTGCTTCTGTGCTCAGCTCACTAAAACCTTTCAATAAAGAGAGGAGGGGAGGAAAGGAGGTTTGGGGGGGTATGAAGGAAGGGGCCTTTGGCAGAATACAGATTCCCCCCCCCCCCGGAAACTCTTTTCCGTCCTTCGTCTCTTGTCACCCTTTCTTTTCCTCCACACTCTCACACCCTCCCTCCATTCCTCCTTCATTTACCCTTTTCCCCCCTCAAAGCCCAAGCACTCACTCCCTTGCTTGATTTGTGCATGCGCATGTGTTTGTGTATGTTGGATGCACATTTCATTGACAGGTTGAGACTATAATGGACTCAACATGAAGCTTTAATCCATTAACAATAGGATCCATTGGTCAGGAGGCCAGGGGGAGGCAGCTCTGTGTGTATGTGTAGTCTTGGGACGCAGGGACACAGGAGTGTTATGCAAGCAATACACACTCACAGTCTGTTACACACTTGTTCGTACACACAGGCTTTCACAGTCAATTACACACTGTGCACACAAACACACACACTCTCACCCACACTCTCAGTACAGCCAGTGCAGCTTGTCAGAGCCAGGAGAGGGAGCACTGATAGATTTTGAGAGCCACTTAATGTAATCATCAACTTCAGAGGCATGTGTTTGTGTGTGGCTGTGACGGGCTTTGGTCAAGTGAGAAAAGAGGTTGCTGTTTAAGTGTTAGTGCTGCTTAATTCATGCTTCTGTGAACTATTAACCTATTTGCAAGTAGGAGTATGTTTTTCTAACCTGCTCTACATAGCTGAATAGCTCTTGTAATTAGTGGTAGACGGATCAGACACTTTAGTGAGCTCATGCAGGATGCATACACAACTGAGTGAAATCAGAACCGTAAATGGCAAAATTTGTCTTTATCCTCCAAATTGTCCTTTTTCTTTTTCATATTTTTATGAACGGCAGTGTTCTGCCCTTCTCATCCTCCTCGTTGCTTTCATTCGCAGAGTAACTCATTGCTGCCAGAAAGTCTTAGGAATTCAGATAAGCGACGCAACGGACCTGACTTCTCAAATGACACCAAAAAGCGAAAGGTGGATGACAAGGACTCAAGTCACTATGTAAGGAATCTCTCTGGTACCTGTGTCTTTAATGTAACGTGACAAAGGAAAAGGAATGTCTTCATTCATTTGAACATATTTTATTAATTATACAGCCAGTCAATGGACTAATTTGATTATCTAACTGATCCTCTTCCCTAGGATAGTGACGCAGAGAAAAGTGATGACAATTTGGTGGTGGATGTCTCAAATGAGGTCAGTACATTTGAATATATTTTATAAATGTTAGTTTTTGTGCTGTCTGGTACATGCTTAAATTACATTACATCAATGGTCCATTTTTAAGATGTGCATCATATTCAGGCGTCTGTGGTCTTCTTCTTTCAAGGATTGTATTAAGTTGAACTCCCAAATAGTTAACAGAATTCTTGTTACTTCACCAGGATCCAGCCTCCCCTCGTGGCACACCTCTTCCTTCTCCTAGAGAAAATGGTTTGGATAAAGCGCGTCTTCTCAAGAAAGACCCCTGTAGTCCAGCCTCTACTGCATCATCAGCCAGCTCCTCCTCCTTAAAGTCTAAAGAGATGGCAATGGTAGGAATGGAAAAGAAAAACTTATTTGTTTTATATAAATAAACCCAGTAAATGGAGTGATTTATTTATTTATTGTATATTTATAATTATTCCTTGGTGTTTGGCAGCGAGATAAGGCAGGTACACCTGGGCTGAAGTCAAGCACACCCACGCCTAGAGGTGACTCCACCCCCGGGCCCAGCTCCACACCTGGAATCCGACCAAATCTTTCAAAACCCCCCTCAATGGAAATACCACATCCACCTAGTAGGTCATTTAAACTTACTACTTAATAAATGGTTATAAAAATGATGTAGTTTTCTGTTAGAGGAAAATAAAATGAGTTTGCTTGCTTCAGGCAGAAGTCTGCTCGTTCAGTCAGTTTCATGGAAGATATTTAAAACCTTATCCTAGAGACAGCTTAATATGAAGTGTGACTGCAAGATATCTGGTTAGAAATCTCAGTTTACCTAGGCTTAAGTTGCTTTTACATGATAGCCTAGTCAAGCGTTGGCAGTAATGTCTGGTAAGTGCATGGTGAAAAGACGTAGACTTGCATTCTTAGACATTAACTAATTAATCCTTTTGTGCTTGTTTCCAGCTGCAGGTTTGCGAACTCCCCTGGCTGTACCAGGTCCATATCCAGGTGCATTTGGCATGTTGCCCCACACAGCAGGAATGAACGGGGAGCTAGCTGGTGCAGCTGGAGCTGCAGCCTATGCTGCTGGGCTGCACAACATGTCACCTCAGATGAGTGCTGCAGCGGCAGCTGCAGTGGCCGCATACGGGCGGTCACCAATGGTGAGTAGAAGAACAAGACTAACGTGATAAAATGAGGTGACCCTTTAAATCTGTGTATGTCTATGGATTGCATGCCAAGATAGAACTTTGGCAGAAACTCAGATGCTAGAGTTATGTTAGCCTGGTGTCAGGTTTGCACTTCTGGATTCTTTAGTTTTATGAATTTTCATGTCAGTGAATGTGTGTGAAAAGAACAGAGTGCATTTTTGAGTTCTGCTCCCTTCACATGAAACTTTTCAACTGTGCCTTTCTCTTTGCTATTATACCTGAAGCAGGTGGGCAGCAGTTGTTGTCACCTCTCAGCCATAAAACTCTGTAACCTGCTCCAGGCAGATTTTCATCTCTACCACATTCATTGAACTTACACCCCTCTAAAGAAATAGTCATTATGTTGTAGTTTCCCGTGTCATGCATTGTAACTTAAAAGGGCATTTAAATACTCAAAAGAATGGAAATTTTATTTTAAAGAAAGTGACATTAATCAATGTGAATACTTTAAAACAAGAATCAAAACAACAACAAAAAAACTACTATTAAATTGTGAATAGTTGCAAAGCTTCATGTCCCTGCTTTCTTTTGGATAGTATTTATACAGATTGCATACCTATGTGCAGTACATTCGCCACATTACTCTTTGCTGTATTTGCATAGTGTTCATTACACTGTTTAAATATCTTTAGTAGTCACACAGCAGTGTCTGAGCAACACTTGATAGCAACTCAGGTTGTGTACTTAGCAGCTGTGTGTGTTTGTTTGTTGGATGAGGATGGGGTGGGAGGCAGTCACAAATACCTACAGATCTGCCTGTGTGTGTTTGCTGTCTCTTGTAGTTGTCATTTAGAATAAGCAGTTTAATGTGTGCTTGAGAGTATGTGTTAGCTTTGTGCTCATGAGTGTTTATGCTCTTTTTCACAGGTTAGTATTGACCTGTGAGCATTTTGCCAATTCTCATGGGTATTTGTTAGTCCTGGGCTTATAAAATGTCTGTTTTCTGTCCAAAAGGTTGGTTTTGATCCTCATCCTCACATGCGAGTTCCTGGAATGCCTCCTAGTCTGACAGGAATCCCTGGTGGCAAACCGTAAGTATAGTTGTAAAACTAATTAGTCTTATAATTCCCATGATGATGGTGACAATGATGATTTCTTTTTCTTGATCCTTTTTCCACTCTGTCATCAGTGCTTATTCATTTCATGTCGCGGCCGACGGACAGATGCAGCCAGTTCCATTTCCTCCAGATGCTTTGGTGGGGCCTGGGATCCCTCGCCATGCCCGTCAGATCAACACACTGAACCACGGAGAGGTGGTGTGTGCCGTTACCATCAGTAACCCCACCCGACATGTGTACACAGGAGGAAAGGGCTGTGTCAAGGTGTGGGACATTAGTCACCCAGGAAACAAGAGTCCTGTGTCCCAGCTAGACTGTCTGGTGAGTGAGGTGTATTGTTATGAGCTGGCTCATGGTTTGCATAAAGTGGATAGCAGTTTACAAACACAGGAGAATTTTTCTATATATACATAGCTTAAGTTAGAATTTAGGGGATAATTTGCAAAGGAATCAGCCGCCACAAGAGCAAGGCGAGTTGTAGCAGCAAATGAATTCTAACAAAACAAGTCTTCCCAGGCCTACCAGTTTGAGACTCTCAAAATTGCACCACCCAAAAGTTAATGTACTTTTGCTGCAAGGCCTGTTGAGGTGCAGAAGTGGAAAATATTTCCTGCCACAATAGGGTTTTGGACTAGCTCAAAAGAGGAGACCACATATAACAATGAGTTTATTTTGCAGAAGTAAAAGGGAAATTAACATGAGCACAAAACAAAGCCAAACATAGAAGCTGTGAGGGGAGACTGGCCAGCTGCCATCAACATGCATAGCGGAGAAAACTGTTCTACAACACTAATTTGTTGTTATTCTGCCTGTCTGTGTTATTCGTGTGGTGACAACAGCTTCCCTTTTACCTGTCCAGACTTGGTTTGACCACTTGGCAGTGTTTTGATGGTGATCAGTCCATATAACAAAAAGTATTGGACTGTTTGGACAGGCCAAATTTGTCGAATCCCCATGAAAAATTAGCTTTACTTACTATACTCCTTCCGGGATAGGACTACAGTAATGGCCTTATAATATATAGTTGAGTATTAGTTTGAGGAACACTTGTTTGTCAGAAATGATCAGACTAGAATTTGTGCTCTAGATTGCAGAATAGTGAATGAAATGTATGTGGTGAATATACAACACAATAAAATGTTGTATATTGTACTAAATATTAACTTTTTTTGTGCCTACCAAATTAGAACCGAGACAACTACATCCGGTCTTGCCGTCTTCTCCCTGATGGTCGGACGCTTATTGTGGGAGGCGAGGCAAGCACGTTGTCAATCTGGGATTTGGCCACGCCTACTCCCAGGATTAAAGCAGAGTTAACATCATCAGCACCAGCATGCTACGCTCTGGCAATTAGCCCAGACTCCAAAGTTTGCTTTTCTTGCTGCAGCGATGGAAACATTGCAGTCTGGGACTTGCACAACCAGACACTCGTTAGGTAAAAGATAACTGTATGCTTTTACTTCTGTCACTCTTCAGAAGATTGCTGCAAATAAATATATGCCTCTGCTAAATGTTAAGGACATCTACAATCACTGCTTGGCTTTTCTAATCTCCTCTAAGCAACAGATTTGACCTTTAATTTGCAGTCTCAGCCCCTGACTGATTTAACCTTTATGATTGTAGCACCAAGAGGCAGACAATCTGTAGTGTTAGTACTACAAAAGTGGCTTCTGATGAGAAATGCTGTAAGCACTCTCCATATGGTAACATGTGATGCATACCAACTGCCCTGCACAGCTCATGGTTGGTGCCTTGTTCCAAAATGTCCGTCTTTATTTAATTGAGAATGTATGTGTGTATCCCACAGGCAGTTCCAGGGCCACACAGATGGAGCCAGCTGTATCGACATCTCCAATGATGGCACCAAGCTGTGGACCGGAGGCTTGGATAACACAGTCCGCTCCTGGGATCTGAGGGAGGGACGGCAGCTGCAGCAGCATGACTTTACATCACAGGTGCACAATCATACAGGCATTTGAACATTATTTCAGTCATTTACTTAAAAAGAAATCCACAAGTTTCAGTTTTTATTTTAAAGTAGCATCCCCACTAAAACAAAATCTGTGTGTATCAGTTGGTTAAATTTGTAATCCTGACAGGACTTATTAATATTTATTTTCTCTTGTGTTCAGATCTTCTCGCTCGGCTACTGTCCGACAGGAGAATGGCTCGCTGTTGGAATGGAGAGTAGCAATGTTGAGGTCCTTCATGTAACCAAACCGGATAAATACCAGCTTCATCTACATGAGAGCTGTGTGCTCTCCCTGCAGTTTGCCTACTGTGGTAAGCAACTTGCATATTAAATGAGCTGCAAAATAGAGGTGGAAAAAAAAAACGTGGGCTTGGAATCCATTGTTAGGTGAAGACACCCCCAGCCCAGTGGTTTCACTGAAGTTATGTCTGTACGTTGTATGTTCCATTCTACAGTGCTTTCATTTTTTATATTGTGCATGCTTGTATTTACTCTTCTACTAGGCAAATGGTTTGTGAGCACAGGAAAGGACAACTTACTGAATGCATGGAGGACACCTTATGGGGCGAGCATATTCCAGGTTGGTGGCAATTGATCAGTACATTCATTGTATTATATATTTTCATAAATGACACAAAATGTGCTCCTCGAAAGTTGCTGCATTGGCTTTAATAAACCACCCTGCAAAATCCACTAGCACTGTTTTGCATCCATGCAGTAACTGAGTCAATGCTATGAAACAGTCAGTGCTGTCCAACAAAGGAGGTTGTTTAAAGAGAATTATACAGAAAAACGTGCTTAAACTTTGAATATGAGTACTGAGGTAAAAGCCTCGCAGTCTCATAGTCGCTCCTATATTACTTTCAGTACTATTCAGTAAATTTTAAAAGCACAACTTTAAAACTTTTAAGCACTGTGTTCCATACAAACACACATGAATTTATTTTCTAGTTTTCTTTTAAAATGTTTCATTACTGACTTTTTTTTTTCTCCCCCATCTCTTTTTTCCTCAGTCTAAAGAATCATCCTCGGTACTAAGCTGTGACATATCTGTGGATGACAAGTACATTGTTACTGGTTCAGGGGACAAGAAGGCCACTGTTTATGAGGTCATCTACTAAATATATGGAAAGAAAGCTGGGACATTTCTTCTTTTTCCAATATGCTCTGTGTTTCTAGAAACACACCACAGATAAGGTGGACCTTGATGGCACATTCTTTATTCTGTTAGAAACCTTCAGAGAAACACATTAAGGAGACCCATGTTGTATATGCACTGATCTGTTGTGCCTGTGTACATGACTCCAACTCAGCTGGGAATAAACTGGAGCAAGTGGATGATAATGGAAGCACAGGAAATATTCAGATATCTGCTTACTGCTGGGGGCTAACCTGGGATCATTTACACGCATCAGAGAAGGACCAAAGGGGACTCTGAAACGAGCTCTTCAGACAACACTGCTGAACATCAGATATTGAAACACACTAAATGTCAGCACAACTACATTTGGACAACCTCTCAGGCCTGCGGGGTGACTGTGTAAAAAAAACGACAAATGGAAAAGGAAGAATGGACAAGAATTGGCATCATGTTGGAAAGATGGTAGAAAAAGAGGAACAACAGAATGGAGGGACATTTTCAAACAGTGAATGTGGAATATGTTGATTTGTATTTTGGTTCAGAAGACGCTCACAGCCTTTCGTTCCTCTTAGCTATGGCTGTTTGACCTTAAAACCTCAGCTTACTGTTCTGATACGCCTACTCTGTCTGAAAAGTACATTCTCTGTCTTTACCTTAAGTCCTATCCTCACTAACTGCACTGTAGTTGTAGCTTTCCACCTACACGCTGTACTTAACTACTTAAAATGTCCAAATGGTACATTTTTTTTTTAAAACACGCTGAAGGCTATGATGACTTGTCTCACATTATGCTGCCACGAACATCTGTCATGAGTTTATTTGATCCTCATGTAACATGATAGGGTTTTTTTTGTTGTTTTTTTTTTTTTAAAGATCCATACCAGTTTCAAATGGAAAAAGTGAAGCACTCAGCTATGTGAAGAAAAATTAGCATAACAATCCAGATAAGCTTCAAGAACAGGAAATGGTAATATGTTACAGAATGCTTAACTTGGGTTATTCTGAAAAACCTTCTTTCTGTGATCTTAATTTTAAAAAAGAAAAGGGGAAAAGGTGAGAGCAAGAGTGAAAACCTGGTGTTTTCAAAAAAGTTGATTAACTAATTGTCAAATTCTATTATTACATAGGTTTCATATATTTTCACACTAAAGTTGTCCTACACAAATGTAAAATCTCCACAATATTGACAGAAATATTTAGATGGAGCTTTATTCTAACAAAAGCAAGGGGCAGGGGCATGGCAATAATAACAATATGGCAGTAATCTATGCCATCAGTGCATGTTGGTGGGTGTTTCCTTAGAGTAACCCCACAGTTAAGTCCCTTTCAGACATCATACTCCATGGCTTCATCATACTGGTAAAGTGCTGTAGGTCCCTTTTTGTTTCTTCCAGGTTGACTACTTTGGGGTAGTGAAGTGAGTATAATGACTTTAAAAAAAATATTTGGGGTTTATGTTCTTTGACTTGTAGGGTGTGGGCAGTGGTAAAGTAAACACGAATTCATTCAGACGTGATATATGCAGATGTCCGATTTGAGTTTTGCAATACGTGCAAAAGATTTATTGCACTGGCAGTGTTAACTCTAGTGTGGTTACATTTGGATGTTTAAAACTCCCTGTCAGTCACTGAAAGGTAGGTGTGTGTGTGTGTGTGTGTGTGTGTGTGTGTGAGAGAGTGAGTGAGACAGCAGTAGTTTTTGTGCATCCGTTAATACAGTGGCATGACAAATAGACTTTGTTCTGTGTTGAAAGTGACACTTCAGTGTTTCCGGCTCCATTCTAGTGTGACAGGCTGCTTCGTGCATTCAGACATGAAGCTGTGTGATTAAAGGAAAGAAATGCATGTCGGAAAGGGCTTTGCTCAATGGATCTGAAATGATGTCACAGAATCACCATGTCTTTACCGCTGTAAGTCACCCCCACCCTGCCTTTACCAATCTTTGAAACACGTCATGTCTTATTGTATGAATCGATGATTATATTTCCTGGATGGGAACAAATTAAGGCTTAACATGTAATTTAATGTTCTTGTATTTGGAAAATCATAAGTGACTAGGATGGGTAAAAAAACAAAACAAAACTTCTCCTGATTATACTCACTAAATAAATTACTTTTTTTTTTTTTTTTTTTTTTGCTATATACTTTCTTTACCTTGTATTTCTGAATTTGGACACTAGGTCAAAGTTTAGCTTTGAAATGAAACATGTGATGTCACTTTTTAAAGAAAAGATTAAATCGTTATTTTTCACCGTCGTCTTAAGGACGAGGGTAGAGAAGGTGCAGTCGCGCTTCAGCTTCAGGAAGGAGTCGGTTAGCTTCAGCTCATTAATTTCACGACCTTGTGCTTAGCTTGTTCTTAAATCTGTTTCTGTTTGTATAAATGTACATATGTTCTTTTTTTCTTACCAGATTTGCTTTAGAAACAAACTTTTTGTACGTCTTTTACATGAAGCAGAAACGTCTAATCGGGAGAAATACTAAGTGATCTTAATGCTAGTGGGTCTAAAATGATTGAAATGTCTAGACAATAAATGTTTCTTTTTTAAAACGTGTGTCTTTTAACTTTGCACTTTGATACAACAACACTCAAGTTTTTAAAGGAGGAAGATGTAGGGAATTATTGGCTTTTGTGGATGAATCATGAAAATAAAATGCACTGTAGTTGAGTGTCATTATGTAACTCTCATACAACACATTGCTTTTCTTAGCTAAAAGCTGCATCCTGTCTGCTCCTATTGGCCATCTTACCACTATAAACTTGCATGAAATGAATAGCTGTGACTTGGCCTACTGCATCTGATCAAGGATAATTATTTTGGGAGTCACATGAAAAACATCCAGTGAAGATTCAGAGTGCGCTGCTTCCCACATAACTGCTGACACGAGATAAAATCTTTGTCACCTCTGTTACTTTATAAGCTGAAAGGTCCAACCTGTACAGTCCTAAGTGAAGCTAGCATGCCAGTGCATCTAACAACAACAACAAAAAGATATTATGAGAACATAGTTTTTTCATAATTTAGAAACTCTTTACTGAACATGGCATATTGCAAGCCTTTTTTTTGTTTTAACTTTGAAGGCTTTTTACAGATCATAAAAATCATAAAATCAGCACCTCAAATGATCAGAATAGATCATTTCAAGTTTGAGTACATCCAGAACACAAAGTTCAATAAATGCAACCACAATCATGGGGAACACTGCTGATTTGACAGTTGCTTAGATGATGATTATCGATACTCTTCACAAGGAGGGTACACCACAGAAAGCTGGCTGCTCACAGATTAACTTTATCAAAGCATTTAAATTGAACGTTAACTGGAAACGTGTGGCAGGAAAAGTTTCACGAGCAACTGGGATGACTGCAGCTTTGAGAGGGTCGCCAAGAAAAGTCAGCTGAATAACTTGGGAGATGTACTGGTGCTTGCTTTGTCCAAAATACTTCCTCAGGGCCTTACCTTTGCCAAGATTGCAACACTAGTACAACATCTGAATGGTGAGACCTGCCGTTAAGGCAACGCAGTTGTGTAACTGTTTCTCTCACTAATGACAGCACTCTGGTATATTACAGTTGGTTATTGCTAAAGGGAGGCGTGACACAGTCTGTCCCGGTTGGGGTTGAACGTTGTTTGAACAGGAAGACACCTAATGAGTATGTTTTGACCATAATTACTGACTGGATTGGGTTTGGGTCTGCTGGTGTTGACAGTTGGAGAATAACCTCATGGGATGTCTTAAATGTAAACATATATAGGTGCTAAATGGAAAACGCACAACATCAGCAAATAAACAGAAGAAGAGCAGTGAGCGAAATGTTTTGGTATTAGACTGCACTGAATGATTAAAAGCAAAAGGGCATAGAAGGTTTTCAGAGTTTTAAATCACCATGAACTGAGAGGGTGCAGACTAAAAAAAAGGCCCTGCTTCAAAATTGACACCTTCAGGCTCCACTGAAATTTGTAGCTGCCTGTAGGAGAAAGTCAGGTGCCTTCTGGGGAATGTTTTTTTTTATCTTCAGATCAATAAAAGACGGAGTTATCTGACCTCAATGACAGTAAAGGGGAGGCTTTCAAACCTAAGAACCCTGTATCAAATGTCAAGCATGGTGGTGGTAGCATCATGCTTTGGTCCCAGGGGCACTGGTACATTGCATGTAGATGGAATAATGAAAGACTACCTCCAAATTCTTCAAGTAAACAGCTAAGGTAAATCGATAAAATCAATAGTTTCAATAGCTGAAACTGAAACACAACTGGGTGTTCCAACAGGACGATGGTCTCAACAAACACACATCAAAACCAACCTAACCTTAACCCTACTGAAAATCTGTGGATTATTCTTAAAAGCTGGGTCCGTGCCAGGAAACCAACCAATTTTGTTGATGGCTACCAAAAACATCTGGTGGATGTCCAACTGCATACTGGGATGTTTGACAAAATATAACCAACTACTTTTGCATCCAGCTCTCTTTGAAAAAATCTTTTTTAAATTCTGATGCATGTTGTACAATTAAGAACAGTTCAAAGAAATCATTAAAATCCACAAATCACCATGACATTAACGACCCATGATGAGTGTATGTAAACTTCTGACCACATCTGTACGTGACAGCGTCCATTTCTCCTGTTGCTTCAGTTGACTGCCTTCGTCTTGCTAACAAGTTGCTGAATTTCACTAAAGTCTAACCTCTTCCTGTGTTACCACTCATTTTGCCTAGAAGAAACACCTGACCTCCATCTATGAAGTGTTTTCCTGCTTTCTGTGCATTGCTTTGAGGGTAAATCTCATGGCTAAGAGTAGCATTAAATGGGTAGATGAAGAATGGAGCTGTTGGGTGGCCCACTTAACAATCTGTCCGCAGGAAAAAAAAGTTGTTGTTTTTTAAACATTTTTTGTCTGTATTGTACTGATGTGGACATATAGATAACAGCTGAACAAAGCAGCTGTTCAAATCATCTGTGTGTTAAATAACTAAGTCCAATCCCCTGCTTAATACTAACACCAACAACAAGCAGACTAGCTCGCTGTTTCCCTCGATGTAAACTGTAAATCTGATTAATTACTTTGAATATATAATTCTCCATCCGTTCCTGGCACTTGCATAAACACACTGTCGTACAGTACGAGGTGATTATGTGGCAATTACAGCACTCACAGTGACAAAATGAGAGCTGATCCTTGGAGGAAAAAAATGGAGAAAATGTCACTCCAAGTTTTCAGTCCATCCGGAGATGTCTGAGCTCCGAATCACAGTGTTCTCTTTTGATCATCACCGCTGCTGCCTCTCTCCGATACACAGACGGATTATTCCTCCTAAATCTCCCAAATCCCTAATCCTATTTATCTCAACGCCACACAAAAAAGGTGCTCTCTTCCTGCTGCTCAGCTTATGTGTACAGTACGGGTGTGAGTATGTAGAAACGAATCTCTACATTCATGAGGACCGGTTTGGGATATAAGATATTTCAGGCTGTGCTCTTTCTGTTGAAGGATTTAAACACAGGTAGAGATTGGATTTGGGTTCCTACAGCGTTCATACAGACAAATACAAAAACCCCATACGGTGAAGTGCGTACAGTGGGGCAAAAAAGTATTTAGTCAGCCACCGATTGTGCAAGTTCCCCCACCTAAAATGAAGACAAAGGTCAGTAATTTGCACCAGAGGTACACTTCAACTGTGAAAGACAGAATGTGAAAAAAAAATCCATGAATCCACATGGTAGGATTTGTAAAGAATTTATTCGTAAATCAGGGTGGAAAATAAGTATTTGGTCAATAACAAAAATACAACTCAATACTTTGTAACATAACCTTTGTTGGCAATAACAGAGGTCAAACGTTTACTATAGGTCTTTACCAGGTTTGCACACACAGTAGCTGGTATTTTGGCCCATTCCTCCATGCAGATCTTCTCGAGAGCAGTGATGTTTTGGGGCTGTCGCCGAGCAACACGGACTTTCAACTCCCACCACAGATTTTCTATGGGGTTGAGGTCTGGAGACTGGCTAGGCCACTCCAGGACTTTCAAATGCTTCTTACGGAGCCACTCCTTTGTTGCCCGGGCGGTGTGTTTTGGATCATTGTCATGTTGGAAGACCCAGCCTCGTTTCATCTTCAAAGTTCTCACTGATGGAAGGAGGTTTTGGCTCAAAATCTCACGATACATGGCCCCATTCATTCTGTCCTTAACACGGATCAGTCGTCCTGTCCCCTTGGCAGAAAAACAGCCCCATAGCATGATGTTTCCACCCCCATGCTTCACAGTAGGTATGGTGTTCTTGGGATGCAACTCAGTATTCTTCTTCCTCCAAACACGACGAGTTGAGTTTATACCAAAAAGTTCTACTTTGGTTTCATCTGACCACATGACATTCTCCCAATCCTCTGCTGTATCATCCATGTGCTCTCTGGCAAACTTCAGACGGGCCTGGACATGCACTGGCTTCAGCAGCGGAACACGTCTGGCACTGCGGGATTTGATTCCCTGCCGTTGTAGTGTGTTACTGATGGTGACCTTTGTTACTTTGGTCCCAGCTCTCTGCAGGTCATTCACCAGGTCCCCCTGTGTGGTTCTGGGATCTTTGCTCACCGTTCTCATGATCATTTTGACCCCACGGGATGAGATCTTGCGTGGAGCCCCAGATCGAGGGAGATTATCAGTGGTCTTGTATGTCTTCCATTTTCTGATGATTGCTCCCACAGTTGATTTTTTCACACCAAGCTGCTTGCCTATTGTAGATTCACTCTTCCCAGTCTGGTGCAGGTCTACAATACTTTTCCTGGTGTCCATCGAAAGCTCTTTGGTCTTGGCCATGGCGGAGTTTGGAGTCTGACTGTTTGAGGCTGTGGACAGGTGTCTTTTATACAGATGATGAGTTCAAACAGGTGCCATTCATACAGGTAACGAGTGGGGGACAGAAAAGCTTCTTACAGAAGACGTTACAGGTCTGTGAGAGCCAGAGATTTTCCTTGTTTGAGGTGACCAAATACTTATTTTCCACCCTAATTTACGAATAAATTCTTTACAAATCCTACCATGTGAATTCATGGATTTTTTTTTCACATTCTGTCTCTCACAGTTGAAGTGTACCTCTGGTGCAAATTACTGACCTCTGTCATCATTTTAGGTGGGGGAACTTGCACAATCGGTGGCTGACTAAATACTTTTTTGCCCCACTGTATGTATGGTACAAGATATTTCTTCCTTCAGCATGCCTGAGACAGAAAGAAATGATCTACTGATGAATGAAAAAGTTCCGTTAACGCGACTGATGCATGCACGTGCAGGGTTCAACCTTATCACAAACTATAATGCATGGATTCAGCATAATTCAGACTTTATTGTGTTTTAAGGCCGACAATCAGCGTCTTCCATCTCTCAGGGAAGTGACACGAGTTGCACTCAGATATTACAGCTTTAAATGTTAAAGCAAACATGTTTATCCGGATGACACAGAGACACAAGGACAGCTTTGTTTTCTTTTGTAGTTTTGTTTCTAGCCACCTTTTTAGTAATATTTAATGTTCACTCTTCTTTTATCTTTTCTGGTTTCTACACATGAATCTTTAACTGATAAATGTGACACCATATCTGTACCTACTGGTTGTTAACGCCACGGGCCATTTCCTGTTACGAGGTGGTGCACAGTGGGTTATTGTCTTTATCGCAGATTTTTGGAGTGCCTAAAAACAGTTGGCTGTGGACAAAATCTCAGTTAAGATCAGAGAAACTCAATGTTAAACAGTAAAGTTTTAGACTGGAAGATCAGAACGACCAAAAAAGCTCTTAAAATACTTCATACAGTCAGTTCCATCATTGTGATTAATATTTATATTATTCAGGCATGCATAGTCAATGCGAAAAAGAAAGTTCTCACTGGACACTACTATGCAGTTCCTGTGAACAACTAAGTACTCCCCAATAATCCTTTCTGTATGACTTTATCAGTCTCTTGTCATTGTGAAAGAATTTCAGCTCTCTCTTCCTTACAGCGCTGATTCAGTTCATTGAGGTTTGTGGGCATTTGTTTGTGTACAGCGCTCTTAAAGTTCCCACCACAGCATTTAAATCGGGTTGAGGTCTCGTCTCTGCAACACCTTGATTCTTTTCTTTTTCAGTCTTTCTGTTCCTGTTTTGCTTGTTGTTCTCCTCTTGCATGACCCAGCTTTGGGAAGCTTTAGGTGTCAGACAGATGGAGTCGCCTATACAAAAGTTACACATTTACTTATACTGGAATACAGTTGAATGTCATCTGAATGACTGCGTGGCGTCTAGGTGCTGTGGCTACAAAGCAAGTTTAAATCATCACTCCTTCACCAGTGTGCTTGACAGCTGGTGGGAGCTGTTTGTGCTGATATGCTGTGTTTGGTTTCCTCCAAATGTGATGCTGTGCATTATAGCGAAACATCCTCACTAGAGAGAAGATGTTTTCTCCTGGCAACCCAGGCCAGGCTTGTCCAGTCTTTATCTAACTGTGCTGTCATGAAAAATTGAACATGCTAACTGAGGCCTGTAGTGTCTGAGATGTAGCCTTTATGTTTTTTGCAGTTTCTCTGACATGTCCACTCCCGGGAAGATTGGCAAATGCCTGAAGGATTTATTTTTTATTTTTTTATTGATAAATTATCATTTTTAAAAAGCCAACTTTACCTTCTAGCTCACGCTACATACATACTCACTTACCCAAGTACTGAATTTGAACTATGTACAAAGTATTTCTTAGTATTTTCTGCTTCATTGTCATAATCACATTCAAAACAAGGTTAGGAGTTTGAACTGTGCACACCGGTCAAGGTCAAGAGATAAGATGCTGAGTTAGCGTATAGCAATGCTAGCTAGACAGAGTTCACTGGAGGTCAAAGAGCAGCGATATAAGCAAAGGGAGGAGGGTTTACATTCTAACTCACAGGCAGAAGGAGCAAAGACAGGAACATCATAGGCTTCAACTACCTCTAAAACTGGAAAAGAAAAAAAAGTTGGCATGCAAACGTGAGTCACCATGTTTTGTTTTGTTTTTGTGGATAATTTTGAGAAGGTAACGGTGAAAAGCTTGGGGACAGAGGACCAGGAAGCTTCATAACAACTCAAACTGGTTATTGCTGTAGTGAGTTAAAAGCTGCATGGCACAAAGAAATGATTTAAAAAAAAAAACACAAGCTCCTCTTGATCTGACACTCTTCCTGACTAAACACTTGGAAGCAAAGTTGGCACACATGGGTATTTAAGGATAATTTCTCCTCAAAAATCAACATTTTCAGGAGTTAAAATCATATAGCAATACTATGTCAGTGCACACAGGCATGAGAAATGGTTACAATGCAGTATGAATATGCAGCTTTCTGCAGCTGGACATTAACTAGCAGCAAAACAACACAATTGCATATAATTGTAGTGCAATGGGAAAACTGTTCTTAGGTTGTTTCAATTTGGTCTGGTCGGTAACGAGAAAAATCAAGTGGGTGCAGTCACGTCATTCAGGCTGCTGAAGGAAAGAAAACTGATAAAAAAAAAAAAAATCCTAAACCCAGCCAGTCTCTTGCACTATCATTTCTAACATCAGCCTGAAGGATTTCTACCTATGAATAATTTTTTTGACTGTAGAACTTCAAAGTGTTTGGACATGACCTTATAACCCTTCCTAAATTGGCAGACAGCAATAACGATCCTTGCTGATGTCTTTCCTATTTGGTAATTGTATACACTGACACCTTACTGCGCCAGACCAGCAACCTGCCCAAACCTCTGCTTTTAGAGAGGTGAAACTTTGTCTACCTGCTGCATAGTTTTTCAAGTTATTTTGTTTTATCTGCTCTTTAAACCGAGTGCCATCCAATTCTGTGTTATTCTGCTAAACCTGGCCAACACACACACACACACACACACACACACACACACACACACACACACACACGCACGCACGCACACACATACACACACACAAACAATCTAGTGAATAAGTATCACTGCAGGCTGGGGGAAACATTGATTTTTAGGTCGAATTAACCCTTCAAGTTGAAAAATGACACCTCGATGTGAAAGATGATAATAGCACGAGCTATAATGTTGTCACACAAGCACTCCAACACTATTAATGGTCACTCCGGGATCACTTGTGTGCTTTATGTTACTCTATTCTAATGCTGTTTACATTTTCCTCACAGAGTTTGAGGACATCTCTCATACAGTAGAGAGTCTGAAGAAAGACAAGCTACAAAATGCCTATATTAAATTAAATTCACACAAATCTGACTAGGGGATAATGAGAGAGCGGGTGCTGCCAGCATGAATAAAACCGGGGCCTCTAAAACTATTACATGCTGTTATGCTGTGTCTTCAAGCCTCCTTCTACTTTTCTTTCTCCTCCTTTCTCTATTCCTGCCCTCACTCTCATTTTTATTTCCCACCTCCCTCTGTTCTATCTTCTTTCAAAGCTAAGATGCTTTTGCCTTTTGTGGTTCCTCTTCTCTTATAGTTCCGCTTGGTCCTGCTTGGTGCGCCTTCCTTCATCTTTCTCTACTTGTTTTCCACACGTCTCCTTCTCCTTTGGAAACATACGATGGTTTCTCCTCCTCGCTCTCCCCCGAGCTTATTCGATTTTTCCCTTTTACTTTTCTATTTCCTACTATTATTATTATCATTATTATAATAATCCCCCCCCGTGTGTGTGTGTGTGTTTCTGTGCATGCGTGTGTGCGTGTTAATAAGCTTAGAGTTGCCTCCCTCCCAAGGTGAGGTACCATGCTGGGGTGATCAGCACTGCTGGAGCTGCAGGTATCAACCACAAACACCTGCCTGTTTCAGGACTACTACCACACACACACACACACACACACACACACACACACACACACACACACACGCACTAATTTTCATTCCATTTTACTCACATTAACACAGACACGTGAGAATAAAATCATTTCCTTCTTCCTCCTCTGCTACACTCGTACACATAAATGCAGAATACATCTTTCCTTTTCCTTTTCATGTTCATTCACACATCAAACACGGTATGTTTTTCTCAACCACACACACACACACACACACACACACACACACACACACACACACAGCTGACTGCTGCGCAGGGCCGATAGCACAACTCTGTCCTGTCAACACACAGGATAATCAGCTGCTGGGGATTGTGGGTAAGCTGTAATAATCCCTTGCATGGAATATGGAAAGCATCAGAGAGTTATTCAATAGGACAGAGATAAAGGTGTGTACTTGCATCTGTGTGTGTATGTGTGTGTGAATGTGAGTGAGGCTTTTCCATCTTTAATATGCATCCTCACCTGAAGCTGACTGTCAGTCAGAGTTATTGAAAAAATTAAAAAAAAAAGAAGCACACCACAGCGGTCCGCACCAGCAGCTAAACCTCAGCCTGGGCCCCACCCAGAGGAACTTCAGCTGCTGAAATGTCATCTACAATAAAGTCTTAATTAGGAGCTTAATTGTTAAGCAGACGAACGCCAAAGAACATCCTGCGTCCTGCCTTTTTGTTAGTGTCACCGTCTCCAAATCATACCTCGCAGCAGGTCTCACTACTATCTTATAAACCTTCCCTTTCACTCCATCTGTCAAAAAACACCCCTGACTCTCATCTCCACCCATGCCACCCTGCCTACACTCTCTTTATCACCTCTCATATGCACTGTCCGTTGCTTTGGATTTAAACTTATCCACCTTCACAACCTCTGCTCATTCCATTTTCACTATTACACCTGTCTCTCTTTCATTCCCACATATGTAGTCTATCTTTTTTCTACTGACTTTCATTCCTCTTCTCTCCAGATCATACCTCCACCTTTCCAGCCTGATCTCTACTCCTGCCACACAAATTTCATTTATTGAGTTTGTGGGTGGCAATTTGTTGAAGGGGTGTGTAATTGTAGTTATTCATTATATGTGAATGTGTTTTTCATATTTGAGTCAGTTGAGGTTTTAGGATTAAATAAGCCACAGAGTTTTCCTAACCTTGGACTTGCATAATCAGAGAAATGTAACTTGGATTAGTCTTGTAAAATAAATCGTTTAGGAAAATGTGGTAATGATTAGAGTGCCGTGTAAGTGAATAGTGCTAAGGTATCTAAGAAACCTCAGCCACTGGCACAGATGATAGCATTCACAAGGATTCGGTCTTTGCACATTTACTATTTTCTCACTCATTGTAGGTTTAAACACTGAATTCACTTATAGGATACAGTTGTCTGCAGAGGCGGAGCCAGACATTTGAAACACCCGGGGCTTAGCCCAAAGAGTAGTATGCATGTGGGATTTTTTTTTTTTTTTGGGGGGGGGGGGGGGGGTGTAGAAATGACTGAAAGATTAATAGGCTCTGTTCAAAAAAGAATGACTTCATATAGGGAAAAATATATATCACATGTGCAGGACACCTTAAACTAGTTTTTTAATTAAGCAGCAAGGCAGAACAAGGTCAGGGCTGCATCAAGACACGAGGACTAAACCCCAATTCAACCAGACCCAGAACTGATCCAGAATTAAAACAGGACTACAACAGTTCAAAATCAGGACTACTGAGGACTTAACCAAGACAGAACCACAATCAGAACTAGATGATAGCACTAAAAATCATCATAGACCTGCACAACACTTATTTTTTAATTCTACCAAAGTCCACTATTTAGATTGAGAAAAGTTTATATAATTATTTAGCCTTGTTGTGTAAACAAGCCTGCAGAACTTAATAAATACAGAATTTGAAAAATAACAAACCTAAAAAGAAACACTAGGTACGAGATACATGAGGACCTATGATACGGTGATACTTTTGGTAAACAACCATTTGACTAACATGTGTGTCTCACCTGCTCTTGTTCATCTGTTCTGTCCTCGTTCTCCTCTCTCTCCCTCTTTGTGCTGACAATCATCAAATATACAGTTGAAACCAGATATTTACTCTTCAGATAAAAACACTTTTTTAATTGTAACATCAAATCAGACTAAATGTTTATTTTTTTAGATTGATAAATATAAAAACATATTTGTTAACTTTAAGAGTAAAGAGAGAAACTATCTGTATTTCTTAATTGCAAATGGCACCAAATTGTATTCAAACTTGAGCCACACTTATGGAGCTCCACAGTTCTTTTCCTGGTGTTTTGGTTGATATCTCTTGATTTTCCCATGTCAAAGAAACAGGCTCTGTGTTTTGCCTTATATGCATCCACAGCTGTGCCACCAATTTACTCACATGGACTCTACTAACCTATCAGAAGCTTCTTCAGCTCAGAATGGAATCGTCTGGAGTTTTCTTATTAATTAACAATAAACTTAGTGTATATGTACTCCTAAATTTGATGAAAGTGATAAAAATAGCTCTGTCTCTCTTTATTCTGAAATTTAACTAATTCAAAATATATTTCAATATTTATCTAAAACAAAAATTTACTCTAAATTGATGTTGTACAGTAAAAATGTTTTATGTTTTCTCCCTAAAGTGTATGTAAATATCTGGTTACAAATGTGAATATCCTGCTGTGTACTGAAATCCCTCTTGTTTTGCATAGAAATATACTGAACAACATACAAAGCATAATATATAAAATAACATTTACCTGAGTTTTTCTTTGAAAGAACCCTCTAATGTCCATTCTTATGTTTCAGTACATAACTGAAACCGATTTAGTCAGGGAGGGTAAGAACTGAAAATATGAAATAAACACACGTAAGCTAAGACGCTAAAAAAAAATAGCATTTGTTCGGCTTTTCATTTTGCCATTTGTTGATTCACTTGAAGAGCAAGTAACGTAATATTGGTCAAGTGATCAGTTTCATATCAATCTTTCGTGATGCACCGTCATATTTACATTATTTGTACGGTACAAATGATTTGCTTTGGTACCTGGTCAAACTTAAGCTCTCCTTAGTATGGCTGGCTCCGTCTCTCCAACAGCGCACTCACGGGCAGCAGCTGCCCCGCCCCCTCGCTCAGTCGCTTAGTGCCTGAGCTTGGATCATACCAATATCAGGGGGGGATTCACGCACAGTCGTAAATTCCCACAGTGTGCACTATGTGCTTCGAATATTGTGTGTACTTTTTGTTTTATACAGTTGTCAGCCAGGCATCTAACTATGAAAAAATTACACTCCAAAATACCCCGGGCTTCTGACAAAACAACCCGGGCTTAAGCCCCGTAAGCCACCCCCACGCTCCGCCCCTGGTTGTCTGCATCACAATAATCACTCTATCTGCGATCCTGGTAAGGTGGGAAGTAACACAATACTGTACTTCAACCTTTAGGCAGCGTAGGTGTTTAACTTGTTGCCCATTATCCAGGAGCATCAGGGAAGTGTCTGACTTATCCCAGATACACAGAGATCTTTCCTCAGCAACAACAAAAACAAGGAGTCCTGCAACAGATGGAGCCCTGATCTCTGCATCACTGAGTAAATGTGGGATTAGACGAGGCGGAAGTCACTAAGACAGCCTAAATCCACAGAAGAACTACAGTAAGCTCATCCAGATGTCTTGCGTGGCCTACCTGGGTGGTAATGGGAGGTGACTTTATTTACCTCACTTGGCCTTTGCACAATAATGCACTGTAGAGACCGATTGAAAATACAGCACCACATAAAAAGTCATATTCAGTAAAGTTTACTAAGGAAAAAACTGCACTTGCATTTATTTTCTTCTTCTTTCAGTCTTATTTTAGGGTCATTTCTATATGTGCAAGACTTCTTCTGATGTACTGGCTCTTTGATCCTAGTACACTGACCTTATCTGCTGTTTATTTTGTGTGCGTGTGTGCGTTTAACTTGCAGCATATACCAGCACAAGCTTCTTCAATATTTCTAATTTATGAGTCTAACTGAGCTTGTTTTCCTATGAGTGGAACAACTTTCGACATTCAGCCCTTGACTCACCCAGTTTTGGGGAATTGATCAGAAAATTGGCGAGCTGCTTTCAAACACACGGCTCCAGGGTTGTTTTTCCCAGCAGGCTGAAAGCTCATCATGTATTGACCACCCAGTCAATAGCTATAAACTGGAGTCTGCCGATCAGAGACATCGATTACCTTTAGCGTGACTCATTTCAGCTATCGCTAACCACAAGCAACTAAACATACATGCATAAACCCCCTCGTAGTTCATATCTCCATTTTCTTTATTTCATTTTTAATTCAAAATGTTATGTTTTCAGTCAGCAATAGAGTGGAGGGGAAAAGGGGATTTCTCATCAATCATCAGGATACAAAGGGAATTAAAATTCTTTTATCGCTCTCTGGGTCATACTAATCCTCTATCTTCATTCATTTTAGCCTGCCTCTGCCACTGCTCACACACTCAGGGGGCAACTCAGAAAATTTTCTTTAATTATGCTTGAGGAAACTCTGAATACAGACGCTAAATGGAATGGGTCTTCCCCAGAGTCTGGATTTTTAAGGGTTTTAATCAGTTAAACATGTGTGTGGCTACGTGGCTAATCTGCTGGTTAATCTCACTAACACTTTTTATGGGATTGCTTGCTGTGGCGAGGATTACCGCACCAGAGATCACAACCTGATTTCCATAATCCTCCTCTTCTGATAGAACTCTGTTTGTCGCCCCCATCCCATCCTTTTTGTCAGACTGTGAAACAGCATCCATTTGTTTCACTGATTCTAAAGGTGTTATTCTTCGCACTCCGACAAACTCGGTGTTTCATGCTCACAGTCAAATCCAGAACAAAAGGGCGTTGTAATGTTCTCCATTCCCGCTAGACTTCACTTGATCAAAATTCTAATCATAATGGAGATTAAACACTGGATTCTGATTGCTTTATGTTTTTTTTCCTTTTAATCTGTCGACATTGTTAATTCTACAGGTCACCTCTGATGCTGCTGTATCATGTTAAATGAAGCACGCTTGGATCCTTCTCACTGTGGTCTCAAAGCAAGTCCTTATTTATTTGAAAATGACATTATTTGGCTATTATTGTAGTTTATGTACTGTGCAGAATCAAACATGGAACACCAAACACTCAAATGTCCAATCTGTTAGCTATTTAAGAAAAACATTTACCCACACAATTGTAGTTTTAAATGTTGTGACGTAAGCTTTCCACCACAGTGTAAAGTACATGCTGCCATGAAATCTGAGGTCCCAAAAGAAGACCTGAAGTTTGAGCACCACTTCAAAGGTTCTAATCAACACAGAAAAAGACAGACCAGCTAAGGGGAGGTGTACATTTATCTTCCATTTGGATAAGTTAGAAATTCTATCCAAGTAATTGCCAGATATCCCTTTAACGATAAGGGTAGTTGAATTACAATCAATTTCACAACATAACACACTGAAAAATGAAGCCAACAGGAAGTTCCAAGAAACTACAGTTTTTCAGGTGGCCACTAGAGGCACTATCAAATAACGTGTACAGTGGTCCCTCGTTTATCGCCGGAGTTACGTTATAAAAATAACCCACGATAGGTGAAATCCTTGAAGTAGCCAACGCTATTTTTATTTTTATTTTTTTACAATTATTATAGATGTTTTAAGGCTCTAAAACCCCCTCACTACACACTTTACACACTTTTCTCAGACAGGTATGAACAACAGAAAAATAAGTCCAGTATTATAGAATGAAACCAGGTGCCTTTGCCGGTGCAAAACGTTTCATCGACATTGGGGAGAAAACTTACAAACATACAGTTCGGTACTTCAGAGTCACAGTGCTAGCGATCGAAGATTTAAGTAAATTTGACATGCTGGAGGCATTACCGTACAGGAGACCCAGCACGAGATTGATTGACAATGGTCTACAGCCAATCAGGATGCAGAACACAATGCGCTGTAAAAACAAGCAAACAAAAAACATGCAAAATTGCACAAAAAAAATCAGCGAAACAGCGAGGCTGTGAAAGGTGAACTGCAATATAGCGAGGGACCACTGTATTAAAGATGAGAGAAGGGTGAAGCAAAGATGGAAGTGTCTAAAACCAGAATTTAACATTAATAACCAGCAGAGCGCAACTCCTCTGGTTTCAGAAAATCTTCGAGGTTGAAAATAGTCCTCAGTGCCTTTGCTCTGTGACACCAGTAAATCCATTGTGGGCTCAGTTGCTAGTTTTAGGCCTAATCGAATACAAAATTAAGTTAAACTGGTAAAATGTGGTTAGAATAGGATTATCCAGGGCATACAAATGCACTGTCCCAGGTTTTACCAGATCAGATCCACCCCTCCTCATCACACCTGGTTTGAAAATACCATAATGGCTAATTCAGCAAAGGTCAGCTCGAGCCCTCATAATTAGACTTCACTAGCCAACAAGTCACGTAATGCTGTATCCATATTAGTTTGTTAAAATGGCCAAAAATTACAGAGAAGCAGAACGTATAATGTTCATCAAAACTGATTAGTTAAAGGTACATGTGTCAGCTACTTGACGGACGGGTGGATTGTGACATACGTGACAGTAGCCCTGAGCTGCCTGCTTGCCTTCATCTCCTCTCAGCTGAGTCACAGAAGAGAGTCTCTCACCTGTATTCTTGTCTCTTTCCTAATATGTGACCTGCCCTCCTTGAGCTTGTTTCTTCCTGTTAAAAGGGACTTTTTTCTTCCCACTGTCGCCGAGTGCTTACACACAGGGGTTTGCCGAATTGTTGGTGTTTTCTCTGTATTCATTTAAGATCTTAACCGTAAAGCGTTTTGAGGTGACCTTTATTGTGAATTTGCACTATATACAGAAAACTGATTTGAACTGAATATGGCTGAAACTGGATGTTTGTACTACTGAACAGGAGCATTTCTGAGGCATGTATGTCTCTGTGTCTACATGTGTGTCAGTGCAACATATTTGCTTTTCTTTATCTCTTGCTGTCTCCCTCGACTAGCCTCCATTTTCTGCTCCGAGGGGCCAGAGAATCCCCTCACGTAGAGAGGAGCTATGATAAAGTAAGCAGAAGAGGAGTGGGGGGAAAAGGGGAGAAGGAAGAGGGGTGTGTGTAAAGAAGGAGAAAAGAGGTAGGATGCTGAAGACAGAGGAACACTGAGAGTTGATTATGATTTGGGTTGGGGGAGCTGAAAGGCTGTCGGAGGGAGGGGGAAAACAGGAGGAAAGAGGCGGAGCTGAGAGGAGGGGGTACAGGCATTTAGTAATGATGCCTGTGGAAATGGGGGTTTAACTGTATTACACACTGGCTGCTTCATCTCCATCACTTTGTGGCTGAGTGCGTAAGTTCATGTGTTTACTTGAAGACCTGGTGTGGGTGTGTGTGTTGGTGGGCGCGCGCGTGTGTAGATGTATGCGTATTAGTAACACACCCACAGGACCTTTACTCTGTCAGTGCTCAGTGATAATCAGCCTCTATCTCTCTGCTGATCCATCTCCACCTCTATCTCTCCCCTGCTGCTATCACTCACTGTACCCTCCACACACCCACCCCTCCTTTCTTCATCCATTTTTCACTCTCCTTCACCCCCACAATCCCACTTTGCACAAACACACACACACGCAGATGTAGTGCAGATCGTTGTGTGTGTTTGCGTGCTTGAATCGATTCAGCCTCTGCCCTTTCGAAGCTACAAGCTCCATTGGCCTCTTACTCTCCACTGAGCAGCATCTGTTTCACACTCCACTACTGCTGTATGCCATATCACTCCATCTCTCTCTCTCTGGCTTCATCTCTCTCTCGGCCATCATTTCCATTTAAGTGCATCCCTGATTCTTTTGCAAATCTGATTTCTTTCAAGTCCTTTCCCTCGCCCCGCTTTTGCTCTCTCACCAACCCCCTCTGTGGTTTGTATTGATTAACGCTCAGTCGGACTGGGTGAAAAATCTTGCAAGTTTACAATATATTGATTGGGGGGGGGGGTTAACTGCTAGCCTTGATGGCTTCCTGGTGGGATTTTTAATGCAAAAGCTGCTCACTGGCTTGTCTGATTCAATCTTATTGGCCAGATTGGAAAGATTTCTGTTAAACTATGATACATATTAACTAAGTGCCATGACTGTGAAACGTCGGGGGAAACACAGTGCAATTTAATATTCACTCTATGCAATATCAGTTAACTAACAGGTGACTTTATTGTTCATGTTGTGGGAAATACACAAAAATATATGTATAAAAAGAAACCGCATCCCTTTTGTACAGTATGTGTATTTTATCAATTATAAATGACCCAGAAAAAGTCTACATCAAGCTATTTCTTTCTCTAAGCTTTTAATGTTACGGGCCTTTTTTTTTCAGTGCCTATGGGGGTGAACAGGGGTCTTTTTCTTCTTTTTCGTTTACTGATTTCTGAAGAAAGGAACATTATCACCAGTGTAAAGCTTATATAAACCAATTTAAAGGCCTAGGTGGATTGGGAACAAGGTATTGTGGGATTTCAATTTGAATTCACGACCACACGCGGTGACATTTAGTTGATTTAATGGGGATGGAGTCTTTAAATGTTGTCTTCTGTCGGTAAGATTTTAATATACGGCATCAACTTCCCATTAATGCTCATTTTATATGTTTTATGTGACTATGCCGAAGGGTATATGTCACTAAACATCTGGGAGAATGTTTTGTTATGAAAACAGCCCGGGGGTAAGATTTATGTGTTTACAAGAGCTCATTTTATGTTGTTTATCTGTTTGGTAGAACTTCCTAAAGAAAAGGCGTGATGAGAGGAAAAGCAAATTTGAGCAAAAAAGCAAACAAAAAACCAAACATCTAATGCTTAAATATTTATGAAAGCATTTGGATGCTCCATCTTTGTTACATCAGTGATCTGTCGAGTGTTAATACACATAGGCTGTTTTTCTCTGACGCTGAGTGTTGTAGGATAGCATTTATTACTCATCCTTCTCGCTCCATACCCGGCCCTGCCGATCATTCTGTATATAATCAACCAAATCTGGATGTCTGAGTATGAGCCAAGTGGATAAGGACGCTGCACTTAACACAAGTGCTACAGCAGCTCCATGCTCCTCTCTAGTCTTTAGTGAAGTGAGTTTAGGGGAACGCCATCGTATGCTAAAAGAAAATTGCCACAAGCCGAACAAAGATGGCATCCATCCAGGAAGTAAAGTTGTATGATGAGTGTGATACCAGTGTTGCTTTTCCATCTCACAGCCATTAGCTACAGTCGTGAATGTTAAAAAAATATATACTATATCAAAAACAGTCTACATTAGAAAACTGTTTGACACAGAAGGAGTCATGACTAGAAGATGAGCCTGAATCAAAATGCCGAAACCTGTCGTACACTTCCTGAGAACGTGTAACCACACATTGGCTCGATGCAAGCAGAAGCTATTGTGATTATCCTCCTGTGTATGTATGGCTACTTTTTTTTTTTACCACAGTTTTTTAATTTATCAGTGAAAGAATAGTAATCGTTGCCTATCATAAGGAAATTATGAGCAACTTATGAGCAAATTCCTGGTGGGAAATTCCTGAAACTACCAGAGTGGATGTGAATTTACAAAGAAATGCAAAAATGTCGTCCTGTTACGTAGGTTATATCGTAAGCTCTATAACCCTTCCCCCCAGAAGAACCAGGCCTTCTCTCATTGACAGGAAAGGTGTGAAGACTAATATTACTTTAGGCTACGTCCACACTAATGCGTTTCCGTTTGAAAACAGCGTTTTCGCCAAGGTACAATGCTCTCGAAAACGCAGACTTTCTAGAACAATGAGGCATTTTAGTCATGTGATGCAGTCATGTGACCAATTAAACAAAGCTAGCGGAGGGCATTATAGAGCAGTTGTTTTGATTGCGCTTAATTTCAAATCTATCCGGGCTAGTGTGGACATAGTTCTTCTTCCTTCTGACTAAATACTACAGACAAAAGCAGTGGAGTTAATAGGAGGGCACATTTATACAATATTGAGGCTACAAGTTAAAATTGTTGGGGTTTTCTTTAAGATCAACAGACTGGCCCACCTTTAATCCACAAAACTCCAATTTAAACATCCATCTCCGTGAGTTTGTTTGTAGAAATATTCCTATGTAGTCAGTTTTCACTGATTAGGGAAACATCCAGCAGTGTGCAAACCATTTAAATGACATCAGAACCAGAATCAGGTGACGGCTGCAGTTTTGTTGTTCTGAAAGGCCTTTTTTTTATGTTTATGTGTGTGTGTGTGTGTGTGTTATCACGGTGCTGTCAGGTAGCAGTGACTCTGAATAAAGGCAGTTAGTGTGCATCTCTAATTTCCCTGGGAGAGACAGCAAGACGGCTGTGATTCAGAGCTCGAAGAGGAGATAATTACTGTTTCCTCATCACCTCTCTTCCTCTCTCCTCTCCACCCCCTCCATCTCCCTCCTTTTTTTTTTTTTGCTGCTCTTCTTATCCAGCTGAGTGATTACCCCTCATTAAAAATCAGAATAAAACATTGTTAGCGCAGATCGTTAGGGCGCTCACTCCCGCCTTGCTCTCACCCACTACTCTGTCGTTAGCACTCAGCTCTGGCACTAAACGAGCGGCCTTTGAGGAATGTTATTCTAATTCCAATTAGCTCTTCGGGCTTGGAAGGGAGCCAAGTCCCTGAGAAAAACACTAAAGCTACGGGCACGCGCGCACCAATGAGAAGCAAATAAGGATCTACACACAGAAGAACAAGCACACACACACTTGCTTGCATGCATAAATACATTGAAGTGGTGTGCACGATCATTTTCTAGAGACCAAACACACACACAGACATTCAAGTGACAACGCACTGAATACTCAGAGAACAGCAGTGGCTAATGGCTTTGGCAGCACTCTCACTGGGACCTGAAGAGCAATTAGGCTCCAAACTACACATTGTAAATCCCCTCTGATTACTGTGCATGTGTATATCTGTGTGTCTGTGTGTGTGTGTGTGTTAAGCGCTGTTTATCTGCCACCAATTACCTCGGCCTGCCACAAGAGATGCACACTGGATAAATGGAATCTATAAACACACACACACACACACACACACACACACACACACACACACACACACACACACACACACACACACACACACACACATGGGTTCATGCATTCAGGTAAATGTGCACAGTCACACACACTCACACATACAAACACACACTCGGAGTAGCTGTCTTATCAGTTTATGTTGGTGTAACTGGAGGATTTAGTCACATGACCTGCAAGACAGGAGCAGCCAGGCGCCAAAACTAATTTCCACCTTCAAAGACTCCCTTATCTCCTCAGACACCCCATGTCTATGTATGTGTGCTTGCCTGCAAGTGTGTGTGACAGTGTGAGTGTGTGTGTGTGTGTGTGTGTGTGTGTGCTGCTGATGATCTGATGTCCTCTGACAGAAAGACTCGCAGCAAATCATGTATCACTGTCTCATCTGCATCAACCAGACACACACACACACACACATAGAGAGAAAGCAAGCAAGATAGAAAGAGACAGACGGATAGATGGGCAGATCAAGAGAAAGGACACACACACACACACACTTGCATAGCAGAGGACGGGGGAACAGCACGAGTGAGGGAAAGGCACATAGGGCAAGTGAAAGATGTGAAGCGTGGACAGAGATGGAAGGAGAGATGATTTAAAGAGGGATGGAGACAAAGCTGCATCTGATTCACTGTCAACAGACAGAAAAAAACAACTCCTGCCATCTCAGAGCCAAAGTTGGCCGAATACAGTGACAGAAACAAACAAAAAAACAAGTCTGTATCTCAGCAGCTCGTGTTTCACAGGGCCTTCTGAGGTAACGCTGCTTATCTGACCTGTGAAGGTAAATATCAAAGGCGAGCCCAGGCCCGAAAACAACCAGCTGGAAAACAGCACACCTGGAGGTACGAGGTTTTCCGACGACAGAGGCGGTGGTGTGTTGTATATTTCATGGTGCTCTTTTTGAAGTTGTCCCTACATTTTCCACCGGCTCTTCAAAGGTCAGACTGCTCCTGCGTTTCATCATCCCGCCCTCGCCCCCACACACCATGACTTTCTCCAGCTCCTCTCACTGATGTTTCACTCATGCTGGACTCCGTTCACCCTGTTTTTCTTTCTGTGTGTGTGTGTGTCTGCGTTTCTCTCTCAGCAGCAAGCGCTGAAATCATAATCAGAACGAAATCAAATCATTTTGAAAAAGAAATATGCGGAGTTCAGATACAGGGAGTCAAGTGGAAGAGCATGAGGCTTTCTGACCTCTATGATGAAAGCACAAATCAAAACAGAGAGCAGAGTGGCTCTTTTGTTATAGAGTGCTCATGTTACATGCTTGACATGTGTATCAAGTGGCCCTACTCTGTGTTCTGTATACGGTTGCTCATGTTAACACTTTTCCTGGATTCACTGTAGGCTGTAATGGCCTAGCAGGAGGGATTTTCTTTAAAATAGCTGCATATTGTAATATAATAATGAATGAGTTAATTAATTATCAGGTAAGTCAGAGCGGCAACTGTATCATTAGCTATAATTGCCCCGATAATGATGTACACAAAGCCAGACAAGGGCTGATTGTGTGCTCGTACTGCATTTGTGTGCTGGATATTCTTAATGTGGGCGTGCGTGACCTATTTCTTCATGTGTGTCCTTGTGTGAGTCTGCATTGCTGCGTGCGATTTGTTGTCCACATCATATCCATTAGCATCCTCCTGACCTGGAGCCTTTCCAGCCAATCAGGTTTGAGTGTGCTGTCAGCAGGTGTCGTCAGCTCACTGTGAGATTCATCAAAGTGACGGGGCGCACCGCACAGCACGACAGCAGCATTTATCTCTCTTTCTCTCTCTTCCTTTCTATTCTTTCCCGCTCAGCACCGCACAAACACAAACACACACCCACAAACACACAAACACACGAGAATCATGTCAGCGTCACTTTATTTACTGCAGAGGCAACGGATGCTCATGTTGAAGAAGAGAAACACCGACTACTGCCAGCTCGGTCTCATGATGATTTGTGAAAAAGTAACAAAATGTGATTGTGTCACTTCATGGCTTTGACTTTATTTAAATATAAAATAGATTTTCTGCCTGGATCAAATATTTTTGAATACAGCCCCCTGACTGAAGTCATAAGCCAAGCAACCTAAACAGTGGAGCTTTCAAAAATGTGATAAACACAGGATTTTAACTCCAACCACAATCATTTTCTACTATACATTGAATGTAAAAATATGTGTACTGCATAGGATTCAAACAACAATCTTTTAAGTGAAGGTCATGAAACTTCACCTTCACCTTCTATAACCACCTTCTATAGCCTTTTAATGTGAACTTTATTGCTGATTCAGTGTGGAAGGTGTCAATACAAGAAACGGTACATGCAACAACTGCTGAAGCTCTTGGCAAGCAACGACTGGAGGGAATGATTAAATGCAGGCTAACATTCATTTTTAGCCTAGTGCAGGCTAAAAACAAGCAGAAAAATAGCTTCTTCTTGGTCCACCCTGCGTGAAAATGATGGATGTTGCCACTGTGACGTCACCCACTACTTGTGAACTTGAGACTTTTGGAGAATTTTAGAGAATCCAGCTTTACCCTCTGGGCACAGACACCTGCTGATACCATAGCCTTGAAGTTTAGGTCTCCAGCTAAACAGTTTCTTATAGTTTCTCTGGCAGATGCAGCAGAGTCACGCATGGAGTCATGCACTATAAAAATTATTTTGCTTTTAAAAAAGGGTGGAGAAATTAAACTTTTTTTTTTTTTTTTTTTAAATAAAGCTCTTGAAATATCCCACCTTTAACTTCTAAGCCAGGCTTATTGGAGTTGTAAGGTCTTATTTAGATCCAGACAGCAGGAGGCTTGACAGCCCAGGAGTCGTTTTTGTTATACTTCTTTGAAGTCTGCTTGAAGCCCTGTGCTTGCTGCGCATGCATAGTAGGTGCACTGTAATATTAAGTCTCCACGCATGAGTCTGTAGGGTCATAAAAACTTGGCAGGCATGCAGACATCAGCACAGACCCTAACTCTCACCCACCGCCTGATGGAAAAAAATCTATGTTACTTGGACCTAAATGGACCCTAGTTGTGTGGCAAACTATACCAACTGTTCTCGTAAAGGTTGCTCTAATTATATATACTGAGAATACTAAATTTGTATATATATCATATATATATATATATAATGCATATCACTTTGTTTCAGTTAGGTTAACACGTAGCTTTAAATTTATCCGAATCTTACAAGATAGTTTATTTTACTCCAGACTGGGTTAAAAATGTAGGGAATTTAAGCCACACAGTGTAAATGTTTAGGCAATGCTTTCTACTAGCTGTCTTTTTAACTCAGTTTCATGCATTAAATTATGTCTCCCGCATGTAAATGGCTCCAAACTTTTTTTTTTAAAATTTTTAGGCTGACTTCCCATGAAAAGTTCTCACATTGCAAGATTTAACCACCGGGACAATCACACTGATACCTTATACACAAACACACCATGCCACCCACAACCTTTGACCTTTAACTGTGCCACGACCCCATTATGATGATGTACAGCAAGCTCATCATCTCCATGGTAACATGAAGGAGTTGCACAGAGCAGCGCCACAGGGGAGTGTGCACATGTGTGTGTGCACATGTGTGTGTCTTTTAGAACATTCGTGTGCGTGTGGTGGAGCCCAATACACTTATTGATGGCAGGCGGCGTGCACAGACTGACACACACACTGACACACACACTGACACACTAGGGTTCTCCATCTGTCTATGTAAATCAATCCTGACCTTTGCTGAACTCTGGCTGTGCAGTTTGACAGTTAATCACTTGATAAGTGTGCTGTGGTGTGTGTGTGTGCGTATCTGTTTTATTATGTGTGTGTCTTTCTGTGTTTGTGTGAGCCTTTTCATTTTATTTGTTTGCACTAAGAAAAATCTAGAAAGTTGTATACATTTTTATACTTTAACTCTTGAATGTGATTTGGAAATAGTGTAATCCTATACCTGTGTTTGCCTTTAGAAAAATTATAAAACAATGATTGCAGTCCAACACTTGTATGACAAAACCTACTAGAGAAAAATCATGCACCACTGCTTTCACTCAGAGCACTTTCTGACTACAAGCTCATTCATTCATTCACGCATCCAAACACGAGCTGTGTCCTTTGCCTAAGACGTTTAAATAAACATTCACACACTTACACTCCAGTGAATGCATTGGGGGCAACTTGGGGTTCACTGTCTTGCCCAGGGATACTTCGACATGCAGACTGGAGGAGCCAGGGATCGAACCCCTGACCTTCTGATTGGTAGACAGCCTGCAGGCAAAACAGAAGTTTTAAAATCTTGGGGGGAAAGCTCAGAGAGAAAGAGAGAGAGTTCTCTGTGCACTTTTATTTATTTATTTGCCAAGTAGCAAAAAGTTTTAATTTATCATCTTAGAAACGTGCTCAGTTTTATAATTTCTAGACTTGTCATACATGATGTTTTTGGGCTTTGACAACTTGCTCTGTGCACAGCAGCTGGGGGTAGCGATCCATAAGCCCTAACAAACTACAGTGTTTTATTCTTCTGGCTGCCTGCAGGACTGATTTTAATATTCAAATACTTTTTTTAATCACTGGAATCAAACAAAACCAGTCTGTATATCAGTATTTTTTTTTTTACCCGCACCCTTTGCCTCTGCACTCTCTGCAGAAATCAGCCTGTAGCCACTGCAGCTCCAGTCTGCATTGGCTACAGGATCTTAATGCACACATTTTAAAGTCTGGCTTTAATAACCCCATAATGCCAAATGTATCATATGTGATGTGGGATGGGTTTTTGTAGGTTTTTGAGACCTCTACATCAAAAGTGTGATTTTTTTTTCTGAAAAATAAATTGCACAATACATTTTTAAGCAATAAATTGCACAAAAATACAGAATATAGCAAAAATAATCCAAACTGAACCTCATATTTATTTATATTTATTTGGTTTATTGTTTTATTTGTCAGAAGTGTCAATAAAATTTTTATGGCCTTTTTTTTCATGGTTTTACAGGGTTACGTTGGCTGTTAAATTTACTAGTAAATTAGTACTTTGGTTAGATCTCAGATCTTTGGGTTTTCCTTTGCCATTTGAACTTTTAGCAGTTTTATTGTTGTAAATTTGATCTTGCCTTTTCAGTCAGTGCAGCTTTAATGCTCATTTGGGCTGCATCAATCCACAAGAGGTGATACGTACATAAAGCTGTGTTCAGCTGACTAAACCATATGGCAGCTGGACTAAAGTAAGATAACACTGCTGTGAGAGCAGCATGTCGATATTGGTTTCTCTTGTGTGTGACGAGGTTGGTCAATATGCCCATATAGTTAAATGAGATCTCTGTATTGTTGTGCAGGTCATTATGTCAGTGGGTGCCTGCTTTGTGTTGAGCACACATAGAGACGTCAGTGGACTATCAGGGGACACTGGTGATGGAAGTAAAATGAACACGATCTGTGTTTTACTCTTTGGCTCACGGACACCGTGTGGAATCTGAGTTTTAGCAGTTTTTAAAATTGCAGGATCGCCACCTCAGACAGAAGTACAGATCTGTTCTGGTCCCTGAGGAGGATTCGGTTTATAACAGAGGGCGTCTGTGGACGTTGACTGCAATGACAACTCATTGACAAGACATCAACAAAAAAGCTGTTCAGACACTGAAGAATACGGTCTGGCATCCCCACCGTTCGCCGGTCATGTAATGTGACTCTATCAGCAAAGACATTTTAAAATGCTGTCTGCAGCTGAGCAATGCACCAGCTTTAATCCTGCCACATTGCAGCCAAGTTGTCATACACACTGATATACAGTCACACACAAACATTCTCAGATTAACCTAATCAAGTTAATCTGATTAACACACATTATAAAATCTACTAATCCCTGCTCGTCCTTCTACAGAGCTGAATGCTCACCAAGAGAAGCACAAGTGCATCATCTCCTCAGTTATTAGACCAGATCCACATTATCCACAAACAAAACTGTTTCCCTTCCCTTCATTTACTACTTTATATAAAATCGTAGCGGTTGAGCATTCAGCATACAGATGAGTGGCCTGTCACTTAGGATAAGTGTTTGCTGGATTTATTGGACCCTTACAGCAGTTACTATTTATATAAATACATATCACATTTATGCATAAGTGAGTTAAAGCGTTCTTTTAGAAAACTGGACGGCAGCACTGATTCCAAGTCTTAGACATATTGACTTCAGTAGTCACCAACATAGCCCAGGTGTGGTTTTACAGTTACAGTTTTACAATTTCCTTCTTGGCAAACAGCATAAAAAATACCAAAAAAGCTGCACAGTTTTGAAATAATTCACAAATTAAGAGCTTAATTTGCAAAAAAGAACAATTAAAAAAAATCTTTCACCCAAATAATAGGCTATATAAATTCTTGTAGTTCTACAGTGTATTACAACATATTACACAATGCAATGAGCTAAGCTTGTATCATAGTAGGCTGCTGCCCTCTTGCCTGCAGATCTGGTACAGCACAGTGTTGTTGACTGGCAGCCTGCACTTACAGAGAAAAACATGCAGTTATCATTGTGCAGAGAGAAAGATATGACTAAAAAAATAAATGCAATAAAAATAGTTAATGATTTTCCACATATGTGCCTTTATTTTAACGCTAACACAGTATCTTCACACACAAATACACACAAACGTGCTGGCTGCACTAGACTGTGTAAGCACTTGTGCGTATCTGACATGGGTGTGGATTTGTACGGACTGTCTGCCTTCCCAGATGTCATAAGAGTGACCACTGGTTCCATTGCATGACCTTTGACCTTTCCAGATGGTGACAGTCCCTGCCTCGATCAGAGGACGCTCAAGGAACATTTTCTGTGTGTTGAGTGTGTGTGAGAGAGTGTGTAGTGTTCCTGAACTAGCAAAAATGCGTCCCATTGATTAAAAATCTGTTTAATCTTGAATTATTTATCTTTTGAAACTTTTTAAGGAGACGCTGAAGTTTTCCCGTTTTATCGTTCTTCCTTAGTGAACCATCAACTTGAAATCATCAGTGATTTTTGCCGTGGTTCAGTCTGCTGTTGTCACTTTTCTAAACCTGCTGATGGAGAGGAGAAAAGGAGAACCTGCTCTGTCTCCTTTATGGTAATATATTCATTACTGTCATTAACCTTTCGGCTACACGTTCTCCTTTATCTAATTATCCCCCTGCTACCAGTGAACACTCACACACACTCGCACACACACTCGCACACTGCTCTCAGCTGCTTCTCCCCACACACCACGTCCCCACCTCAGCCACCCCACATGTTGTTTGACAAATGAATGGTCTCGCCTCATCAAGCACATGACAATGTACACAGATGGGAGGTGGAGACAGGGACCCGTGCCAGCTCTAAACACGCACACAGAGCGAAATCCTCGACATATGTTGCAGTTATTCAAACAGCCATGCTCACAGACACTTCCAGACGCTCGGGGAGTATGGCTAAACAGGAGGGTCTTTTTTTTTTTGAGCAGCAATCAAGGAGAAAATATCTGATTTATTGATTTGTCTCCTCCTTTGTGCTGTTAATGGGGCTGCAGATTGCACGAGTATCAGCGAGGAAGAGACAGACAGATGGACAGTCAAATCAAATATCACCAGGCTCTTTTGTCTGATATTGTTCTGATACTTTTAGTGTAGCAGTAATACCTTAAATTTGATTTGATCATTTTTTTGTTACCTATTTGTAACTTGTTGTATTTCTCTTCAGAGTTTGTAGAGTTTCATGTCTGGTTTATCTGTTATTGTTGGTTTCTGTTGGGAGTTTTTCCTTCTCACTGTCGCCAAATGCACGCTCAAAGGGTTTCCCTTGATCATTGTAGGGTCTTAAGGTAAAGTATAAAGTGCCACGGACTCTTATGTTAAAATATGCAACTTTACAGTATTAAAAAACCCATTTAAGCCAGGTCTCTATGGAGAGTTTCCCCATTCACAGTTCAGTGACTCTGAGTGGAGTTATTTTATCCTGGATATCCTGGATCCTTTTAAACTGGATAACTCAGTTATAGTTCGAACGGTGTGGCCATGTGAATGACAGACCTGCACAGCTGAAACTTTTAGGTCTCCTCCTCTCATGAAACTGGACCTCTTCACTGTGTGTCTGTTGTTGTAATCTTTTTAATTGATTATCTACTTAATACCATGTCTTGGACTGAGTTCAGTATTCAAACTACTACTACTAGAGCTGAAAATTTCTAAAGCTCATTTTAATGCTTTTCTTTTTTCCAAGGCATAATATGCAACAGGCGATAACAATGAAACTGTTCTTCACATGTGTAACATTTACTTTTTTACATATTTTTGTACCAGTGAAATAACTGAAGAAGAAAAACTGCCTCTCCAGCTCCAACCAGTGATTTTATTTCCGAGCTTACAGACACCGATACAGTTATTCAGCAGTTAGATAATATAACTGTTTTTTTCTCTAATATTAATAAAAGAGATCCATAAAATGAGTTGGAACAAATCACCAGGATTACAACTTTATACAGTTAAAGCCATACTCTGTTCTCTGCCCCCTGTATTTCATGTTTACCTACTCATTGTGTAATAAATTAGTTATTTAAAGTTTTACCTAAACTATTGGGCCTTTTCCTAAGATAATAAATTCTACAACACAAAATTATCCTCAATGAAAAGACGAAAAAGTAACACTGCTGTGGCATCATAATAATAAACATGGTAGGTTGCGATATTGCACCAGGGTTTGTCGTGATGAACAGAGAACGAGCCTTTGTCACTTTAGGCTCTCCCGTGATTCTTGGTGTCTACGTGATGGCGGTAAATTCTGATATGACCATAAACATAAATAACATCAAACATTTCAAGCTGTACATAGAGGAAAAATAACCGAGCGCAAATGTAATTACATGATTGTTGCAGTGGTGAGCAAAGCTACAGTGCAATGAAAAAGTATTAACCCATTTAGCTTTAGATGTCTTAGTTTTTTGGCATATTTGTCACATTTAAATGTTTCAGATCATCAAATAAATTTTAATAGTAGATGAAGATAACCAGATTAAATACAAAATGAGGTTTTTAAATGTTTTTATCTTTTCTTAAAGGTAAAAAGCTATCAAAATCTACTTGGTCCAGTGTGGAAAAGTAATTGGCTCCCGTTGTTAAATCATAGTAAACGGTTTCTGTGATTAACCACAGAAGCTGTCTGACAAAGTGGAGAAGGCTAAAATATTTCAAAACCCAACACATCGTGCTATGATCAAAAGAAATGGCTGAGAGACAAAGTCATTGATATGGATCAGTCTGGAAAGGCTTATGAAGTCATTTCTAAGGCTTTGGGCCTCCAGTGAACCACAGTGAGAGCCATTATACATGAATGGAGGAAACTTGGAACAGTGATGATCCTTCCCAGGAGTGGCCAGCCTGCAAAAATTACTCCGAAAGCACATCGATGACTCATCCAGGAGGTCACAAAAGAACACAGAGCAAGAACTGCAGGCCTCACTTGTCTCAGTTAAGGTCAGTGTTCATATGCAACAAAGAGAAAGAAACTGAGCAAAACTGACATCGATGGCAGAGTACACAAAAGCTTGTCTCAAATTAACCAAAAGTTTAACAACTTGGAGAGTTTGAGTCCTGTCACATCTGCATACAACTAACACAGCTTGCCCTGAAGCTCAAGCATATTTGGGTGATGCAGCAGGACAATGACCCAAATACACCAGCCAGTCCACTACTGAATGATTAAAAACAAATCAAAGTCTGGACTTAAATCAGATTGAGACCTTAAACAAGCCATTCATGCTCAAAAACCTTCCAATGTGGCTGAATTAAAGCCAATCTGCAAACAAGAGTGAATTAAAATTCCTCCACAGGGATGTGAAAGACTCACTGTCCATTTCTGCTGCTGAGGTGCTGAGGGTGACTAACATTGACTAGATTTAAGAAGAATTACTTTATCAGGTGGATTTAAACAGCTTTACCCCCCTTAATAAATGAAATCATCATATAAGAACTGAAGTGTGACAAATATGCCAAAAAAAAACAAAAAAAAACAAAAAAAAAATCAGGAACTGTTTTGCAACACTGTATATCAGGATCTGTACTTTCTTGTCATGAACATAAACCAAACTAGCTTTCTATTTTCTGCCATGTGCAAATATTTAACAACATAAATATCACAACCATACTCACTCACCTGGCCTCAGATTTAAACCTCACATTAAAAGTCTACTTTACTCTCACAGCTACCTTTCGCTTCTCCTGTGTCACCTGCTTTAACGTGCAATTAGTCAAACAGTGTAAATGACACCAAACAGAAAAAGGCAAATTTGTTATAACATAATGAAAAAAAACGTTGACATGGCGAGAGGTTTAAGCCAAGATCCAGCGGTTAAAAGATTTAGCAAATAAATGTTTGTAATGTCCCGTCTCTCCACTTCTTTACTTCACCCTCTTAATCCAGCTGCGGTTATTCACATTGATCATTTGTTCCTGCTCTGCTTTTCATGTCTTTTTGCATGTGCACAGTCCACATTAAGTCCAGTGTGGACGAGTTTGATCAGGTGCAGCAGGAGAATTTTGGCTGATTTCTGGGAGCGTCTAAAATCGGCAGCGACTGACGACTGCTTTTTTCTTCATAGTTGGCGAACTTTGTTACCTGTCTGTGGAGTGGAAAAAAAACACAGGTAAGACGGGTAAACAGGTGAAAGATGGGAATGTGGAAGAAAAAAGAAAAAGAAAGTTTTACTTTTAAATGCCAGAAAGCGTTTCACTTGTAAAACAAAAGATCAAGCAGTATTTATGGTTATCATACAATGACGTATCCCTTGGTGGACGTTTAAACTTGTTGTTCTTAATGTGTTACTGATCAACACTGGCAATGCTTAGTTAGTGATGCGATATAAGCTGTATATACAACATCCATCCTCCAATAACGAAGTGAAACACCCACTAAACTAATGACAAAATGTTAGCTTCTTAATGTCTAATTCATGAAGTCCCACAGCTTTGTTTTGTTTTGGAATAATCAGGTATGTGAATCTCACCTGGCCAGGTGCAGCACGGCCTCCAGGATGTTGGATCCATCTTTGGCACTAGTTTCACAGAACAGAGTGTTGTATGTCTGTTGGTCAGAGACAGAAAACATTTAATGTTTTAATATTTTTATTAACTGCCATTCATTCCTCGAATTACAGGTTACAGTTTAAATAATTTCTCTCCAAGTTGGATGTGTAACAGGTAACTGTAAATGTAAATGTTTGGTAAAAATTTTTATTTTTAATTACCATGGCAAGTTTCTCCCCGTAGCTGGCAGGAACGCAGCCAATTCCATCTTGTCTAAGATCAGACTTATTACCCACAAGCATGATGGGAATGTCCTCGTGGGACACATCCTGCCAAGAAAAACAATGAACAATAATAATAATCATATTGAAATCTCTTGTGACAGGTTACGGAAGGTGTGCTGAACTTGTTTTACACTGAGCACAAACTTCTGAACACCACTGGCCGAATATACAACACACACACACACACACACACAGAACACCAGATCATATTGAATGCATGCTTATCCAACACTTACATATTGGCTGCATGTAAATGAAGAAAAACAAGCAGAATCATCAGTGTGACCTTTAAATATCTTTTGATAACACAAATGCTGCCAGCGTCACAGTGGACACACTTAACCATATGACTATATTATACATGTTTCTGATGCCTGGACATCTCACTTCAAAGTGTGTCAGGTGGTAACCGTATAGCTGTGGACGGTATTGCTTTACCTCAATCATATCCACCCACTCTCTAATATTGAGGAAGCTCTTCTCGCAGGTGACGTCGTACAGCAACAAAACACCGTCTGCCCGGCGGAAGTAAGACTTCGCAATACTGCGAAACCTGAAAATAGCACAGGAGATGGCTCAAACTAGACAGTTACAAACCTCATGTACTCCACTAATGAAGTGCTATTTATTGTCAAGAAATAGCAACACGTACTATCCACACCAACACATACCTCTCCTGCCCCGCCGTATCCCAGAGCTGAAGCAGCACGGGCTCTCCGTCCACGATTAGTGTTTTCATCTGGAAATCCACTCCTGAAAACACAAAGAAGAGCCAGTCAAGAAGGAAGCAAGTGAAAGTGTTTAATAGCTGATCAGAATAACTACATTATACTATTTTAATGATCTTACTTCACAGTCTACAAAAATTAAGCATTAACCAGTCAGCTGAAACTTCCTCCAAGCTTTTATTTACAAGGCTTCTTGTAGAGAAGAGGACATGACATTAAAATGCTTGCTTTTAGTTTGTGTCCAGCTCACCCAGAGTTGCACTAGAGTTCATTTTGAATTCATTCTTGCAGAGGCGAAGCAGGAAGCTGGATTTCCCCACAGCAGCGTCCCCAGCTAACACGATCCTGTAAGCCTTCTCGGACGTCATGTAGCCCAGGTCAGTGCTGTCCTTGTCCTCCTTCTGTAGCGGTGACAGGAAGGTAGTGCTCTCCAGGAAACTTTTCTGCACATTTGCTTCAAGTTGAATTCACTTTATCATCAGCAATGATCATTTTGCAGTTTCCTCAACTCTTACTAGCGACGATTTACACATAATAAGTCCACAGCCATAGCTACTACAGAGCGAAATGTACCTTCTCATACATTTTTTTTTCTACAGTGTCAAAATGTTAGGAAGAGACGAAGGGTCACAAAGTCTGGTAAGGTCTCTAAATAATTACAATTTTTTTTCCAGAAATCTGACTGTAACTTAAATTTCAACAATAACCCCAATAATCCTGTTTTTCTGACCTTTCTTACAAAATAAAAGAACCCTCTTTTATGACTCCTCTCATAATTTTCTCTCTCACCTGAACATTGATGGCACTGAGGGCCTTTCTCGTTGTTGGAGCTGGTGGTTCAGATGGCTTCCAGTCCAAAACTGAGCTGCTGTCTGATCCGAATGCTGATTCCCCATCCTGTGTCTCTGCTGGCTGTGATATAGACACAAAGTAGCAGATAGTTAAGCATTCAAGGCAAGAATACGCTTTTCCCCCCTGGAGTTAGCTATTTTCACTCTCTATGTGTTTAAATACCAGTTTGTATTTAATCATTAATTATTATCGTCTATGTAGGTTCTCAGTCATCCAGGTCATGGTGGTCTCAAGAGCTTGAAAAAGAGGGAATTAAAATGGTGTATGCATAGGTATCATAGGTAACAGCCCTATGGAACAACTTGGTCATCCCTTTTCAAACAGGTTAGTCAGAGAAACTTATTCAAGCGTGACGGTGCAAAAACGGGTCCATCCCAAGATCAAAACTCCCAAACACAAGCTAAACATCAAAGTGCAGGAGTACTTGGAGATCTATGCAGCAGAAACCCAACAGCCACTCCACAAATGCATGACACAACATTGAAGAGGCACCTCAACAGGAACAGACTCAGGTGTAGATCTACACTAAAAGGTAAAAGGAAGCTCTTTGGAGGGAAGACAGATGTTTTAAAGGAGGAGCAAAAGAGGCCATCGCCATGAACACTATGTGTGCAACAAAGGTTGGCAACGGTTTCCAGGCACTTCAACGCCCATTCAAGTCTTTCCACTGTTGTTGTAGGTGACCTCAATAGGTCACATGATAGGGTCGGGCGAGGCCTCACAGTGGCTTCACCCTTAACCCCCGGTGATGGTAATGCCTTTTTTCACAGCATGGCTCATGTGATGACGCACGCGATCAATAGCAGACCAAGAACCACCTCCAAAGGGGAACACCCCCACTAAGGGTTAAATACCTGGGACTCTCCATCTTTTGCTTTTATACCTGAAGAAACCTCTTAGATTGGAGGTGAAACGTCTCCACAGACTTGAATAAGCCCACTTCCTTTCTTCTTCAAGTTATTACATCTGTTGTGTCTGTTAGTTATTATGTTATTAAGTCTTAGACTTGGTAAAACAAATATGTAGCTATAAGCTAGACATGATTATGGTCTTACCTCAGTGTCAGAGAGTTCTCCGATTACACTGTCGTTGTTATCGTCGTCCTCCTTTTTTTTCTCCGGACTGTGATTCTCGTCCTCTTCTTCTTGACCTTTGACCTCATGCTCTGAGTCATAGCCTCCATGTGAGCCTCTGAGCGTCGACAGGCCACTGTCCACGTAGATCTCAGGTAGGCTGTCCTCCTCACACTCGCTGCTGTGCCTGCGCCTCAGGCCAGGGTCACACATGGCCAGGGCAAGGGTGTCACCGCTGGGCCGGCGGCTGAACAGAGGGTACTCGTCCATGTGCTGGGAGTACCTGAGGACGAGAAAGGCAATAAAAAAAAACACAAAATCTCCTCCTGTGTGTGCTTCAGGTAATAGATCATTTCACACATAAAGTAGTTTTGTTGGTTTTCCTGTAGGATTTTTGATGGAATACCTGCGAAGCTAGATGTGAGGTTTTTTTTTTATGTCCTGGACTTATTTTGGGTTAATACGCTCTTTTGTAATAACATTTACACAGTCTACATTGTTTTTAATGAATAGTAATAAAGTAAAGTACTAAAAACATATGATAGATCAATTTTTAAGTTATATATAAAACCTGTAAACAATATTTTAAAATGTTATGTGCATGTGTAGTTTTTGTATAAAGTACATGATCTTGTGTGCAATATATGTTGTTTTCATATTGCTTCTGCCTAAATGCCTGTAAAAGTGCCAAAAGGCAGAACCACAAGCTAAAACTGTAATAATTACATACCTGAATCGTTTTTTAATTAACTTTTCAGAGAGGCAAAACTAATCCTCACATACATTGTATTCACTGGTCAAAAGAAAATACTTTTGTTGTCTCGTTTTAAGATGCAAAAAGTTCTTATTAGTGCAAAACTGGGCTTGAATTTGCTGCTTTATGGTACAAAAACAAAACCTTTATGCCGGATAACTGCAGAATCTCATGGTTCAGCTTCTCACAGCGGCTTAAATAAATAACTTGCAGCAAAATCTACTAGACAAATAAAAATGTCACATGTTCTGGGAAAAGAAACCTTGTCAGTTCCAAAAACATCTGAATGCACCGATAACTTCTGTCGGAGCCAAGTAAACTCTACAGTAACTTCAACATTTATTTGAAAAATAAAAATAAAACAGTTTAAATATATATATATTGTTTTTTAGGAAAACAAAATAATTCCATTTTTGGTGTAAGACCAGCTCTAGTGTGCCAGTGCAGAGAATATACAGATGATTAATGTACATTTAATGCACAGATGCTCTTCTTTGTCATCTGTGTTGTTTGTAGACCGTACCTGTCTAATAATGCATATGGTGATGTGTAGCAGATGCTTTTACTTCTGCTTCTTTCCTTAAATTCTCCTGGTGATCCTCCATTAGACTGCTACACACAAGAAACAAAAATAAACTATAAAATGTATTGTTATAATCTTAGATGTGAATGATGTTATGTTGTAAGGCAGTGCATAGTTTTTAATGACCCCTTAGAGCCTAAATGATGAAATAATTCCCAGAAATTTTTTTTTCAAATTACTGATAAGTTAAATTAATGAAATAACATTTTGCACATATGAGCTTTTAGGATAAATTTATTTAAAGACTAATTACTTTTTAAAAATAGGCTGCAGTCCAATCAAATGAGTGGATCAAATCAAACTAAGATACGAAAATGTGCTAACTGAAGACATTTAAAATGTCTTTATTTATTCTGTGAATGAAGTAACTTTGTTAAGTGTTAAGATTTACCCTCGTTATCCTCTCCAGAGCTGCTCTCAGGCCATCATTGCTGTCATGGAGCTTCCTGTTGGCTGTCCTGCGCGCGCACGCACACACACACACACACACACACACACACACACACACACACACACACACACACACACACACACACAGAGAAAAGACATTTTAAATGTAGGCAACCTTGTAAAATCTGTTTCAGCAGGTGTGTGTGTGTGTGTTATTATCTGGCTTACTGTAGAATCTCAATCTGATTCTCCAGGATGTCTCGTTCATCAGAGAAGTGTTTCATGAGCTCCTCGTCTCTGAAGGAAAACAGAGACAGACAGAGACACAGTTAGTGAATCTAAAGAAAAGCTTTACACCAGAAAGCCTTCTTCCTTCTTTTAAGGTGAATGTGTAAACCACTACATTGTGGAGCCAAATGTTACTAAATCTGAACACAAGCATATATTTATCTATCAATTAAAAAAAAAAACATATCTAAAGTGTTACATATTTTTGTATGTTCATCGCTGTTTAGGGCCTCAGTTTCTACACAAAGCTTAAACAACACAAACTCCTTAAATGTACGGATTACTTTTATTAGAGAGAGAACACCGACTCATAGTGTGTTAAAACATTTATATTTCTTCTTATTCAATCATCTTCCGAAAGAGAGAGACCCCCTGCACAGCCCAAACGCCAGTTGCAGGATCTCGAACATTAGAATCATAAACTGTGCCTCATATAGGTGTTATTTTGGTACTTTACACGTCACACAGTTTCAAACATTGGTTATAAAGTTCCTCTTTTCTGTGTCTTATCTATTAATATGCCTGTGCACTAAAACTTCCTGTTTTTCAGTCTGGCTGAGCACTTAGTTTATGAGTCAAAAGTGGCCTTGCTTTACAAACCTTCATGATTAAAGTACATAAAACAATATAATGAGAAAATAAGGATACTATGGATATTAATTACATGACACTTTCAAATGATAAATTCTACAAAGTCTTAATTTTGACTAATTCTTATATTGTTAAACCAGAAGGGGAAGCAACCAAAGTAAACTAAAGATGCAATACTTTAAAATAAATTTAGGATCTTCAGTCAAACAGCAGCTGCTGCAAAATATAACCAACATGGGTTATATGCCGTATCTCTAGTGGCCACTGGAGGCTGCTTCAGAAGTGAGGTGATTCCAATAGTAAACAAAAATTGCATACAGCCTGATACAGAAAACTGGCTTTAGCACTATGGTTTTCTTTTATTTACAATCTGCTGTCTGAAGGTAGGTAATGTAAAATATAAACATCTGGAAGAGGGATCCCTCCTCTGTTCTGCTTTTTCTTTTTCCCCTGCTAAATGGTTTATTGGGAAGTTTTTTCTTATTGTGATATGTAAAAACATAGTAGGTAAAAACATCAATCTTGAATCTATTATATATCCATCCATCCATCCATCCATCTTCATCCGCTTTGTCCGGGGCCGGGTCGCGGGGGCAGCAGCCTAAGCAAAGAGGCCCAGACCTCCCTCTCCCCAGCCACCTCCTCCAGCTTATCCGGGGGAATACCAAGGCGTTCCCAGGCCAGCCGAGAGATATAATCTCTCCAGCGCAATTCTATTATATATTTTCAATAAAATCATCATAGTTTCCCCATTAAATAATGGCTGATATTTTTATACAGTCTTCTCCTTTTTTACACGTCTGTCACAGTTGTGCAAAGTTACTGAAAGACACGCGAGACTCCTCAGAGATGGAGGAACAAAAGTGTCAACCCAATGAGTCAGAAGCAGGCGGGGTTTTCTCCTCCCTTTGTCTCTGTTGCGTCTGTTACTAGGTAACGCTCCCAAAGATGTTATTGTACGTGTGAAGGCACTCCAGGATATCCTGTTTCAGCTGTGACAACACAATAAAATTCTCAGGAGCCAACATGCAGACAGACAACCAGGAGAGGTTGTGCCTCTGTCGTCTGTCTCTGTTACTCGGCTCAGGGGTGGGGTCGTGTGATAAGGTATTCTGGATTCTTCTAGAGTCAGTACATTTAGCTGGTATGAAGTGTATTCAGTGGTTTTACAAGTGTAAATATTTATTTTTCTCAAGTTCTCATTAATCTTTAAACAAGGAAAGAAAAAGGTGGAAATACAAACCTGTTCTGCAACTTCTTTTCGTCAATAATGGAGGTTTAGACTTTCATGGTGTGCAGTGAAACTGTATGTGTTTAGAGAGAGCTAAATGATGTGAAGTACAAATCTTTTTTTATTTTTTTTGTTTCTTTTTTAATCATCGATGTAAAAAAGTAAAAAGAATAAATAACATGTGGCTAATTAGATGTGGTGCTCAACTTTAACTCCACGGACCACACGTCAAAATCTGTACCGAGGGTTTAAATTATTTAACGAAAGCAGCCAAACCGATTTACCGCTCGGAGTTGATGCTTTGATCGGTTAGCTCGGTCTTCAGCGAGTCCATCTCACTCTGCAGGCAGGCGACTTTGGTCTGAGACCTCAGCAGCTCCTGCTTTAACCGCTGGTTCTCCTGCAGACGCACAGACAAGCAGCAAAACAGAAGATTACAGCTGTGTGTTGTAAGCAGGAAGCATAATGACTGTATAAATGAGTTCAAATACATTCACTCTCACCAGTGTTAGCTCATTGATCTTCTTCTTCAAGGCCGGGCTCTCGTCTTTCACTGTGATGTTCTTGTACTTCTCCTCTATCTGGTAAAGTTGAAATGTATAGGATAAAGATTATTCGACCTACTCACTCTTGTGGGCTACTTTTACTTGTACATGCATCCAGAAATGTCGATTCTAATTGGTTCAAAAAAATAAAAATAAACAGCTCTTACAAATCAGTTTCAGAGGAGTGGGGAAAAAAAGTTTCATAAAACGGCTAAATTTGTACTATTTAAACATTTTAACCTGATGACTTTCGGGATGCTTTTTTCCGTGCATGTTCTCAGACCTGATGCAAATGCTTGGACACATACACAGATGTCTTCATTAAGACCAACCCAACACAATAACTTGCTTCTCTGCATGCTTGATCTGCTCTTCAAGATTGTATGAAATCACTTCCCTTGTAAACAGCTGACTTGAAATATAAAATCAAAGGTTTATTTACTCAATTAATTAATCATTAAGAAAAATGTGGTATAAATTGAATGGTATACCAATCAATTTTAAACCCGATTCCATTAAAGTTAACATTTTACATTGTACTAATATATTTACTAATAATGTACTAATATAATTAAAATGAGTTAAAGTCAGCATTTTGGATCTAAATTTGTTTCGAGCGTAAAATCCTTATCGTGTCAGTATCATATAAATATGTTTAAAACCACCACTACAGCAATTGTGTTGTAAAAAACCAGAACTCAGTCAGACAAGTTAAAAATGTACCATCTGCATCCTCTGGATCTTACACTGCAGCTCACACACTTCAGTTTCATAACTTCTTCGTAATTCACTCAGCGAAGCCTCTGCTCGCTTCTTCTCCTGTAAAAGCACAAATACAAACCCCCCCAAACAGAAAATATATCAATCAGTTGCATCAGAAAGGCAGTTTACTGTATGATTTGTGTGTTTGTGTATGTGTGTGATTGGCTTTTGCTTCTTACTCTGCATAAAGCCATTTTAAAGTGGATTTTAAACCCCTTGATGAAGGGTCTGAGGAATCAAAAACTTTTTTTTAATGTACAATTTCCAAAATAAATTCCTCCGTTACAGGTGCCAGGATATGACAGTGTGAATATCATGGTGTGAGAGGATACAGGTGACCGCCCTCTAATTTTGTGTGCTTTTCTTAGACAAAACAAACAGTAGAGCCCGAGTCAGCTGAGTCAATGGAGAACACTTACATAACTTTAGGCACAGTGATAAAACAGAGTTTATATTCACAGCTTTTAAAGAAACGTCAGGACCACAGATAAAATCAACATGTTTAAATAAATTCAATGGTTTGTTTCCTGATATAACAAGTGATGCTTTATGTTTCTGCCAGTCTTTGTCAGCTTTTCTTCCTTTTATTGCATTTTATTTCATGTTATGGAAAGCTAAATGCTGTTATCAAAGCTTATCATTTTCCACAAAACACTGATTATGTGTTCTGCTGGATTTTGGGAAATATCTGCCGCTTTCATGAGGCTCCAAATCTGGGGGCTTTTAATTCATAGACGATATATTAAGACATAAACAGACCTAAATTTAGGCATTAAAAAGCTGCTGTAATAACAAATTTGCCTACTCTAGCTGTGGATGTGGATACGTTTGACAAACAGACAGAATTCATAGAGATTTAACTTCATCAGTCAATAAAAAGCAGGTTAAACAATTCAAAGTTCAGGTCAGCCACATGCTGATGTAGCTGACCTGGCTCTTTATAGATTATCATCTTCATCCACACACCACCATCCTTATCACCACCAACACATACAGCCTTATCATTTTAGAATAGAGGATAAAACATGCCCCAGCACCTCGAGTTATCTGCTGTTTTATATCCACAGAGTTGTGAGAGCAGCAGGCGTGTCTGAATTGGGATCAGTAAGCTGCTACACGGCTGCGTATGTTTGTTTGACATGAGGGAAGAGCTGAACAAACGCGCCCTGCTTATCACTTTGCCTACACAAACTCCAGGGAAAGAAACGCATCATAGCAACTAGCCGAAAAAAAGCAAACAGTGTAAAAACACAAAGTCACGGGTCTGCAGTGGAGGGTCTCATATGTGTGTCGTGTGGGCTAGGTATTGGTCCCACCTGCTCACGTGTTTTTCTCTCGGTAGCTTGAATGCGTTGGTCCATTTCTTCCTCCATTTCACTGAGCTGCATTGATGCTTGGTCCTGCGCTCTGTAACACAGTAATAAGATCACCTCACTAGACTCCAGATATTTCTATCCATGTGATCCAGGCAGCTGACGCTAACTTAACTTTCTGATTTGTGACAGTATTTATTGTTCGCCTGACATTTGGATTGACACAAAACATTTGTAATTTCTTAGAAAACAAGCTTGACTATCAGTGTCAAACAGTCATGCTACTTTTGTCCAATCATACATAAGAACATTTTTGAAGCCAGATACTGATGTTAGACGAGAGGGCCTGACTCACACTCTTCTTTCCTGTTATCCCTACTCCCCCAAACTTCACTGCTGGCACACAACTCGGGTTCTCCTGGCACTGGCCAGACTCAAACTTGTCCATCAGACTGCCAGACAGGGAAACGTGAGCTTGACTTTTACTTCCACTGCTCCTATAAGCATTGGCATGCTTTGCACCGATCCATCCAATACCTGACATTGTGCTTGCATTTAGCTCTTGACCTTGGAAACCAATGACACGAAGCTCCCTGAGAACAGTGTTTGTGCTGATGTTAAATGCCAAAGGAGGTTTATAACGCGGTAATTACTGAGTCAGCTGCGCATTAGAGACTTATGTCCCTCACAACTCAGTAATCCCGCTCATAATATTAAATGTTTTGCTAATTTAGGAACAAGTTGCTGTAGTTCTTTTATTCTTCCACTTTGCGATAACAGCCACTGTGACAACGTGGATGAGCAGTTGGAATACTCTCCACTTGTCTCAGAAGTATTGACTTTTTCCACATTAAGCACATTATTCTCTACCTATGTTTATTTGCTATGATTTGCTATTGTCAAAGTAATATTGCTGCACCTACTACCCTGGGTTTGTTTGTGTAAGCTTTATGTTGCCATCAAAATCAAACATTCAGCACATTAAAGCAAAGACTCTGTCACAGGTTGCTTTGTATTTTTTAGGCTGCAGAATTAACTCCTTTGTGCATACTTACATCGACTGTTCTCAGCCTTCGTGTACGTCAGGTGTAGGGAAAGGCCCAACCAGAGTTTCCTGATTTTTAAAGTACTGATGATGTCATGTCTGACATCAACAGGTCAAACTAAGAGGTTCAGTCTACATTGATGCACTGGTAGTTATATGTTTTACTTATGATCTGGTTGCTCAAGTCTCTCTCCTGTGGTTCATACTCGTCCTGTCTACATCTTTGCCACATGCTCATTAGGGTGGCTGTAGTTCAGTATGTAGAGCAGGTCATCTGCTAATCGTTCACAGGTAATGACTGATCATATATGTGTGTGTGCATGATGCTCACCGTTTGATGGCAAGTGCCAAGTTCTCCATCTCTGAGTTCTGCTGTTTGATCTCTTTGGTGAAGTTGAGGATGACTTTCTCAAATTGAGGAATCAGTCTGGGCTCAGTCAGACTGATGTTCTGATACAGTGTTGCTGCTTGCTCACGCCTGGAGAAAAATCAGGAGATAAATTAGCTCGCTGCAAACAAATTTTTGCTAGCAGAAATTGAGGGTTACATTAAAGAATTTTGGTTTGTACGGTTTGATTCATTAATATTTTTGTAGTTTTGTTTATTAAAAAAAATAAAATCAAGATGCGATTGAAGTGAAGCCTTCCTGCTTTAATTCAATGGTTTTGCAAAAGGATGGCAGTAACTGTTTAGACAATATAAACATTTTTATACACAGTGTCCCATTTTCAGAGCTTCAAAAGCAATTGACCACTGTGCATGATGACAGAATTATTTTGATGATTAAGAAAAAAAACTTTACAACATCTAACCAAGTTAAGAATAAACTCTTGAAGAGGAAGACATATCATTGTCAAAGTCTACAATCAAGAGACATCTTCATGGGTTTACAACAAAATGCAAACCACTGGTTAGATTCAAGAAGATGAAGGCCAAATTAGCCTTAGCCAGAAAACACAATAAAATACAGTGATGGAAACATGTTTTGGACAGATGAAACTAAGGTTAATTTGTATCGAAATGATGGGAAGAGAAAGGTTTGTATGGCTGTGACTGGAACTGGGTCACAAGTGTTTATTGATGATGTGACTCCTGATGGAAGTAGCAGGATGAGTTGTGAAGTATACAGGGCTGTACTCTCTGCTAATACTGATCAGGCACAGTGTAAATTCACAGTGCAAATGGATAATGACCCAAAGCAGACTGCAAAAGCAACCCGAGAGTTTCTCAAGCTAAAGAAATGACATAATCTTCAATGGCCAAGTCAGTCACCTGATCACAACCTAGTAGAGCCGCTTTCAGTCATGAAATAAGACAATAAAGGCAGAGAGACCCAGAAACAAGCAGCAGCTGAAGGTGTCTGCAGTAAAAACCCGGCGGAGCATCTCAAGGGACGAAACACAGCATTTGGTGATGTCCATGAGCTTTAGACCTCAGTCACTGACTTCAATGGATTTTCATCTGGGCTTGGTTGTAGTATAAAAAATGTCTATAATTCCTAAACAGTTCGTAAAAGTTTTTTTTAAATCCCCTTAACCCTGTAAGACCCAACTAATCAAAAAATAGCCAGAAAATTCAGATTTTTTAGAACTTATAACAAACTTATAACAAAATCCACAAACATTTTTTTGCTATATCATGTTGTGTATGATATATTTTTATGATATATGAATTATATATTGTTTGTATGGCATTTCATACATTGGGTGTGTTTGGCAACTTTATGTTAACAACAGTGTTAATTTTAGACAAAAAAAAAGGAGTTTTGTCCATAACATTTTGAAATTATGGCAAGTGCTGATGATGTTGATGAGAACGAGGTCTCAGAAACTCATGCGTCAAATATGATACAAAGGTCATTATAGGGTTATATTTAAAGCTGAAAATGCACTTCACTCACGTCTTGAATGTCTATTTAAAATCCGCTGTAGGGTACACACAGATAAAATAACAAACAATTCTGTCTTTGTTCGGACTCAGCTGAATATGCTCTAAAAACAGACATTATCCAACAAATTCACAAGAGGTTTAATTATTTATTGAATATTTTTTGAGTATTTGTTTTATATTCTTAATAACAATGGCGGTGTGGACACACAAAAAATGTACCTTTTTATTATTAATTAGATAAATGGCAGACAACAGATTATTTCTTGTAGGTAACACTGGATTACAATAACAGGGTTAAAAGTCTTTAACTGTGGGAAAATGTTTCAAATGATAAAAATCCTGATGTTTTCCTCGCAATTGTGCATTTGGAGTTCTGATTTTCATTTGATCTGCTAACAAGACTGATGTTACGATATGAAAAATGGAGTGTAACAAATGAGTCAGGGTGTAGTACAGCTTTAATTACACTAATATTAAACAAAATAAACACTAAATAAACAATATTGAGAATGCCTTAAGTCAACACTCCTTTGACAGGTAGACAAACTGTTCTACTTTATTCTGAGTGGCTGAAGAAAGCATTTCATCAGCTTGGTAGAAAGTTTGCTATAAAGTTTGTTCTATCTACCGCTCCACCCTAACAGCAATTAACATAATTGAGATATTTAGCAAATCTACATTTTTGTTGAGCCTTTAAAGATTATTTAGCAAGTAGAAAACAAAACGATTTGTGTGTCAGTTTAAGTAATATCTGATGTTGGAATAACTCTTCTAATTTTAAAGACTGATTTTTAATGAATGCTTCTTTTCATGTATGTCACTTTGCTTCCCAGTGACACAACCTGTCGTTTATTTACCCTGAAAACAAAATAGCTTTCCTGGTGTGTGTTAAACCCGAACTCAGAACTCAGAAACGCAAAAGCCGAAAGAATGAAATCAAATGAAGAGACCCAAATTAAACCCTGTAAAATTTTGTATTTATATATGAAATTTGTGTTCAAACGCAATTTTTGTAAACAGTTGATCATGTCAACAAATGCAGAGTAGAGACATTTGAACCCCCTAGAAGAAAATTCTTGAAAACCGAGCAGCGAAAGCCTTTTATAGGTCAAACCATCTTTCCAGGCTCGGTCTCCATCAGCTGAGAGACTGAACAAAGTTCATAACTCATTAGATCAGTCTCAAGCATAAAGAAGGAAGAAATTGATTTTTTGCTCTTGACTTGTCTTCTTGTTCTCACACAAAATATCTTTTCAACTCCTGAAAACAGACATCTGTCTGAAGTGAAGCGTGTACTGGGTTTTCCAAACTATCCTCCCTCAGCTGACTGATGTAACAGTGACTATAAATGCTTGAAGATGAAAGAGTGCATTTATCCGACGGCACCACCGTGACAATCAATGTCCTGATGCCGCAACACAACAGCATGAGCAAAAGTCCCATGTAAGGCCAGTGGCCACATGCACGTGGATAGGTCTACAGTGTGTGTAAAGCGAGTAAGCATTATCGAGCCCAGTCATTGGATGTGATCATTTTCAGAGAACTGTTTTTATCACTTAATACTGATTTATGAATAATTCAAGCATAAAAAATGCACCTAACTCACAGGATGAGCCACATACACATAACAAACCACTTAGGAAGTAATCAGTTTTAAACCTTATTTTAGGCACTTTGTTACTAGCAGCTTGTTACAAAAACACATCATTTATTCTCATTTCCTTAGCTGAATCTACAAAAATGCAAAACATAAAGAGAAACGGAGAGAAAAAGCTGAACTGGACTGAATCAGTTGCACCATGTCTTATGAATCCAAATTTTAAATGTTTGGTTTCAATCATAGTCAGTGTGCACGATGGAGATCAGGAGAGAAGTACAACAGTCAGAGTCTACAGTCATCTGTAAAACACAGAGAAGGCTCCGTCATGGTTTGGGGGAGTGGCTTCATGTTTCAGCATGACAATGCTCCCAAACACACTTCCAGAGCAGTAAAAGCATATTCAGATAGAAAAAACACAGTGGAACACAGTCAGTGATGGACCGGCCTCCTCAGAGCCCGAATCTCAATATTATTCAAGCAGTGTGGGATCATCTAGACAGATAATCGAACAAAAGGCAGCCAACATCCAAAGAAGAGCTTCATATGTCCTTCAAGAAGCCTGGAACTATTGCTGAACATTAGAGAATGAGACGGTGTTAAAGAATAAAGGAAATATCAACTCATAAGAATGCTACCAACTCTGTTTTTCCCTTATATACTATATTTCCATGTATGTTTCCAATCATTTTCCATTTTCCTAACAAAATATAAAGAAAAGAGAAATGACTTTGCAGAGTGCTGTAGGGGAGACCGGGGATAGTTGTAACGTGGGTCAGTTGTAACACTTCCAATTTCTCCAATCAGGGCTAAGTTTCAAATGATGTGATTCATCCTGTGCATGCCCAACTCAGTTCTGCTATCACATGTGAAAAATCAGCACATTTTGTCAAACACAGACAATTTAACACGAAAAAAAGTAATTTGTATGCCAAAAAGTACGTTTTTCTACTTTATTTCAATTTCTAATAGCATTATCTGCTTTGCAGTTAAACTCATCAAACTTAAATTGTGTTATTTGTATGTCTATGGGGATATATTCTGCGTAGGTCTTTAGTGCTAATGTTTTAGCCGTTGGCTGTAATGTTAGCTAGTTCGTGGCTATAGGAGTCTGGGTCAGTTGTAACAGCAACAGTCTGGGTTAGTTGTAACAATAATGCAGATGTTAAAACTTACCACACTATTACTTTAACTTATATTAAACAAGTTGGGGCAACGACATCAGCAGAGAGAGGTTCACTGGTCGCCTTTGTATATGCGGTTAATGCCATTGGCAACACAATTCCTCCACTGTTTGAGTTCCCACACATACATTATGCAGACCACTGTGTCAGAGATGGACCAGTAGGAAGTATTGGTAGTGGAAATAAATCAGGATGGGTGCAAGAAACAGATTTCCTCATCTTTCTGAGGCACTTTGCAAACCACACCAAGGTTAAGCCATGATAAAAAGTAATGGAATTGTGATGCTGGTGCACAACTACATTTTTTCAGCTTCATTGTTATGTTCAAAAGTTGGTGCAAGAGTTGTAGGTTATAATGCCCACTGAGCCAATGAGGCCAAAATCAAGGAAGACCAACCAAAATTAATGAAATATTCAGTTGCAGAAAATTCCATAATTTGTCTTTTTTGGGGGGTTGGAATATGTTCAAAAGCTAGATTTCTGCATTCTGTCACACACACACAGCTACATAAATGGCTTTAAGTGCATTCGTGTGTTGAATAAAAAAGATTACATGTTAATGTTTTGTCAGTACCCTTATTTCATTGTGTTACATTTCACCCCAGGATATGTTACAACTAACCCAGGCTACCGCAGGCCCACCACCCGCAGGAGGCGCCATAGGGGTCTGGTGCATTGTGTGCCGGGTGGCGGCCAGGAGCGGAGGCCCTGGCGGACTGACCCCCGGCTGCCAAGACAAACTATAACTGAAGATAAATTAAACAATCATAACAGAGCATTTTAACTTTGAATTTTTGTTAGGAATTACTTTGATTTATGGATTAATGGCACAATTGTTAAACATGGTTTGGAGTTTGCTCCCTTTGTCTGCTTTTATGTTAGAGCATGAGTGATTTGCACAGCTTGCGCCTTCCCATACACCTGTGTGTGTGAGGGGGGTCACCATTAATGCCTGTCTTTAGCTTACATGCATTCTGGAAAAAACAAAAAAATAAAAACGTGAACATCCAGAGATTTTCACACAGGCGCACTCTCATTTTCATATTATTAATAATGATTTTAGTCATGGATGGAAATGGATTCGTCGTTTTGTAGCAGCAAACTTTGAAATGTGCTCTGGATCTTTCCCAGAGTTCACCTTTTTAAATTAGATGTGTGCTTTACTTCAGAGGTGCTATTTTCCCTGTGAAGATTAATTGTCACTATCACATTTACGCACACTGCGCTCACTGTTGAACGCACTCATATCTCCTGAACATTTCCATATTTTAAACACATCCGCCCGTCTGTACCCATCGCCCTTACCGGCCAGAGAACAGCTGTGCACTCTCACCTGGGGATGAACTTGGCCTGCTCGTTCAGCCTGCTCTCAAAGTCTTCCCAAGCAGCAGACGGGTCGCCTCCTTCTGACTCCATGTCCGCCTCGTAGCGGTCGTGAAATCCGCTGATGAACTCTTGCAGGGTGACAGTGCCGTCCTTGTCGACGTCCAGCTGGTCAAATATTCGGTCAGCCTCGGCTGCTGACACCTGTAGCTCTGCGCAGATTGTGAGAAACTCGTTTCGTTCGATCTGCCCGGAGTTGTCCACATCGTAGGTGTGAAAGAGGGACCGCAGCCGGTCCTGTTCCTCTGCGCTCATTCCCTTGATAGGGGGCTGTGGCTGGCTGGGGTAAAAAAAAAAGAAAAAAAGAAGGCGTTTCGGTAAATTACAATTACCACCGAGACGACGAAACCTTGAAACCTTACAGGAACGCCAGCGTTTTACTTTCCGGACACCAGGAAAAAACAAAAGTAGTCCAAACTCCAAACTTCCAGAGTTAATCCGCTCCTATCCAAACATTACCACAGCTGGTGTGCCCTTACAAAAGTTTTGATCAAAGAAATCCATTTTAAACAATCCAAACTATCATTAAAATAAAAGCATTTGCTCCCGCGTAGCCTTCACGCGAGATGTTACAGATTGTTGTAGCCAATGGCCAGCTGGACGGAAAAAGCTGCTGTGTCTCACTGCCTCAGGTAACGCGCCTGCCATCGCTACCTGCCAGTGTGATCACTCCCCTCTCTCTTCCTAACAATAGACCTCTGGGCTTCAGGCCAAATGAAAGTGGCTCTGTGGCGAAAGCCTATTATCGTTCTAGCTGAATAAACTGAAGTTTCTGTAACTGAGCGAAGAACAGACTGACACACACGTAGTCTAGATTTCCATTTTTTCCAGGCCCAAATTATTATTTGACTATTAATCACATTAAATAGAGGCGAATATTAAAAAAAAAACCATGTATACATAAATATTAATTTATTTATCTGTTTCAACACAATAATATTAACTGTTTGATAGTAGACTTTACGTTTATATCATACTGAGGACCTTTCAAATTCAAATCAGTTTTATTTATATGGTTTCAAATCACTAAAACAGTTGCCTCAAGGCACTTTATATTGTGAGATAAGGACCCTACAAAAACATGGAGAAAACAGAGAAAACCTCAACATCAAGTGTTTGCTCATGATCACCTATGAGCAAACACTTGATGGCAGTGGCAAGGAAAAACTCCTGTTTAATAGGAGGAGACCTCCTGCAGAACCAGGCTCAGGGAGGGGCGGCTATCTGCCTGGGTGAGGGGAGGAAGACAGGACAAAAAACATTCTGTGGAAGAGAGGCAGTGATTTGTAACGACTAAACATGTAGAGAGTGAAAAAAGTGAGTGAGCAAGAAACACTCAGTGCATCATGGGAAGCCCCCAACAGCCTAAGCCTACTGCAATATAACTAAAGGGGGATGCAGGGTCACCTGATCTAACCATAACTATGTGCTTTATCAAATAGGAATGTTTTAAGCCGAATCTTAAAAGCAGAGAGGGTGTCTGTCTCCCGAATCCAAACTGGGAGCTGGTTCCACAGAAGAGGGGCCTGGAAGCTCAACACCCTGCCTCCCTGCTTCTACTTTGAAATATCCAAGGATCCACAGGTAAACCAGCAGTCTGAGAGCGAAGTGCTCTACCTGGTTGATATGGTACTATGAGGTCTTTAAGATGAGATGGCTCCTAATATTTTAAGATTTTGCATGAGATGGGAAGGATTTTAAATTAAATTCTGGATTTAACATGGAATTAATGAACATACACCAACATGGAAGAAATATGTTCTCTCTAGTCTTTGTAAGTATTCTCATTGCTGCAATTTCCCATTTCCACTGCAGTTTATATGGGAAAATACACAAAAATGAACAAAAACATACTAAAATACTCTAATGTTACACTAACAGGTATCATAATGAGCCTGACGTCCTTGTCTTATAAAGTAATCATTTACAACAGGTTAAAGAAACCTCACATGTAGCTTTCAGATTGCTAAAAAGTAATTGCACCTTCTACCTTGTGATTGAAATGCTGTTTCTACATCAAAATTACTTTATTTGTTCATCATCTTCATCACTTTTTGGCACACTGGCACATTTGCCTGATTTTCCTGCTCTGCCATGGTAACACAGCCCAACCTACTCTTGTTATCTAAGGATGGTTTCCTTGTGTGAAAAACATTAGGATCCATTGACAAAAAAGCTAAAATTTGCGTGCAGTACGTGGAATACAATGAAGTCACCAAGCACATTGTTCAGTTTTTACTGCCTATGGCAGGTTAAGCAGCAATCCTCCAGCTGGATGCCCACTGACCTGATTTTACAGACTGCTCTGCAAACCAGATACCTCAATCGCATATCTTACAAAATGTGACAGCTGTGATATTGTTAAATTTTGTTTAACACACAAAAAAATCTAGATTAGTACATCACACTTTGTTCTTCAGTAAAAATCAGGTTAATGAACCAGATTATTGGTTATGCTTCCTGTTTAAGGACATGTCAGCAATGCTTGGTCCACATTTTCATAAATAAATTGTCATCTAATTTATCTCTATATTCAGCTTCCTGTCAGGTCAAAGTATCAGTTTCTGTTATCCTAAACTACACGATCTGTACCCACAAGAATAGTTGGATTCAAACCTACCATTAAAGAAGACCGCCCCATGCAGGCATATTTTACACATTTTGCTATGACAAGTTGCTGTTAGCTACACTCAGAGCACTCAGGCCTTTTCACCTCTCACCTGGACAGGACCTGCTCTTTTTTATCCCAAGCTGAGGAGTCTGTGTCTTCTTCAGCATCATCTTCTTCCTCCTGGTGCTGTTCTTTGAAGCCACTAAGGAACTCCTCTAAGGTCACCGTGCCATCCTTGTCGACATCCAGGCGATTGAAAATGCCTTCTGCTTCCTGGGACGAGACGTGGAGTTCTTGGCAAATGGTGTTGAATTCATTTTTTTCAATCCGCCCAGAATTATCCACATCGTAGGCATGAAAGAGAGAGCTCAGGCGCTTTTGTTCCTCCTCACTCTTTTTCTTTGCTGCTGCCATAGTTTTGTTTTTAATTTCTGCAGCAATCTGGCTTTTAGATTTGAAAGCGAGTATTTGCAGATAATAAAAAGAGCGAAAAAAAAGTACTAGAAAAACAGGCAGAGCCTACAGGAGTTTAGCTGTTAGGTAAAGTGAAATTAAATTCAGAGCTGGATTTCCATTTGATAGTTGATAGCCAGTCGTAAGGTTAAACCCCATTGTTGGAAGGAGACGGAGTGCAGCTCCAGGAATAGACTCACTCCTTCTGATATGTTTCTTTTATATCCTCCCCCTCCCGTCTCTCTTTCTTTTTTATAGGCATGCAATACTGATAATAAACTATTTTAGGACCATAAAATGTGGTGTTGCAAATGCTGTTAAACCAAACAGCATCAAGCAAGAATCCTAACAGTGTGGCCAAAATCTGCAAAACCAGCAACTGCATAAAAACAGCACTTTTTTGTGTTTTGCCCTCAAACAAGTTAAAAGTAAACCCTCGGTATTGTCTTATTAAAGTGCCACTGCTGATGTGGTTCCTCCTTTGACTTTGTAACATAGTTGGCCATTCACAGCATATGAATTATGTTTCCTATCTTTGATTATTAGTACTCATTGGAGCTTTTATTGGAAGGCTCTTTAAACCTGGAGTCATACTAGTGCAAAACACACTGCTAGTCCTGCTATGATGATACCAGCAATGCTACACAGGAATGCAAATTATAGAAATTTGAAAGTACTCCTGCATCTTTTATTTTTGCTAATTCCATGTACAATATCATGCCTTTGTAGCCAGACTGTAATCTTTACATTTTAATGTAAAATATAATCAGACATATTATTAAACCCATTGCCCCCATTTCATGTTTTATAAACAGTTTATTAAATCTTAGTATTCTTAGCTTCTGTTTTTAGTTTATTTTTAGTTTATTTGACTCAATTCAGATGAAAAAAACAAGCTCACAGTTTTGCTCTAAGTAGCAGTAACCCACTACACCACTACAAAGTCAGCGGCACATACAAACAAAAGCAGTTTTTTGTTTGTTTTTTTAAAATTTAAGTTGTAAAATACGATGAGATGGGTTTTTACCTAACAACATTAACCTGAGTTAAAAGTAGAAAAACAAGCAGCCTTTTAAAAAATTCCCGCAAAGTTATATAATGACAGAAAATATTTAATGCTTAGACGATACACCCTTCAGATTTCTGCACATCTGATAACAATCTTTAAACGCATGCAGTCAAGCACATATACCGGTATTAAATGCTTTTTAGTCATCCTTGAAAATAGTCCCTCAGACCATGGCAGACCTCATTTAGCCTGTTGCTCATGTAATAGCATAGAAAAATAAAACTAATAATGCTACATACTTGGCTAAATCAACATTTCCCTCTTTGAGTTGTTCAATAAATATTTCGTGGAGATATAACTGTCAGGGTCAGGACAAAGGGGAAACATTAACGGTGCTGTTCACTTCTTTGATCTCGTGTTCAGTGGGTAGATGTGCACAGCCATAGAGATGAAGCACCTTCAGCCTAAAAGGAGACAAACATGGAACCAGATCATAGGTGCCAGCATGCATTTTTCATATTTTGTAACTACAGAAAGACATTTGATTTGGGTATAGATTGCTCCTTTATTCTGCCATGTCACTCACTTATTAGATCACTAGCAGCTGACTTTCATATTTTCGAATAATTTCCACCAATTAGATCATCATTGCATTAATTACTGCAGTGCTGACATGCTTTATTTTCATGGTCAGTTACAGTGTGCTCATGATAAGATGGAAGGAAAGTCTTTTTTTTTGCAACTTTCGTAACTGTCATATGCTACGAAAACATCACAGAGTTTCACACTGCATAATCATGTCTCAGCATGTAATTTGTTTAGTGTGGCACTCATATATGGTTTTACACTCGTATGAACTTCTAAAAGATTGTTCAATTGAATTTAGGAGACAGATACAACATAATGAGCAGAGTGTCAACTCAGGCAGACCCATTAAATGGAGCCCACAGTCCTGTGACATCAGTTGACCTCAGTGCCTGTCCTCAATATTTGATGGCTCAGCTGATATCCTTCTGCACATATTATTAGGACATTTTATAAAAGGTTCACTATTTAAGTTGTCCCAGTCTCCCCGCTACATCCCCGATTCTCCTTTTCGTGTGACACAGCTTCACCAGATGCTACTAGATAAACTACAGTCCATCCAGAAAGTACTTTTTTTTACACATTTGATTGTGTTACAGCCTTATTCTACACACACTGCACATCATTGATAAACATCATTTATATATGAGCTAATTATAATTTTATCCTGTAAAAGGTCATGGGGGGTGAACCTAATGTGTTCGTGTGTGCTACATTTAGAACTACAACATTGGAAAACCTTCGACATTTAAATATGTAGAGAAATGAATAGAAATTGAGTTTGAAAGCGTGTGAAGAGCAGCTACTGCAACCTTCTGAAACACTGTATTGATACGTCCTTGTGTTCATTCTGCTCAGTGGAATTAATGGCAGTACACAGTGACTCTGCATTTTGTGCAGAGAATAAAGAAACATCTTTGAATGTGTGTTTTTACCTCTTGCAATGTTGGCAAAGCTTCAGTATTTTCTTTACGGTGATGTGGCAGAAACTGAGTTTGATGGTATGAAGATGTCTGTTGCAGTAATTTGCTAGCAGAGAAACCCTGGGTCACATCATGCATGCACAACACACACACACACACACACACACACACACACACACACACACACACACACACACACACACACACACAGGTGAGGGTTCACTTGTTCGTCACTGACACTAGCACATTGATCACATGTGGTGAGACGTGCTTTGTACCCTCTGTTTCCGGTGCTGGTGGAGCTGAGATCCAGCTGCTGAAGTCTTGTGCAGCCCAGAGCCAAAGACTGAACACCTGCATCTGTTACTGCTTTACAGCCACTCACATCAACAGCTCTAACTCACACAAACAAAAACCCACATGGATATCATAGATGTTAATTGTTATGTCAAGTATGAAAATATGAATTTAACTTTTTATTTTCTAAAGTAAAACATATTTTTATACAGTTCCTCTGGCCGGTTTCTATTGATAAGAACACTGCTGGCAACGCTTGGTTCTTATTAATTATGTGCACTTTGCTTCCCTTTGCATATGTGTGGATACCTGATACAAGGTGAATATTTGCTGATGCTATGCAGTGTCAGGTCAGTGACTCCAGGACAGGAACTGAAGGACAGACTCTGAAGTTCAATGCAGTTCTGGAGCAAAGTATCAACTATGGCATGAGTGACCTGTTAGCGGCAGGGACTACGTTTAGAGCACTATTAAAGACAGAGCTGCAACTCCATAAACATTCAATGTGTAGATTCAGATTGAGTCACAGAAAACTATCCACCTGTAGTCCTGTGAGATTCAGTGAAATGAGGCTTTTGAGCCGTGCTGTCAACCCAGTGAGGCTGTTTACGGTGATTTTTGGCACTCGTCCGATGTTTAGATGCTGAAGGCCGGAGCACATCTGGATATGAAGACATGCAGAAATGTACAAGGACTTACTTTTTCACATGCTAAATCATGTTTAGTAAATGAAGCTCTGCAGAGCATCATAGTTTTTTTTTTTTATATTAATAGTATGTGTTTTTAACTGTTATATCAAAATTTAGCACCTCATATACTGTCTGTAGCCAGGATGAAGTAAGGAACTGACAGCCAAACACCTCCAACCTGCGCAGGCTAAAAGACAATGTTGTAAACACCAAAAACAACAACATGACAATCTTGATGTGGTGGTTATTTAATGTCCTTCTGATAATCACATCTCATTCTTCACGAGACGAAGTGGTATTTATTTCAAATAATAAAACCATTCGGTGTCCAGGAATTCAAACTAAGTTTAAAATAAGGATTGCGAGGATTAACTAAGGATTATCTGAAACATAAGAGCAGCGTCTTTCGAGGCTTAGACTTGAGAATGTGAGGTGTCAGCCACTACAAGCCGTTATCAGAATAACATTATAATTTTTCTCTTTGATGCAATTCTCACAACTCCTCCAGTTATTAATTCAGTTAAGTCAGAGGTTTCAAGGCCTTTTATACCAGTGGCCACAACAGCCCACTGTGATCTTAAGTGGGCTGGACCGATGAAAATCCCCTTTCTGTCAGTGCAAAGACATTTAATTCCTGCAATATCTCAAAAGAAGAAGAAGTGCAAATTTAACAGTGCCCTGAAATTCTCTGTCTGACAGAGAGACTGTATTTCATGTCTGAAGTGTAATTCATATTTCAACTTGACTAAACTAAAACTCATCTGACAACCACTTGAAGACATCCCCCCAAAAAACCCTTCATGCACGATATTTACAAAGACAGTTTATCCAGAGACAAACATGCACGTGCATTATGGGACACTTTCTAACCCCCACCTAAGCCTACAGTGTAGCATGAGTTACACCACCATTAGCAGTAAATGTGTTAATAGGGAAGGATTCTGACCTGTCTTTGTGTTTCAGGACAAGTTCTTTCAGTGGGGCATCAGTGACTTGACAGCCATTCAGGACAACAGATTTTAGGCTATAGAAGAAGAAACAAAGTTATCCGCCCATGTCAGATTCTTTATCTGGTATTATAACAGAGGTTAAGAAACTGGATGGACTGATTTCAACAAACCCTTGGCATCAGTGGGAAGGGAAACTTAACAGTAATAAAACTCAGGCAAAACCAAACTCATGGAAGTGCGAACATCTACCAGTTGTGGATGGGTGCATAGATGGACAGACCCACAAATATGAAGATATAATATTTTCACCATACAACATGCCCTTCTTACTCTGAGCACAGTAAACAATTCAACATGTAAAACATATTTTTCACTTCACTAAGATAAAAATGACAAGAAGTCAATTATACACAACCTGTGATCAGCACAAAAATCATCCCTTCATCATTTAAAATGATGACATTTTTTGGAGTGAAGGTTTTTACTTTGTTAGAGGTTTAGAGGTTAGGTCAAGGCAGTTAGTGGGAGTTGTTAGGGTCACTGTAACATCCTCCTGTGTGTGTGTGTACTTGTTTAAATGTCTTCATGAGGACCATAAATTGGCCTCTCACTGTATTCATGGGGACCAACAGTCAATGTGGGGACATGAATTTGAAGGCATGCTTAAAATTTTGTATTTAGGTTATGGTTATAATTAGGTCATGGTTACTCAGTAAGCCGTGAAAACAAACATATGTGTGTGTTTACTGACCCTTTTCTGTAATCCGTCAGAGCCTTCACTCCTGTGTCTGTTGCTCCACTCCAGCTTACATCCACACTAGTCACGTGATCACAGCACTGACTAATCACTGACAAAATTTGATCACCATGGAGACCAGGACCAGTACAACTTGTGACCTTGAGTTCCTGAAATGATCGCATGACTTTATATTCACGATATTTGCACTGCTGTCACAAAGTACTGATGTAAGCCGCAAAATATCACATTTTACACACTTTACATCTATGAGACTTGTGACCAGTGATGGAAGATGCATTCAGAGTTTGGGTTTAATAAAAAAGTGGCAGCACAAAAAATAGATAATGAATGTGATTTTTTTTACATAACAGTCAGACACAACTCTAAGTTATTTTCACAGCCTTTCAGCAGAACTTCCAATCCTTCATGCCACCTCTGCATGATTATCATTTAGTTATTTACTCTATTGAATCATATTTTTGTATTACTTTTCTTGTTATTGGATTTTTTTTTTTTTTTACCTTAAGCGAATTCCTACACAGTGAGAAAAACATCTGCAGCCCACTGGAGCAGACAGAGAGGCCACTGCAGCTATACAGAAACAAACTTCGAGGACAACGTCTGCCCACACACAGCAACCACTGGTCAGTTAAAGCCGAGTTTTCAAGCCTTAGATTTTTCCCTTGAAGGAGGAGTAAAACATAAACTTTTGTTTAATGTAAGCAGCTTTTTTGTTCATTCAAAACTCTGAACTGTAGTTTCTATGCATGACTGTGCAGGTCAGTGTAATCATGTGTATGTTTGTTCAGGGAGCAGTAGAGCACACACCAGCTGGAAGCTCTTACATCATGAGAACGTACCATGTGCTGCTACTTGGAAAAGTTTAGAAAATCCCTCTGACATCTGTCCTGTGTTCGATCTGAATTTTAGCAGAATGATACTAAAATCTAGCTGAAGTGTTTACCAAACTACAGGTTCACTCACACAGTGAGTGATCAGATGCCAGTGCATGCAGGCGGTGGCAGACCTGCACCACTATGGATAAATCCCTATGAGGCAGCAGAGACAGGATGAACAGCCACACCTCATCAGGCAAACACAACCAGCGGTCTCTTACAGGGACGCCTGCTGACTAGCAGGTGTAACGACACCACAACATGCAAAACAGAAAGTAGAGGGATTGTTTTAACAAGACACTGTGAAATGTTACAACCAATGTTAAGATTATTACATTAAAACACCAGATAGACTTGGGTTTAAAAAACTGTTTAAAAAAAAGGCTAAAACTATGTGCGCATGTAGTAAAGATTTCCTACCTGGTATTCAAAGGTATTGTCCATAGTGACATCCGTGGCAGAGTCTGTAAGTGTGAATGAAAGTTACACATTGTCAAAGGAGCTTGGAAAGAAAAGCGTCTGGACTTCTTTAAGTCCAGACGCTTTTCTTTCCAAGCTCCTTTGACTACGATGACCTGGATGACTGAGAACCTTCACAGACAAAGTTACACATTATATTCTGATGTAAAAACAGCGCTAATTCTGAGCATTTACTTGGTTAAAAAGTGAAACGCATAAGTAAACATTATATTGGCTTGTTAACCAGAATGTCTGATAAAGAGTGAAATGAATTATACATAAGTTTCAACAGTTGGAGCAAATTTGTCATGTGAGATGTTGGTGACTGAGCTTTCCTTTGGTCTTCTGTTTTTTATAGCACTTTATCATCTTTTTGCAGTTTTGTCTGTAATTTTGATGTCAAGCTTACACTCACATGATGTAAGTCCAGAGTCATCATGATGAAGAGTGTGTGTCTGTACAGGTCGCGGGATCTGATTCAGTTTCTTTGTGTACTTGATTGCTTGTTGATGTCTGCAGGAGACAAAGGGTGAAATTCAACTTCTCATCATCACACACTAGACAAAATTATTTGGCTATTAAAATTAAAATTTGGTTCATATGCCCTTAGATAAGAAGAGAAAAGTGTACATCAGGAGAGCGTAGACGTCTGGGGAAACTTAACAAGTTTTTCTAGTATAAACTTGTTCAAAGGTTATAAACAACTCTCCACACACTAAATTAGCTAACCTTGGAAATCTTTCTCCCAGTGAATTATCAGTGAGGATCCAGCGAGCTCTATCTCCAGCTCTATTTTTTGGATCTTTGAGAATCCTCTGATGGTCTGTACTGTCTGGATGATGTCTAATCCTGTTTTGAAGCAAACCTAACCACAGACACAAGAGGGGGGAAATACATATTAGCAAACTGCTTAAACCTTTTCATCTCAGCATTCCTTGAATTACAGTATTTATTTGTAAAAAGCCCTTGGCACCTTGCTGTAGAGCACTTATGAGTTATAAATAACTCCATGACAGGCTGATTTGTTCTTCCAAGGATAGAAGTGAGGAAATTTAGTTTTTGATAAGAAACAAAAAAGGAATGAAAAGCCAAACGTTAATGTCCAAATGTAAAACTTGATCATCTTTTTTTCTGTCCTGTTTATCTCATAACCTAAGGGTTCATTTCATGACAAAGTGAAAGCATCTTGACACCTTGATAGTAATAATTAGCAATGCCACATTTTTAATCTTTTGAAACAATTTAAACTATAGCATTTTAAAGAAACACCCATCCATCTGTCTTCTTCTACAGATGGATAGATTTGGATGGTCTTGGTTTGACTGGAGCCCTTTCCAGCTGTCATAGGGTGAGGGATGATGAGGTACACTCTGGACAGGTTGCCAGAGACAGTCATTCACACTCATGTTCACATCTAGGGCCAGTTTAGAGTCAGTAATTAGCCTAACCTGCACATAATTGGGCCGTGGGCGAAAGCCAGAGAACAAGGAGAGAACATGCCAGGAGAGACTCCACACAGAAATGCTCCAGTTAGCTGGTGGATTCAAACCCAGGACCTTCTTGCCACCACACCACTGTGCTAACTGGACTGTTATTTATTAGATTTTTCATCTAATTGACTATAGCTTGAAATATTGAACTAATACAGTTTTTTAATATTCTTTTTAAATTCTGTAATTTTGATGTGGATTCACTGGAAAATCCAAATTTTCCAACTATATCTTGTCTTTTAAAGGGTTATAGGAACTGAGTAACAAGACTCAAACATCATGACAAGAGGACTCCATATGAATGGAAACCAAAGTTAACTACCAAAGTAAAACACTAAATTAGTAAGGATAAATAAAACAAGAAAACTCAGTAGTAAGCTTGACATGCAGGAAAGACAGATGGAAAACAGAGGAAAACACTAAAGAAATGATTCATTAAAGTTCAAGCTGTAACTGGAACAAAGAACTAAAGACTCAAAATACTGAGAAAATAAAAGAAGATTAAAAGGAAAATAATAAACAAACTAAAGGCCAAAATACAAGGTCCATAAACTCTAAACTCAGGGTCCAAACACCCCCGGACCATCAACACACGTCGACTGATTGCATACAACATATATAACGATTTCCATACCTGGGTTAGAAACAGGAGCAGCATCCTTCTCCACACAGTACACATCACCTGGCTTGTTCTCATCATTCGAGGCTCTCTCTTCTGCAGTTTCCTTCATAAAAGCTGTAGGTGTTTGCTTCACAGTCAAATTGCTGCAAGATTTTGCACTTCTATATTCGCTAGGAGTTTTCTTGGTGCCATGTGAGCTCCTCTCCTCTGCGCTTTCTGCTGCGGTGGCTCTTTTGCTTCCTGTGTTGTTAACCTGTTTTTTAATCTCAGGATTTGTGATGTAAGAGTTCAGTTCAAAGCAAGACCCCGGACGAGCTTTAACATAATCGCCCATTTCTCCAGATGTCGTCCCCTCTTTCACAGGTGACTCAGGCTTGAAATGCTGGCTTATTCTGAGGTGATTTAGCTGAGCCACACATAGCTGGTACTGCTCATACACACTCAAGTTTAATGACGATTTCAAGGGATGGATAACATGGGAATTAGCTGTTTTTGCCGTCTGCTCAGGTATCATCTCTGGCTCAGCGAGGCTTATTTGACTATGTGTGTGATCTGAACTGGATTCCTGTTCTTTTCTATAATTTCCCTCATTCCTGTCATCTTGTATTTTCTCCTTCTCATTTTCTTCCATCCACTTGTCCTCTTTGCTCCGTACCTTTTGACTTTCTGACACCTCTCTTTTAGCTCCAGCTCTTTTAGAAGTCATGCCACTGAAATTGTTGCTTTCATCTAGCGGTTTTAAGATATTCACTTCACTGTACGCGGAGCTCTTTTTACAAATGGCATTCCTCCCAGATGATGTGGACTCTTTGATCAAGTGTGTTGCAGCATCAGATGTGAATGTGTGGTCCCTTTGATTAGACATGTGAAATCTGTTTGTTCTGCGGTAGTCTTGGCTAGAAATGTGTTTATTGGTGGCATGTTGTTGCTCTGTGCTTTTTATATTTTCAGTTTCAGTATCAGGCCAATTTTCCTCCTGTGTCCCTGGGGAAAAGGAGACTGGACTGTGGAGGTCATATGAAAACTTATAGCTACAGGAGCTGGTTAGATCATTTAAAGATCTGGACTGACAAGTTGTTTTCATACTTGATCCTCCCCCATATACCTCACGAGCACCGGCATCAAAGGAAACTGGATGATGATATTTAGATCCAGATGAATGTTTGGGTGAGATTTTCTTGCTTCCTTTGTTTTTCATATTGTTTATCAAACTGTCAGCTCTGCAGAGTTGATGGCAAATCACTGAACCACTGCAGAGATATCTGTTAGCCCAGTCCAACACATGCCTGAGCTTCTGCTGCTCGCTGAAGAGAGAGTCACTGAGAAGATGAAGGCTCAGCTCCTGGTTGATACTCTGCCTACAGTTCCCAACATCCTCCAGGAGTTCAGACACAGCACCTTTTGTTGTAGTATTTAGATCTGGCATTTGAAAAGACGTCTCTTCTCCAGTTGCATCCATTATTGCATGCTTTAGTATTTCGCCTTCCTGTGTACACCTTAATATGTTCTCTGTAAACGATCAAGTTATTTACATTAATGGCAGAACAGTCCTGTTTATTAGAAGCAAAACAAATGTTTAATGCACACACTATACAGAACATATTGAACACATCAACATACAATACGCTGAAAAAGTCACCCCTCATTTCTTTATATTTTGCTAGGACAATGGGAGATCATGTTCAATGGGGGTCATGTTGAAGAATGAAGTTGTTTCCAATCAAATGCTTTTCAGAAAGTTTTACAAAGTGTATCAAAATTTGATGGCACTTTTCGGCATTCACAGTTTCATCAGTTAAGAAGACATTGTTAATACAACTGCTTGAAATGCACTCCTAAACCATTAAATAGCCTCCACCATGTTTTACTGATGGCTGTAGATACTCACTGTTGTGCATGTTTTCTGACCTCCGTCATACATACTGACAACAGTTTCAACCATGAATGTCAAATCTGGATTCCATCCATTTCCTTCTACCTATCTAGTTCAGGGTAGCAGCTGGGTGGGCGTCTATGCCAGCTTTCATGGGGCAGAGGAAGGATACACCCTGGACAGGTTTCCAATCTATCAAGAGAGAGATAAAATCCACATTTATACTTGTGGTCAGTGTGGAATCATCATTTAATCTAACAGCCAGGGGCAGGCCGGAGCACCTGGAGACGATACGTAGACTTCACAAAGAAAGGCTGGAGAATTCAAACCCAGGATATTCTTGCTCTGAGGTGAAAGTGCTAACTACAGCATTGTGCTACCAAAAATTTAGATTTGTTTCTCCATTAGACTTGTTCCACTGATTTTCAGTCCAGTTCTAGTGTCATTTGGTGTACCTCAGCCTTTTGCCCGTTTACTCTTTTTACAAATGGCTTCTTGATAACCAACCCTCCACTTGTTTGTGAATGTGTGATTGGTCCACTTGGAGTTTTTCTGTTTCCTTTTTTTTATTTAAACGCAAACTGTTTGATATTTTGCAATGACCCTGATGAAGGCCACAAGCCGAAGCGCATTGGTCACCTAATAAAGTTGTTCCCTAATACTTCAAGTGTCGCTGGAGTCTTCACATCATCCAACCTTTCACTGAGACTGTTTCCAATCAGGCTTTGGTGAACAGCAGCTGGATCAACTAAGGGAAAAATACATCTCTCAGATCTTTTGCTTTTTCCTATTTCTTACAGACACAACTTTCAGATACTGTTCATTTTCTGCAGCTAGTTTTTTAAGCCTGCAGTTTCTTCTTTTGTCCTCTGCTTGTCCAGTTTCCTGGTTTTTTTTTTTTTGTTTGTTTTTTTGGGCAGAGACACCGTGCATCAATCAAAAATATGCCAGGTTTTCGGCTAATAGCTTGTTGGGAAATACCTTGTTGGTGCAAATTATACTATCAGACTGCATTATCACACAACCCTGGTTTACTGAAAAAGCGGCCAATGTCAAAAAACCCCAAACCAAATAAAAAAAACTCAAAAGCCTGGAGAACTTTAGATGAAGATAGAAGAAACAAGAAACAAGTGTTGCTCTCCAACATCCACTCTAAGAATTACATGGTTTGGCTATTTTTGCCACAAAAACAACAGCTTTAGTTTGAACCAGTTTAAGAGAATAATCACTCTTACCCAGAACTCTTTCCCGGCTTGTATTTTGATAGTTCCAGCCATGGAAAACATAAGTAGCATCTAAAACACATGAAGCTCAGGCTGCAGTAAAGCTCTGAACACACCCATGGAAGTCTTGTGTTGCTCACACAAATATCACCATAGAGATCTCAACACAAGCTGCAGCAACTCCTTTTTACCACAGGAGGGAGGCAAATCTCTGACAAATTGGGAACATGATTTATTAGGATATTAGCAGGAATAACTCGCACAGTAATAACAACATTTCAATGTATGTTCATCAGGGAGCTTTATTGTGGCAGTATTAACATATAAAACAAACCATGTTTTCTGTTATAACATACAAACATTCAAAATGTTCACTTCACAAAGTTCATAAGGCTTGGTTGTCCCAGTAGAGAGGGGGGGTCATTACTCGAGGGATGGTTTTCCCCTTTTTTTCTGACTCTTCCTAAATCAAATCTCCCAGAGTTTATTATTAAAAGTGACAAAATGACAAAAAAGAAACAACAAAATGACTTGACTAACTGATAAAACAACAAAACAATCAGATTTAACAATAACAATCAAAACAATACAGGGACCGTGCAAGAGATTCTGCTACTACTGTACATGCCCACACAACACTGAAACAATATACAGTTTATTTTGCTCTACCATGTGATGTCCAGTAGTTTTGCATATAGTAGACCTGAGTTCAAATATTTAAAATCTTAAATAAATGAATTAAAACATGTATTAGTGTATTCGGTTGTGTATAGTAGTTTTAAACAATCTGATTTCCAAGTGTTAGTTCAGCGTTCTTGCTGTTAACTTTCCAGATATGTAGACAGGCAGTTAAATTTAAGGTTTGTAAATACTTGACTCATGCCGGTATCTTCTGAATTTGCACTTAGACGTGACATCAAATTGTATGTGATTTTTTTTTACTTTACTATTTTTTTCTTTATCACAGTTTTCTTTATAATTAGGCAACAAAAGTTGTTCTCCCAGTCCATCCTGTATGCTGTTTGTCAATAGCAGAAACCCAAGTTCTGTAGCTAAAAAAAAAGAGCTGAAAGTGGTTCAATTCCCCTTTTCTTAAAGGGTGTTAATGTATAAATGAGCTACAGACTAACATAGTGCTACAGTATCAAATAGACCCCAAAGGCCTTTCTGTTGTTTGCAATGAGTCAGTGGTTGATTCTAATTTTCTAGTTACAAACTAAAGATCTGAGCAAGTTGGAATTAATACTTTACAATTAGTGAGATTAAATTCATTTCTGTGAAGTGAAAGTGAATGAAATCTAGCCTTGCTAATGGCATCAGTGGCTAATATGCTAGCATGCTCTGTTAGCAATGAGGTCTGGCTTTAATGATGTACAAGCACACAGCAAAAGCACAATGTAGCTAACTAGAGGAGCTACTCTTCATCTGATGAGAATATTACTTAAGTTAACACAGTTAGCAACCACCTGTAGTCTATGTTGAGAAGTGAGTGACTAAAATTAAGTCCAAAGATCACTGCAAAGTGGTTTTTGGTTTCAAAAAGATCATCAGTTTCTCCTCTTGGTAAAAACACAGAGAACATGCATTTGTCTATGATGGTTGAGACAGCCAAGCCTGTAATCTACAGTGGATTGCTTTACACAGACAAGACACACAGAGGAAAGAAAGAAAGGAAATCTTTTTCTTTTGCCACAGCTATAAACACAGTATTTACAGATGAAGGGCATGCAACTTGCACTGAGAGGTCAGCAAAAGGAACCAAAAAAGATAGATTCCCTGGTTTAACTGCAGGAAGGTGGAGCACAGAAATAAAGAACCAAGGCCTGCATCTTTAGAGCCGTGAAGAGTCTTTTAATCTGTGGTGAATCTCTTGAGCACTTTGATGCCTGTGCATACACGCTATGAAGACAGAGATTATGGTGATCATTTAGCAGTGCATACAGATCAGCTTTGTTCACTCAAGTGAAGGCATTTAAAAAAAAAAAATCTCAGAATCTGCAGCGTTAGATGCAAACATCTTCATCAGAGTCATTTGGCCCTTTGCTCAGTTTCACCTTTGAAACTCAGTGCATGTGCTGTAGTAGGAAAATAAATGCTTTGTCCTCAAATAAACTTGTTCCTGTTGTTACTGCATATCTGCTATATATGCATAAAGCTTGTTAATGCATAAAGTCCACAGTTACACGACAACACAGCTGATAACATGAGGCAGAATAAATAGAAGAGAATGTGAGGGCTGTGCACTGCAGAAGCCTCTGTAGCAGCTCACTTACAAAGACTACAAGGAGTGGAAAAATCAACTTTAAGTGATGATTTTGTAATAGACCCTCGAGACTGGCTCGAAATTATACTGTGTAGCCATTCCCAGTTTTGATAGTAGTGCAATGAGCATTGAAGTTTATCTATGAAGGCCAAACTGCACGTACAGGCTCTCAGAGAAGGAGTTTTGTGTAGTATTTTAATGAAACTGACATGGATGCATACATTAGTTATGTGAAATTATGCTACAACAACACAGACAGTCAGCCAACATATTAATGTCTAACTTCACCTACAGTGCTTGGTTATTCTAAATAGCAAGACATATGAGATAAAGGTTATGGATAAATTACATGGTGTGTATATGCATGTTTTTTTTTATTAATGACTTTTTAATTTTTTAACATAAACTGCATAAATGCCCTTTCCTGAGAAGTTGATCCAAATCAAACTACATTTCGGACACAACTACATCTGTTTTCATTTGATCTGAAGCCATTTAGCATCACTTTCATTCAGAGTCACTATGTCGTAACAGACAGCCATCGTCACAGGTTCAACCAACAAGTTGATGGCTGTAAGGTCCAAAAAGTAAACTTTTACTTAGTGACACTTTTGAGATCATCTATACAGACAGCACACACACAGAAACCTTGGCTTGCTTTATATTTGACCTCACCTTTTATACTTTCATGGCAGACAAATGTGAATAATTTCTAAAATCCTACACTCTGATCCAGATCAGTTTTCCTGTGTATACATATAGCAGGATGTCACTTCCAATGACTTGAGTTGATCCTAAATTTACACACCAATCAACAACAAGTTACAGTTGTGGTCAGATGTTTACATGCACTCGTCATGAAGGTCATGGCAACTTTGGGCTTTTAATGATTTCCTTGAACTGTTCTTTTCCCAGCATGGAATCAATGTACAGCAGACCGGCTGCACTATTTTGAATGTATTTTGGACTTTGCCTAATCGACACAGGGTGGACACAGGGTGTCGCTTGAATAAATAATAAATAAACTCTACCAGTTCTGCCAAGAATGGTCAGATGTCCAGCTAGAATTACAACAGACATGTTGATGGCTACCAAAAGCATGAGGTCAAGGTGCAACAAGAGATTTTCAACAAAATATTAGTCAGAGTACATCTATATATTTAAGCCTGCATACTTTTGACTTATACTTAAACTATCCCTTTGTGAATTAGAGAAAATCCAAAATAAATTGAAACTCATGCACAAAGTTTGTGTTTTTATAATCATTAAAGATGTATGTTGTAAAATCATTCCACCCTGAAAAAACTGCTCAAAGAAATCATTAAAATCCACAGATTATCATGACATTGATGATGAGTCTATGCAAACACTCACACCTGAAGTGAATAGGGACTGTTTCGCTATGAAACTGTAGGCCTTCGTGTTAATATACTTTGATATCTATCAAGTAAAGCAAATAAAGCAGTGCTGACCTGTCATCCAATATCCTTAGGTCCCAATCTGATCAAGCATTCCCAGTAAACAGAGGATCGTTAATGCTCACTCTCAGAGGATTTTGCCAGTACCTGTGGGGCCTATACAGTGCTAGGAAAGAGGTTTTAGTTTATTTGGTGACTGGTCGGGGTAAATACTTAAGCCAAATCAGAAGTATATATCCATGAACAGAACCTTAAATCTCCTCAAACCAGAATCCCATGATTCACTGTGTCTACAGTGCAACATGATACCTCTGTCTTTGGTCACATCCAAAGATAAATACTCAACATGATGCAACCACAGAAGCTTTTAGAAATGTACTCCAATGACTGTGTCTGTGACCAAACTGCTGATCTTATTCTGCAAGATTAATAACTGCAACTGCAACCGCGCCAATACAATACCTTCATGAGCGGTTTCAGGCCATTACACGCATCACTTGTCCCACAGTGTCGTTGGAGCACACTCTTTTGAGTCAGCCACACCAACCCATCTTTAGTTTCTCCTGAAACTTATGCACAGCTCCCTGTGAAGTAGCACATTGCTGACTAATCAAAAACGAACCTCAATTCCACGATCATTTTCCCTCATAAACTTCCATGTAACCTTTTCTTCCTTTTTTCATACGTTTACCACAGACTCTGTCCACACTGTTTGAAGATGCATGAGCGACCGTAAACTAATGAGCTAACATTTAGTTCAGATGACATTTACACTTTCATCGAAACACATTTTATCAAAGAAAAAAAGCTGAGAGTTTTTCTCCGGCCTTCCTCATCTTTCCAAAATGACATCACGTAATCTGAAACAGTTGTAATCAGTGATCTGTGTAAAAGATTTGTGCTATAGCCTCTGTAGGAAAAAGCCAGGGTGCTACCAAGCCAACAACTGTTGGTGGTAGTCCTAAAAAATAGTTTCTCAACACTCACACCCTGATAAATCTCAGCAAATTCGCTTTTTTTTTTGTAATCTTTTGTAAACTATTAATTTGAAAATAAGCTCAAAGTAGATCCTCTGACTGAAAAATTCCTGAAAGATCTGATCACATAAAAATGTACAAAATGTTAAAAACAAGTTTTTTTAATTGGCATTATTATCAATATCTCTTGTTTTGTTTTGTTTTAAATATATATGTATATATTTATATAATGTACCTCTGACTGTGGATGTTGTTGTTCAGTGACTAATCAATCATAGCTTTCTGCGTCCACCCACTCCGTCATGACTGACAGGCTCTGTTACCAATCAGGTGCTCCAAGGACAGGAACCAATCAGAAAGGTTTGTGGAGAGTCTCCGCATCAACTTATCAGCATCAGGAGTGAACAGCCATTCAAATTTCTTCTTTTTGGGACTTTTTCTATGTCCATTACATCCCTTTCCACAAGTTCCTCCTTGAGCATTACTGTCCTCTATCTTTTCACTTCATCACTATCTGAAGTGTTTATCTTAACAAGTGACTAAATGCTACTATTAAAATCGTATTTCTCTCTTCCAAGCAGCAAATTACGCAGCCAAAGAGGTGAAACAAATGCTCTTGTCCCAGTGTTTTTAACTCATTTTAGGGATCCTGACAGAAATGTAATTGATTTTTTGAATGAAACATCCAACAAGAATTTTGTGAGCCAATAAACTACAGTCTCATTTCATCTCTTTGGCAGACTGGTGTTTTGGCTGAATACTAGATTAAATATAAGATTAAATCACATGTTAAGACATACACTTGGACGTATTTGTTTTCCTCACAGTGCCTCTTCTCTCTGCTCTTTTTCTGAATGTCTTTTCCCTTCTCAGTCTGACCACAGGTTCTCCATGGCCATGCTGATCTTACACAGGATCCAGCGTCGGAGCGGGCAGTAATACTCGTAGTGAAACTGCTCAAACTCCGGTGTCTGCCGGATCTCATGGAGGAAGGACACGTCAATATCTGACTCCAGCAGCAGCAGCAGTGTGGGCACGGTGACGAGCAGGACCCCCATTACCACAGCGACAAAGCGGGCCACGCTCAACACGCAAGCATTGACTCTGTCATTGGATGACAGCAGGCGCAGACTGCTGGTCAGGACTCCGCTCATTCGACTTCTCGCGGCCAGGCGGGTGCGCTCATAGGCCCTGTCTCGCTCCCTCTCGGCCTCCAGCTGGGCCTGGATGTCAGGATCAGCATGGAGCTCCCTAAGCAACCTGGCGGGGCTTTGAACTGGAGAGGAGAAGAGCAAGTCGACTCCTCCCTGGCTGTCGTCCACTGGGGTGGGAAGCATGCTGGCACAGGGACTGGAGAAGAGAGAGAATAAGCAAACCTGAGCCTGAGTTCACCCAATGAATGTTACTAATGTTCAGATTCAGTGTCTGCTGAATGTCCTGAATCTCACTTATGCCTGAGAGATACCTTTTGCTCCTAAAATGTTAAAAACTCTAAAATTTGTCCTTTGCTAGAGAAAATGGGTTGAATTTGGAGTTTTCTTTCCAAAAACCGGCAACTGCATCCATCAAAAACACAACCATCTTTACTGTTTACACCGAACACATGAGCCAGAAAATGATCATTCAGCCGAAAGCAGCTGTTGAGGCTTTTATAATTAAAAAAAGCTGCTTTTGACAGTTTATTATAAAGATTTATTGACCTGTAAGTAAGCTCAGAAATGGTCAGTGTGCCGCTGGCCTCATCGTCTTCCTCCAATTCATGTTCAGCTTTGGGCGTCTGAGGTCGGAGATTTGAGGTTTCCATGGAAACACGAGGCTGCAAGTCATTGCCCGAAGCAGAGTTTCCTGCTTCAGTACTTTGCTGCTCTGCATCTGCAGACCCAGCTGAAGATTTGAGGGGAGACAAGGGGACCGAGTCCTTCACAGCAGCAACACCTGGTGAGGGGGAAACAGAAGTCAAAATATCTTTGTTTTTAATAAACATTCATAATTATTTCACCTTTTATTTACAGAACAGATGATGAGCAGACTTCGATACTTTTTTAAAAAGTGCATTTTCAGCGTTGTGTCTTGCACAGTTCACAGCGGAGCTACAAAAAGCACATTTAGAGTTTGTAACTAAAAGACAGAAGATTATTTTGCTCTCCAATGTGATCTCTCTTTAATGTAAATATGAACAATTTCACACTTTGCAAAGCTTGATGTTTTAAAAGCAGATTATTTGAATAAAGAATATAATAGTTTTAGTCTAAACATATATCGAGAGCTCTGCCTTTATCACCACTTGCTTGACTTTTTCTTAGTATTAGCACACTGTGCAGGATGTAATCGGCCTGCAAAAATCAATATTACTTTGTATGCAGCTGGGAATGGAGACCTCTCAGCTTTGCCTTTTTTGTGTGTGTTGCTGTTGACTACATTGACCACAAGATGGCGTTATTCGCTCACGTAAGGATAAAGCTTCAGACTTGGAAAAACAGCAACCAAGTAATAAATAAATACCCAACTGTGGCATCAACACACAATTTGGTGAAACCATAATAATGCTACGCTGCAAGTGCATAGCATAGATATAAGTCACTGCGTTTGGTGCAGTGATGTGAGCAGCTGACAACACCTCTGTGAGTGTGAGCAACAGTTGATGCAGCGATGAAGACCTCCTGATTCTGTTGGTGTGTACAAATTTCAGCTAGCAAAATAATACTCTGGTGTGCAGTTACATATTACTCTTTGAGATTGATGAGGTGCGAGAGATTAATGCCTAAATACACACACATTTGTTGATAAATGGAAATATATAATGTGTGTGTGTGTAGGTGTGCGCGCGTGTGTGTAAGTGAGTGTTAAAAATAAGCCTAGCTGTCTTCCTGCTGTAGATTAAGTATGAGCTGGGAGGTAAATGTTCAGTGACATATGACTCAGTCTACACCTGTAATCCATAATCCATCTTGCTGTCTTGTGGCACTCTATGTGTAAGGTCAAGACTCTACTGTTGGTCCCCACAAGCATAGTAAACCTCAAATTTTTGGTCTCCACAAAGATATGTAAACACACACACACACACACACACACACACACACACACACACACACACACACACACACACACACACACACACAAGCCCATTCAGCTATCTTAGTGAGGACCTTCATTGACATAATGGTTTCCCTAGCCCCTTACCCTAACCCTAACCATTAAAAATGAATGCCTAACCCTTACCCTAAACCTAACCATAACCTAATTGTAACCCTGACACTAAAACCACATTTAGGCCTCAAAAAGGCCTTCAAACTTTTGAGGACCGGTGAGTGTGTCCTCACAAGTGACTGTCGGTTCTTACAAGTATAGTAGAATGCAGATTCCGGTCCTCACAAAGATAGCTAGACAGGAACACAGACTCATGTTCATTACAAACACAGCTGAAAACATGTAGCCTCACAAACTGAGAAAGAAGGGTCAAAACCTGATGAGAATACATGACAAACATTACATCTGCAATGTTTTTATGATCCATTGATTGAAAGTGGTATAATATCAGATACAGAAACTCAGTGTCAGAGTGACTAATGAGTTACCGTGCTCCCGATTCAATTATAAATTGATAAAAAAAATAAAATAAAAAAAGAAAGAAAGGGCAAAGGAGTGCTGAAGAGTGAGTGGTGACTGCTACCATGGAAACACAGCAGGCAAAAAGCCAACAAGTGTGTGAACTCAGGGAGGGAAAAAAGGGGGGAGGAATAAAAACATGGAAGCTGCAGCAGAAGAAAAACAACACAGTGATGGCGACGACGACGACGACGATGATGCTTGCAGCAAAAGAAAACAAAACTCAGTTGTAATTATTGCAGTTTGTTCCTTTACTGAAATTCTGCACTGGACTTGATTTTTGATTATTCCCTTTCCACAAATGTGTTGTCATTACCAGAGATGGGCGCGTTACTGTAATCCGATTACCCTTTTCAAATAACGAGTAAAGTAAGGGGTCACTATTGCAAAAACGGTAATTAGATTACCGTTACTTTCCCGTAAGAACGCGCGTTACTAAAACCGTGATTTTTTTGCGAGAATGTCTCATGACAGTGACGTAAGCGAGTGCGACGTTCGTGGCAACAGGTGTGTGCAGATCAACAATGGATCATATATCGAGTGCAGGAGAGAGTATGAGCATGCAGCGTTTAAAGCGTGGAAGTACTGACCTTACTTTAAGTTTGATTCCGTAAAAAGTGATGAAAACATTAATGTCCGTTGTGCGTGGGAAGAAAACTTATTTTTACATCAAACAAAAACCCCTAAACTTCCAAGCAAGCACCGAGTGTGCTACTACGTAATGGGAAATTCACAGAGAAACTCGCGGATTCTTCAACTGACCGCTGTGGCACACCAGGGTAAACCTCCGCCTACCTCACTCCTGCTTTACAGGTGAAAATAGAGCAACAGGACCGATAGTTTTTGATTTTATTTATTTTCTGCTGTGTTTTACTTGCATCTATTTGAAAGACCGAGTGTAAACACAAAAAAAGATTTTATTTTATGTGCTGGAATGTGCAGAAAATAAGTTTAAATGTTAAACAAATTTCTTCCAGTCTGAGACTGTTGCATATAATTCAATTTTTGCTTGATGCATAAAGTTAAAAGGTTAAAACTAATAAAACAAGTTTTAAAAAGAGACTTTTTCATTTGATTACATTACATGTATGATGGATTATGCAGAAAAAGTAGAATTGGGCTGAAAGATCTATCGCTTTATCACCTCTTCAGGTTGTAAATCGTGTTTTTAAAAAGTAGCTAAGTAGCTAAGTGGGGAGGACAAAAAGAAAGGACTCAAAAGCAACCAAGGCAGAACTGCTTGGCACACGGTACATACAACATTATATGTAAAATTATGAATCAGAACAGAGTCCCACTCTATGTAAAGCTAACCCTCCGTTCTCTTTCAGTCATACCTTCCTGTTTTATTGTGATAGTTATTGTTTTCTGTGACTTGTGTTGCGTTTGCTTCCCCTCCCTCGTCATTTTTCTTTGTTGCATCATCCCTTACTCTTTTTTTGCATCCCATGTGTTATGTGTCTCCAGTACAGTTTTCTAGTTAGTAAATTCCTGGTATCTGCTCAGCTTAGGTTCTTTTGTTAGTTTGATTCCTGTGAGTCCAGCAGTAAAGCTGTATTTTGAGTTCAGTGTTGCTTCCAAGTCCTGCATATTGGGTCCTAATCTTGATAGCCACACGGCAGCATATGACTGCCTCAGGTGCATTGCTTATTATTAAATCTATCCTTCATAAGTGTGGCAGTGTGTCCATTACAGTTGGATGTTTGATTTTATGACACACTGAAAGCTGACTAACATTAAAATGGTACCTGTATCCTGTTTGCACTGTAACGTATTAGAAATCTATGCAGCAGAGACTGTCGAGTTCACATCATGACCAGCTAAGCCTGAGATTAGGAGTAAAAATTATTTTGTAAATTTACAAAGAAGAAATCCTGAGTTCTGTCTGACTTAACTAAACACATCACTGCTGCTGCAGCTGCTGCTGCTATTTCCCATTTATGATCCAGTCTGTCCTGTTAGCTCACATGAAAGCCTCTCCATAGATGAGGTGATGCACATCATCCTCGTGCCTATGCAAACACGCACACACACACTAGTACTCAGAGCAGCGGTTTCCCTTGTTATGCAAGTGCCGAGAGACCGATTCATCTTTGTCATGTAACCTCATCTTTAGCACTCAAACACTTCAAAAGTAAATTTGTCTCTATGATTGTTCAGAAATAAATCAGCTATCAACTCCATTAACTGTGTGCTCAGCTCTTTTTTTTTTTAACTTTTAAGCTCAATTTTTGAGCTGTTTGAAGGATTACAGCTTCATCAGTCGAATTATAAAATCTACTTTTCAACCAAAATCATCGCCGATTTGTGAAAGTGATATAACTTTGTTAAGTCAGCTAAACGCACATAAGTGCATAACTGATTGCAGTCTTTCATGATGAGAATACATCTTTTGGCATCAAAAATGCTGAAATATAATAGGTTAGCAATAATTCTTTCTCACTGTGTCTGTAAATGAGGGAATTGCTTTGTCTTTCATCTGCATGTCAATTGTTTATAGGATCACTGATGAAGCTCAAAGGATATTTTAGCCAGTGGGATAAAGATAGGTGGAGTAAAACTAAAACTATTAAGCATTATCATTAAAAAAAAATCAGTACTTGTGCTTTTGTTAATCCTTCACTATTTACTAATTTAACTTAATCATTTAATTCATTTAAACTTATTCCCAAATCTACTAATCAAATATTTAAAGTGCCTTATCTTGACCCATCTGCTTAATCATCATTTCATTTAAGGTTGTAAATATGCAGAGCAGGGTGCTAAACTTTAGCAGATATGATCCAGCAGAAGTAAATGTCAGATGCAAATGTCCAGTCTTTAACCAGTCAGGTCCTCAGGATGCACAGAGCCCCTGTGACGTCACATTGCGCGGATGTAAGAAGAGAGCAGGTAATGATCTGTAAATTTACAGCTAACGAGTGGGTGTCATATATGCTGCCTCCCACGCGCTCCATCCAGCACACTTTTCACACGAGCCACATTTAGTATTTCTAGTGGTGTGAAGAGCAGCTGAAGATTTAATCGTACCACTAGATCTTCAACAATAACCCTAACTTCAACCTGACCTAATTCTAACCCTATTTCATGATTTACTTCTGGGTACCCAGATGTTTAATGTTATGGGGACAAAATCAAGTCCGCATAACATGAGTAATACTTAAACTATGCACACATGCACACTTCTATTAAAGCAGCCTCTTGAGAGTCCCATGTTTGGCAGCTTACATTCACAGTTTGCATCAGGCGGTTGCCACAACAGACCTGGCAACTAACTGCTGAGCTACCAGGCTCACAAATTTAAAAGGCGTTACCTCCTGGTTAGACTGTGGGAAAAAATGTCAAAGGATACATTTATTAGGAGCTAAAAGAAACTTCACACAGTGACCTTTTCCACTTGGCTTACTCTCTTCCAGTATATTTCTCTGAGGTCCAGTACTGAATCCAGCGATGCGACCCCCATTGCCCACCAGTCGCACATAGACATCCCGTCTTGTGTGATTGGCTATACGTAGGTGGAGGCTTCGCCTGGTTGTTATCTTCACCTGGCACCTCAAGGCCTCAGCCACTACTATCGATGAGTCTTGCTCATCTTCAGCCTCTCCTGGGTGGAATACTTCAAGAGCTCCAACCTCTCTCTGCTTCATCCCTTCTTCCCGCAGCCTCTCTGGTGTCATGTCGAGTTCGAGTCCCCCTATTTTGCTCCCGTAATTCTGGGTGTTGTCGACACCGGGACCGTCGCCCAGTTCCAAACTACCCTGCACGAGGCTGCCTCCAACATCACTGCTGTTTCTGTGCCCTAGAAGCTCCATCATTCAGTTTGATGACAAAAGCCGGACCAGCTGTCTGCACAAAGACCCTGACTGACTGGGCTGCCAGCTGAGCTCCAACACACGCACGCCTATACACAAACACTTATAGAGATGGTGAGAGACACACCAGTGCACCAGAGACATTCTCTCTCTCTCTCTCTCTCGCTTATGCACAGACATGGTGGGCCCTCCTGTGAATGTCAGCGATGGTAACAAAGAGTGGAGGGGGCATTAGAGGAGGATCAGGCCCAAAGCTGCAATTTCTAAATATAACCAGGTGGTCCTGGTGGCAAAGGGGCAGCTAATCTAACTGATTACAGGGGGACAGGCCTGACTCAGGACGGGATGGGGGATCATTTTCTTTTCCTCTCTGCAACCCTGTCTTTATCTGAGTCTTTCCACCAATAAAATAAACCTAATTCCAATTCTACAGCAAACTGGGTACAATCCAACTTTATTCACTACAATACTCGCCTCGCTGTGAGACTGAAAATGAAAGATTTTGTTGGATCACATGCTGCATTAACTGCTGCAAAAACATGGATTGTGAGGCGGAAATATGAAGCCTGATGGCTATAAAACATCCATTAATGATGTTCCTAGAGAAAACATAGCCAGAGTGTATGCGTTTGGATTGTGGTAGATAAGTAGGGAGCAAACTGTACAAACAGAACAAGGTCAGCTATGACCTTGGGTCAGCTTCCTGTTTCCCCTGTAAAGGCTGAGATTAGTGCTCTGAATATAGACTGTGACCCTAAACCATCTTGAGGACACTTTATCTTAAAGTCCTTGCGTCAGCCACCTTAGCAGAATCAGCTCATGAAACAGTGATGTGTCGTCCAATCACATCGGTTGGGTGAAAACATGCAACGTAATTAAACTCTCAAATCACATAACTCTCATCTGACTCCCATGGAAGCTTGTTTTCTTTCTCCTTTTTTTTTCCTGCCATCGATTAGTCACATTTCAGGTTATTATCTAAAAAATTTTACTTATTAACTCCTTAATGCCAGGTGCAAGACAGAGCACATTTCCTATACTGGCTTCCTGTCACAGCCGAGATGGTTTCTACTGCAGGTCTTTGACCCCGAGCCAAGAAAGAATTGATTTTCCTGTAAATGGGATGAAGGGAGATGAGTGAAAAACAGAGACAAGCAACAAAGAAGAATAGAGGTGGATAAAACGACGGAGTGACCTTAAAATCGGTCAAAAAAAGGCATGAGAGAAAGCGATGAAGTCTATAAATAATTTGTAGACAGTGATGGTGCAACAGCATGACTGCACTGTACATGTTTGAGAACCTAACGAATGTGGTTCAGGTGGATTAAAGGTGAGGACAGGAGAGGTGAAAAATACTGACTGAAGGAGAGGAGAAGCTCTGAGGCGATGGAAGAGACGTGCCTGGCTGGATGGATATAATTTTAACTGAGGGTAAAATGAGCATCAAATCGTTCTTCATCCACAACAGTGTTTTGACCAAGAGTTTTAATCCTCTAATCAACAGCAGCTAAGTGAAGACAGGACTCAGGCACTATCCGTGGTTTGAAAACATGAAAACAGGTTATTGTAATGTGTGAAGTACACAAAGAAAATGCTGTGAGAAATGAGATTGAGATCAAAGGAGATTTTCAAAAACTTGAACTCTGACCTTTGACCTTTAGGTCAAGGTCACCGCGATTCAAACTCATCCTAGATATTTAGCCGATGCACCTATTTTATCCATTTGAAAATCCTAGGTCACTTTCTTCTCGAGTTATCGCATTCATAAGATTTTAAGAAAACTTGACCTCTGACCTTGAGGTGGAGGTTACTAAGATTATTTGTAGATGCATCTATGGTATCAGTTTTCATTTAAAAACTTCTGTGTATGTGCAGCCTGCCCGGCAGGGTGACATCTACACCCCATCAGCCTTTTATGTCTGAGTAGGAAAAATGGAATCTTAGTCTGCAAAAACACACAAAGGTGCAGACACATGGAAAAACTGACAGTCAGAATTATAGTGGGATCCTTAGGGGGGATCATGAGAGGGTATTTTTAGTATGTCGCAATTGGTCACCAGGGAGACAGGATTGATGGCGAGATGGGAGCATCAGCTGCTCAATTAAAGCTCTCTCTCTCTGAGTTTTGTGCATGGATTTCTTCCTACACAAGGAAGATCCCATGTGACTTCACAAATGTCTCTTAGAGGGGCATGAGTGCATGTCTGTTGTGTGTATTTGGGTCTGTAGTAAGCAGTATCCTCCTACCACTGTCTACGGCCGTCTCTTCGTATTCGTTGGTGGAGGGCAGTGCAGGTACCAAAGGTTCCATGTTCATGATGAGATTTTTATGGCTCAGAGAGTTAAAACTTCGACTCTGACCAAACTGAGCTCTGAAAAACATGAACGTCATACATTTTTTAACACCCTTACATAACACCACCATGTGCACTCTGGTATTCATATCTGCAGAACAATAGATGAAATTGTCCTTATTTTATGTTTTATATGAAATAGTGTGACTTCAGGTAATTTCTCAGATGTCCTTACCTGCGCACTTCTGGTGGCTCCCTCTGAATTTTGGAGCTGGCTTCTATCACTTCCTTGGCTACTCTGCCACTAACACAGAAAAACACATAAGTTAAAGGTTGGTTTGTGTTTATAAAAATACTGTAATTGAAAATAAAATGTTACGATGGCAGGTCATTAGTCTCCCTATAGGCAGGTCTGTAAAAAATGTACTCCTTTTCATTTACATGCATATTTGTAGAACTATACAAACCTCCCGAGGCCCTTTGTGACAGTAATATGAATAAGTTCACTCTATGCTATCATCTGAAAAAATAAGCAGTAGCTTGTAGAACCACCTTTTGCAACAATAATATGAAGTAATAATTTTCTATATGTCTGTTCTATAAGTCTCTCACATCACAGGTATTTGTTTATGCGCAGCTCTCTTAAGGTCCCATCACAGCATTGCAGTCGGTTTGAGGTCCAGACTTTGACTGGACCATTGCAACGCCTTGAATCATTCCTTTTTCAAACAGTCTGTTGCAGTTGCTTGGGATCATTGTCATATTGATCCAAGTTGTTTGATAGACAGCCTCACATTTGAATCTAGAAATCTTTAGTGTGCAAAGGAGTTTATGGTCGGCTCAACGGCTGCAAATGTAGAGGTCCTGTGGCTACAAATTAAGCCCATATCATCAACCCTACCCATATGGAAAATAAATAGTAAAAACTTATAAAACACTTGCATAAGATGTGGCCTACTTCATATAGTGAATCATATAAGGCTTATATGATTTACTCATGAAAGTGGCCACTTTCTCATTACTTTCATATATTGTTTTATTAAGTATCCAAAACATACAAGTTTCATTTCTAGAATTTTTCAAGGGATCTTATATCTGTTTTCACTCTTGTATGCTTTTCATACAAGTTTCACACAAGACAGATACAAACTTTATAAGATTTATATATATCGTTTCCATATGAGTATACTACCATGCATCACAGTTTGTGCTGAAATTCGGTCCACTTTGACTTTGACTGTCCAAAGCACATTGTTCCAAAAGTCTTATTTTTTGGACAGATATAATTTTGAACACCTAAGCTGTGCTGCCTTGTTGTTAGAAAGAAGAGACTTTCTCCTAAGAATCCACCTAGCCACACTTGTTCAGTTGTTATCTAAATGTACTGTTGCGAACTTTAGCATTTAACATGCTAACTGAGTTCTATAGAGTCTGAGTTTCTCTGAGCACTGCACGACCTGACCTTGGGGTGAATTTTCTGGGATGTCCCCTCCTGAGAATGTCTCGAATGAGTTTTACTTGAAGTAATCATTCAGTTAATGAAGTGCATTTGAATAGCAGCACTTGGCTGCTACTTATACTCTTAATTTCTATTAATGCAGCAAGGGTCTTTGCAGTTTTTCATATTAATGCAGAGTTTCCCATGAGCATTTTTTGTTTTTTAATGTGCTACTATAATTTCACGGACAGTATGTCTGAGTTACACCGATTGCTTCATGTCATAAAAGAAAAGGAGAAAATCAGATTTGATGCTACTCGGCTTACATTCAGTGTTGTTCCTGTTGAGCAGACAGTTTCCTGCCATCAGTCGGCAGCTTCATTAGTCAGACTGTAACTGCACTGTTTAAAGCCAGCAGGCTTCTTCATCTTACCCATTAATCTATTGTTGTTTAGACTGATGTTTAAGTCATAAATTAGGGGGTGATATAAAACATACGCACTTCATATCTCAAGCGACAGTGGCATCAGCACTGGTGGAAATACTGGAATCAGCTGGATCAACACACATTATGTGAAGACCCGATCTGCTCGGCTTTGCATAAACTGCCTTCATTTATGGGATACAAATCTCAGTCCTGTTTTGCACAAATGACCAATTCCCATTTTTCAGAACAAATTCCACCATATGCTATTACTCATCGCTGAGCCCTTAAGCCAAAATGCTTCAGCGAGCTGATGAAATGGGGCAGGCTGAAGTGTAAGCCTGGTAAAGAGCTTTGTCTGAGAGGAGAATCAGGGCTCACTTAGCTTCAATAACAGAGTATATAGAAGCTTTCCGGTGATATTAGAGTCAGTAAATCATAGAAACCAGGATGTAGGTGCTGATGTGCAATGACGAGAACTCCCATCTTGGTTATTTGGTGTCTTGATGATCTAATTTTCCATCCATTTTTGTCACTTTGGCAACAAATGCATGGGGTAAGATGATGCTGCTGTTAGTAAAGAGTAAGGTGACAATGTGCAGGACCGAAACACTCTGTACACTTTTACACAAAATTAACTCTTTACATTTCAGTGCTTGAAATGTACCATACCCCCCTCATCTCTGTTGTTCCCAATTCTCTTTGCACATATTCCTTATGATTTCTTTAATCATATAATACACCTCACCTGTATCTGAACCTGCTGCCTTTGAAGAAGATATTACTGCTGGAAACTGTTTTTATCTGACTTGACTTTGCACACCTGTCAGACAAAGAAAGGAAGAAACAAAAAGAGACACATTACGTGTACAGCAGCCTTGCACACTGAACCCTGACTAACACATGTCGTAGCAGAATAACAGATTTTTAAAGGCTCAAACTCTCATCACAATAATGTTTCACTAATTTTTTTTCTCGCAGAACACAGAGTAGCCTCTCAACAAGCTTACAGCACGGTGTGTCTTTTTAAAAGCTCATGGCTGGAGGTCAAACCTTCATGTTTCATTCTATATAATTTATCATGTGAAACCAGACTCCAGTGCAGCAGAGAAGGAGCTAGAGCACAGACACACACATGTCTGCTCTCCTTCGTGCACGAGACACCATATGCTGGAAAAGCTCTGCTTGGCTGCCGTTCACAAACTCAATTCACTCTGATTTGATTTAGCGGCTCTGATGCTTGTCTGACATCCGAGCTGACATCCACTCCATCTCAGTCCGCCTTTTAGAGACACATGAGCTGCTGTCATTAGGAAGTCAGTATTCAGGGTTGTATGGGGCAAGGGCTATTTTACAAATTCATAACGATGTCTTCCTTTTGTAAGATTGTCTGCATGTATGGTGCCTCTTGATAAAATAAAGCAAGGCAGAGAGAAAAGCATGTGAAAAGTGAAGAATGCCTGCAGTTAAGAGAGAGCGGGAGACCTTCAGATTGACTGACAGTGTGGAGGAGGAAGGCCACCGTAGAGAAATCCGTCACAAAGCAGCCTCCAGTTCTTGCGTCAAACCTTTGGAAAATCTCATCTCCTCCAGCCTGACCTCTCTCCATCAAATGAGACCAGCTGTTCAGAGCCGCTGAGCCTTCTTATCCCCCTCCACGCCCACACGCACTTTGCTGTTTGGTGCCTCTTCCTTTTCTTTTCACACGGCTCATCTTCTCAGACATGAGCAAAAGATCCAACTGCTAATATCAAGCTCAGGAACAACCTTAAATGAAGAATAGCCATCTTGGTTGAGGAATGATGAATAAGTGTGAAGCTGATAGGAAAAGATGAACGGTTCAGGATCTCTTGAAGATCCTGGGTTGTTATTTTGTGCAAATTTTACATTGCAGATGTGACATCCTCTTGTGTTTTTCCATCTCGGTTGTTTTATATTCATCAGTCTGCTCTCCTCATATTCTCACTGAACTGGGATTGACAAAAAGGAGCAGATCTGTTGTGCTTGCCCACTATATTTGATTCTCGATTACATTAATGAACATAGATGTTAGCATCTTGTCTTGTCATGAACCTTGTTTCCCTTCCCTCCGTGCCAGTGGGGTCAATAGTCTTTGCAGATGAGATCAATGGCCTTGGAGCAATCAGCTGCTCCCCAGTGAAGGACGACGACATGTCCTTGCAGTACTGGGAGTAAATTAAGGAGATAATGTGCTAAAATTAAGTCGGTTTTGAAGTGAAGCAAAATCTTGGCTCGATATAAGAGCTCAAAACGTTCCTACTGGATTCGGGGTTTTGGTGTAAGCTGATCCTGCACAGTCTCAGCAGTTACAGGAAGAACTCAATAAAAATAAAAATGAATTTGTGTGCGTGTTTGTGTGTGTGCAGACGTACTTGTAAAAGGCCTGGTTCTCCACCCCGCACTTCCATAAGTGCTTACACGCTGCAGGGGTCGAGGTGTGAAATGTCAACACCAGCTTCTTCTACACAGAAAAGGACAAAGACAGAAAGAGTGACAGTGAGGATGAGAAATGAGCTTACTGGAAAAGAAAAAACTGTGAATAAGGACAAGAAAAGAGCTGAACGTAATGTGAGGGAGCTGTGCAAAATGCTGACCCACAGACCCTAAGCTGTAAGCTTGGCAAGATAAAGTCATTCGGTCACAGTGCTCAGCATTAAAAGGCAGAACATGGGTTTTTATGGACTAAGAGGAGAGATTTATTCCCGGAAACATCTAGTCTCTGGCTCTGCAAGTCTGGGAACGTGGGACGCCAGATCAATACTGTTCAGTAAAGAGGATAGAGGCAGAGACGAAGCAATGAAATCAATAACATGAGAATGAGATACTGTAACAGAATATGATATTATACCGCTATAAGTGTCTGTTAAAATAAAAAACACTTCACTGTTAAGTTGACAGCAGTGAAAGGGTCCAGTCTGTGCCCACTTCATCAGCTATATTGCGCAGCCCCCAAACTGTCACATATCAGTTATATTAGGTATGCAGGTGTGATTTACACACATGTGCTTCAGTTGCCATGTGTGTGTTCACAGGTGTGTGAAGGCGCCAGGACTGCGTGTTAATCTGCCTTTGGTCCCACTTTGGCTGACGTGCAAAAGCGTTGACTTGGATTTTTTGGGGGGAAAAAAAAGAGTTAATTGAAAAAAATCATCCACTGAGGGGAAGAGACCGAAATTGTACATTCTAAAACGTAAAAATCAACTCAGATGTCAGAAATGTATTTAACTACAATAAAGATGATGCTATTTACTCTGTGTGCCTACAGTAAAGGACCAATTAGGTTTATTAAAAGATCACGATCGTGGTTCAAATACAGCCTTTTACAGCTGCAACCACTTCTCTGCAACATGCTTTTCAGACATGCATGAACGCACAGCAGGGCGGCGTCCTACATCAGCAGAACCTATGCGGTCGTTGCTGTGCGTTCACCGGTGCGTTGTGACACCTGATCGAGTGGCAGATGGGTTGTTCAAAAACACGCTTGTTTGGGGAAAAAAGGTTTTTCTAGAACTGCTCATCCAAACAAATTGAATCAAATGGGATTTGATGTACAGTAGTTGAGCTAACCTTGAAAACTGAAGTAAGTCTTTTTTGTTCTTTACATATCACAGCTGATTATGAAACTGAGGTCCATGCACAGGGTAAGCCATGCTTGTGTGTTAGGAGTTAACTGTTGAGTCAGCCAAAAAGAAGCTGACCAAGAATTTGTGACTTTGATCTCATAAAAGTGTTTCATCTATATAACCTGCAATCAGCTCAAAGTGGGACAGGTAGGTTTGGGTAATCAGAGGAGAGGGAAGAGTGAGGAGTGACCTGCCACATGGTGGAAAATTCAGGAAACAAGCATCAACACACAAATCCTCACATAAATAAAGTACACACACACCCACACAATCAAAAGGATGAAACGGTTATGAAAAAATTGAATGAGATGAATGAGGCATGGATAGAGTTATAGATTAAGCAGCGAAACATTGCATGTTAATCTATAGTTCACTGGAAGTCAGAGGGTGAATTTGATTACATGGTGAACAAGACGGGGACGGAAGCCACGGAAGAACTGCGATCATATGAAATGAGAGCAGAGAGAACTTTTATATAACACACCAGACAAACAACACTTAATGACAATATCATGAAAAAAGAAATAAAACATGGATAAAAGGTTCCTCCAATCATAAAGTGAGGCGAGGGCAGGGCTGCGGGTAAAGGTGTCAAATTGAGGACTTAAATACAACAACGATTTGCGCTACTGTTTTTACTTGTATTTACTCACCAGAGATGACTATGTTTACACACAGAGAGAAGAGACAGAAACACAGAGATAATAGTGCATCTTCAGCCTTTCACGAGGAGCCGAACAGACAGACAAGGCAGACAGACTGACAAGTTAAGCAGCGATGAAAGAGCGGAACTGAGCTTCTGTAATGAAGACAACAGCTTTGACACTCATCGATTGGCTGATTGGTAGATTTAAGAGCAAAATGGCTTTAGCTGCAAGGATTTGCAGGTGTTTTTGAGCTGCTTCAGGCAGACTGAAGGTAAAGAGCACATCGGTTGTAAATCCTGAAAAAATAAAGTATGCAGATAGACGAGGCACTGAAACTGCTGCTCAGAATCTACCACAGCTCTGTTGGTTGATAAACATCAAGCAACCAGATGAAGCATGTGTCCCAAATGCAAGACATCCACTGTTTGAAAGTTAGTACTTGCTTTCTGTTTCAGTTTGGAGACACCATGTCATACAGTGGGGCAAAAAAGTATTTAGTCAGCCACCGATTGTGCAAGTTCCCCCACCTAAAATGATGACAGAGGTCAGTAATTTGCACCAGAGGTACACTTCAACTGTGAGAGACAGAATGTGGAAAAAAAAAAAAAAAAAAAAAAAAATCCATGAATCCACATGGTAGGATTTGTAAAGAATTTATTCGTAAATCAGGGTGGAAAATAAGTATTTGGTCAATAACAAAAATACAACTCAATACTTTGTAACATAACCTTTGTTGGCAATAACAGAGGTCAAACGTTTACTATAGGTCTTTACCAGGTTTGCACACACAGTAGCTGGTATTTTGGCCCATTCCTCCATGCAGATCTTCTCGAGAGCAGTGATGTTTTGGGGCTGTCGCCGAGCAACACGGACTTTCAACTCCCGCCACAGATTTTCTATGGGGTTGAGGTCTGGAGACTGGCTAGGCCACTCCAGGACTTTCAAATGCTTCTTACGGAGCCACTCCTTTGTTGCCCGGGCGGTGTGTTTTGGATCATTGTCATGTTGGAAGACCCAGCCTCGTTTCATCTTCAAAGTTCTCACTGATGGAAGGAGGTTTTGGCTCAAAATCTCACGATACATGGCCCCATTCATTCTGTCCTTAACACGGATCAGTCGTCCTGTCCCCTTGGCAGAAAAACAGCCCCATAGCATGATGTTTCCACCCCCATGCTTCACAGTAGGTATGGTGTTCTTGGGATGCAACTCAGTATTCTTCTTCCTCCAAACACGACGAGTTGAGTTTATACCAAAAAGTTCTACTTTGGTTTCATCTGACCACATGACATTCTCCCAATCCTCTGCTGTATCATCCATGTGCTCTCTGGCAAACTTCAGACGGGCCTGGACATGCACTGGCTTCAGCAGCGGAACACGTCTGGCACTGCGGGATTTGATTCCCTGCCGTTGTAGTGTGTTACTGATGGTGACCTTTGTTACTTTGGTCCCAGCTCTCTGCAGGTCATTCACCAGGTCCCCCCGTGTGGTTCTGGGATCTTTGCTCACCGTTCTCATGATCATTTTGACCCCACGGGATGAGATCTTGCGTGGAGCCCCAGATCGTGGGAGATTATCAGTGGTCTTGTATGTCTTCCATTTTCTGATGATTGCTCCCACAGTTGATTTTTTCACACCAAGCTGCTTGCCTATTGTAGATTCACTCTTCCCAGTCTGGTGCAGGTCTACAATACTTTTCCTGGTGTCCTTCGAAAGCTCTTTGGTCTTGGCCATGGCGGCGTTTGGAGTCTGACTGTTTGAGGCTGTGGACAGGTGTCTTTTATACAGATGATGAGTTCAAACAGGTGCCATTCATACAGGTAACGAGTGGGGGACAGAAAAGCTTCTTACAGAAGACGTTACAGGTCTGTGAGAGCCAGAGATTTTCCTTGTTTGAGGTGACCAAATACTTATTTTCCACCCTGATTTACGAATAAATTCTTTACAAATCCTACCATGTGGATTCATGGATTTTTTTTTCACATTCTGTCTCTCACAGTTGAAGTGTACCTCTGGTGCAAATTACTGACCTCTGTCATCATTTTAAGTGGGGGAACTTGCACAATCGGTGGCTGACTAAATACTTTTTTGCCCCACTGTATATTGTAGTTTATCTTTGTTAGGGATGCGGTGCAGTGAAGGAGTCTAATATTTGGGCCACAGTCAGCACATAATGTGAATTAGGAGGTTGTAACACACCCACCATCCTGTTACAGTGAATCCTGCCTGTTAAGGAGATCTGAAACAGCGACACACATATACAGTGTGTGTGATGGTGGACAGGATAACAAACAGTACAGTCACTTAGCACATTTATCTGACAAAACCATTACACAGATGAGGATAGGGGGAAAGGGGAGGGAGAAGGAGGAAAGAAGGAGGAAAGAGAATGAAGGACGTCCGTTTTGCTCAGGGTTGGCAAACAGTCACTAACACACAACTGATCTCAAATTCTGCAGTCTGACTGTGCAACATTTGCCTTTGTAATAAGTAATGAACACATGTTAGAAGTTTATATCTAACAAGTCAGCAGGATGTTGATTACTTTGGTGCAAAAATGCACAATTCATCACCAGGACATGGAGGAAACTGCACATCTCACTTGAGTCATCATTTTTAACCTTTTAGAGACACCTCGCTCACCTCTTTCTGAATGCCAATGACGTAAAAGGTTTTTCCTTCAAACTTCAGCTTGCTAACGTCAGCCCTGCAAACAAACACAGAGTTAAGACTTTGAAATATCTGCAGATGAGAGTTAAATATAGGCTAAATGCTAAACTTAAAGCTTTAAGTACATTTAAAGTTCTGCTGTCATTGATTGTGTCATTGTAAAGATGTCTTCACAAGAAGCCACCCAAGCAACACAAGTTCCAGTTGCTGATGTCATAGAGAAAAAATGCCAGTTAAAAGAAATATTGGGTTAAAAGAAACTTTGATTAAAGGAGCAAATGTATATTTGTACTATGGTTGGCCTATAACTGTTAACCAGGTACAAGTAGAGCAACTTAGAATAGTACCTTTAGGTAGGCAACCTCCTTAAGACCAACAAACAGCATCACAGTCTGAAGTGATTACACTCACTCTCAGAAAGTTTGGTAGGATTTGCAAATAACTGCAGCCGAACAGATTGGCAACACATTGCAATCAATCTGCGTAAGTCTGCACTGATGAGCAGAACTTGCTTACAACGCATCTCTTAGCAACAGAGGACTTGACTCAGCTGGTTGTCAGCTGGTTGTATTCTTTTTATATTTCTATATAAAACTAAGGTTGCTAAGCGCCTACGTCATTTTGCCATTAAATCGCCATCTATCGCCATTTATCACAGTTATTCGCTGTAGTATCACAAACAGATTGCAGGTAATTGCCAACGTGATGCCATTCATTGGCAAAAGATAGCAGAGTTCCTATAAAGCTGCAACTATTTTAAACGCGATGACTTTGCAAATTAAAGTGCAAAGTTCATTGCACTGCCATTTGTTGGGCTGCGTTCATATTCTTTTTTAAAAAATTTTTACACACATAGCTCATTTCAAAAAATATTGTGTGTTTTTATCAGTTTAATTACCAATGGTGCATAGTTTAAAATAACACTATCAATTCTTATTACTTTTGATAGATAAACTACATTTTTCTCCTTATTCTTATGAACTTTTGTTTAAAACTATGAATATGGAGGTACTACAACTGCTGCTTAAGGAAAGCATGGCTATAGGAAAGTGTATTTTAACACTCTGTAGCAAGATAATCTTATAGATGTCATGTTTAAATAAACAAACGGTTCTGCCTGCAAGGAAAAGTTAGAGATGATTATTTTAATTTGCTTCTAATAAAAATTATAAGTTTAGCAATACTTCAGCGATAAAGCATAAATATAGAGTTTTCTGCAGTTAGCTTTGTTAGTGATTAGACATTTAATATTTATGTTTAATGATTGACAATTGTGGCTACACATTGTAGTGGTTTGCTTTTTTCCCAGCATACAAAAGACTCCCAGTTCGAGACTGGAGACGGTAATCCGTTAAATGCTGTGAAGGGAAGGGCGTCTGGTGTAAGAATCTAGCAAATCAAATATGTGGAGCCTTCTGCTGTGCTGACAACCTGTGATTAAGGGAGCAGCCAAAAGAAGCTTTTTACAGGTTGATGTTTTTACCATTTGAGGAGGTGAATCCTCTTGTTTCCCTGGAAGACCACAAAACCTGTGGCTGTGAACCCAAGAAAGGCAGTAGAGCCTGTAAAGTCCTGAAAAAAACACATATCACAGCATGTAAGGCAAGTGGACTATCTATGACCTCATTGGTTGATGCACAAAATCCCATGTTTGTCATTAAACTTTTTAATTAATCAAGAACAAGGCAGTTAAAATACCGACTGATGGACTAAATCTGATGTAGTGAGGAAAAATCAAAATAATAACTTCCACATCATTAATCATCAGTAAATCTCTAAATTTGTATTCATCTTTATATATCTGTGTAAATCCCTCCCTTTCCCCTGTGTGCTTCCCACATCTTAGTGCTTACTTACTTTATCTCCATAGATCTGCATGTGCATGATAGTACAGTACTTGCAGTAACAGCTATTTCCAGCAAACTAATTTAAAAAAAGCCTGCCAGACAAGAGTGGAACAGATAAAGGGGATCCTTCCCACTAGACAGAATTTAAATATCTTGTTAATCTGCTTTGTATCCTTTGATTTGTCTGTTCACAAGAGGATGTCCCTATTTCACACTTCAGCTTGGCAGAAGATGAACAGAAAGGATGAGAGCGAGCCATGAGCAAGTTGTAAAATATTGTTTTTCTTTATCAGATGCAGTCTGTTCAATCTATTGGGATAGCACAAGAAACAAAGAAACAAGTAACAGGAGAATGAAGCAGAATAGCAAGTGTAACATATCTGATAGTACAGTTTAGTTTTAGCAATTTAAAGCTGAAAGACAAATCAATGACACTGACTAACCATGGTGGTCTCTGATCAGTCAGTGAAGTCACTGTGTCCTCAGAACAGTGGCTTCTTTATGGACCTAGTTTATTTAGTTTTCAAGGAGGGAACATTAACTAGCTGGCTTGGATGTGATAGCGTAAATTGCACATAAGCTCTTGGCCTTAAATTATTTCCTAATCTGCTTGGAGCAAGTATGTGAGGCCAGGTAGACAGGTGCTATAATGCGACACGCCACTGGATGGAGCTGTTTCTTTTTTGAGCAATAGAGACGTTTACGGAATTGCTAGCTTGCGTCGGTGCAACACGTGTGTGCAACGGTGTTTTCGTGTAGTAGTAGTAGCAGTGGGTTACCAGTGTGGAGAGCTATTAATTGGTGACAGCTGTCGGCAAAATATTATTTTCTTGCAAAACCTCCATATTTTCATCTGGACACTTACTTAATCTGTGTCCTGGGCTGGTTAATTTTGCCAGCTGCACAGCTGGTGTGATTGTCCATAAAATACAGTATGTACCATCTGTCTATAAGGTCACAACAAATTGCACAGGCCCAACCATAGACTGTGTGCAAAAGAGATGAATGTAGCTTTTGCATCTGAAAAGTTCATCCAATGCATAATTGCCTTAAAACGTGCATAGTTTTTAATGGCCAGCAGGGGGCGCCTCATGTTGGTGCAAAAACACTTCTGGGTGTATACAAGTCTTTGGGAAAACAGCCCTTGGCTCTCTTGCTCTGTCAGCTCAGCAAACCCTTTTCTCGTGACTTTATGAGCTCAACCCTTAGTTTAAGCTTGTACTTAATAAAATATTACTTTCTTTTCTAAAAACTTATGGTCATTATTAAAATGGGAAAACTATACTCACTGGCTGTTGAGCTGTACATCTGAAATTATTAGTCAATGAATGTGTGGTTTCACAGTCATATCCAGCACTAGCTTTTTAGATGGCAAAAATACTCACCTCAAAGCTTTAGAACGGGAGCTCACTAATCAACATATGACACGGTGGCTACATCCATCTTTTATATACAGTCTATGGAACACGCAACACCCTATGATGACGAAATCACACGAACACAAGTGGATACGCACATGCTTGTGTGCATGGAAAGTATAACACCCACATGAAGCCATCTGTGTGGAAATCAGTGCGTAACCCATTATGTGTAAAGCTACTGTGTACTGTATATATTCTCCAGTTACGTTACCTTGCATGGGTGAGGGTCGACTCCATATGTTTCAAGACTGTGAGCCCTTTGGAGCATGTTCAGCTCTGCTAGTTCAGCACACTGGCCCCTGATAGAAAATAGAGGAAAGGAGAGACCCAACTTTATACACTGACAGACTGAAGAATATGTTATTAAGGTGTTCCTATGTTGGATTACTTTCAATTGGATTTCACTTAAATGTCGGATACAACCAGATAGAAAATCAATACATGCAATTATCTTATTAGAGTTTTGAGATTTAAAGGTCAATATCTAGAGAGTTTGGTTGTGAACAAATTTGCGTTGACTTTTTATTCTAAGGATTGCTATTTTTTCTCCAGAAAGAACAGCACTAACCCTCCACTGCTAGGCTAGTTTCTTTTACAAGGACAAGGTTGCTTGTCGTACTAAGTCTACAGTATTTAGACAATATCAGTTTAAATAAAAGTATTACAGAATTTTTAACCAATTAAAGTGAGTACACTTATCTCTTATTATTATAAAAGGAAACAGTCATAACAAACCAGGCAAAGGGGTTGTGGGGGGGGCGGGGCATTAATGCTTTACTTGCTCATTAGTCTAAGTGCTGCAAATTAGGAAAATGAGTGTGGTACACTGGTTCACTTCAAGACTCCAGACATATAAATCAACTTTAAAATTGCACACGCATATATTGGATCTGTCTGTGCAGATAAAGGAAAGCATAAAAACCATTACAGAATGCCTGTGGAAATGTAGCTTGCAGACAGAGTGCTTCCCATTCAAAAATCACCTGAAGTCTCTGTACAGCTCAGTACTGATCAACATGCTGTTAATCCTGTCAGTCGTACCCATCGGGCCAGACAGAGGGCACTTGGCATCATCTGCCTCTGTGCTGTGGGAAATGAAGGATTTGTCTTTGATGTTTTATAATCACTGTTAAGTGTGACGGTCACGACATTATTAATCGCTGCAGCAACACACAAACAACCCAGGAGAGGGGATTTATGTATACAGTACTGCATGTAATGTAGAAACTTATTCTGTACCTGTAGAGTACATAGTCAATCTACTGAGTACATGCTTTTTTAATGACTCTTTACTCAAACTATTCTTTATTGCAGAACCATTTTCCCTTCAGGAAAGGTAATCACATGGTTGAAAAGAGGCGAATAAGGGTTCAAAGATACAGTTGTGGTACCCAGAATGCCTAGCTTTTGTTCATATGCAAAAGAACACAAGACGATCAAATTTATCAGGGATGAGTGATTTTCATCAAAATTTAAATTCTGTAGTAGTAACAAGCAAGGTGTCTAAACGGAGCATGAAATAAATAATTCATGCTCATTCCTCTAAGCTAATGGATGTTTTTATTTACTTTCAAACAAATCTCGACTGAGAATACCTTCTCCAGTGCAATGAAGCTTAAATCTCTGGGTATCACACAATTCTGTGTCTAACCAGAAAGAAAGGCAGCATTTTATTGTCTGCTGTGTAGACAGTTGTCTCAGCAGCCTGTTTTAAAACACAGATTACAGGAGTGAGCATAGCACCTGCCACCAACATCAAACGGTACAACAATAAAAAAAGTACTGGCGGCCGCTAGTGCTATCCCTCAGCCTCCTAGTAGATGCACCTATGGTATAAATGTGCAACTCCTTCATCACCTTGTTATTGTGTTCTCAAGATCTTCAAAAAAGTAGCTGCGCCAAAGCTCAATTAATTCAAAAATCCTACATTGCCTTATCATCGAGTTATCACATTCACAAACTTGGCTGTACACACTGCCTGTCTGCCTGGCGAGGTGATAACAATACCCCCAAAAAGCCCACAATAGACCAAAAAAGCCTTCTCCAGACAAACAGCAAAACCACGAGACAAAAAATATATATATTAGTCTTTCACCTGAGCTCATTCTTGTGAATTTCCATTATCTTCCTCTCCAGTTTGAGGGATTGTTTAGGGAACAGCTTGAAGTCTCTGATGTAGTCTGATGGGTGCTCCTCTGGGTCATAGTCCCCAAGCTCAGCTATAAAGAGAAAGGGTGATTTCAGTAAAAATATTATCTGAAAATAGGTCAAATACATCAGGAAATGGGTATACATTGTTTGTTAACTTATTGAAAGAACTAATTTAACACACCTTGACTGCATATATAGTATGAAGCTACAATTAGTAGTCATGTTGCTCAGGTTAACATAAAAACTGCATTGTAAAGCAAAATTAAATAAAGAAAGATGTTTTATTTTGCAAATAAGCTTTACTCAACTTGAACGTTGCATATTAAGCAAGCTTGTAATTTGTAACTTTAATTTTATAGTACTTATTCCATTTACATGCAACTGCTTCTATATTTATATTGTAGGATTGCAAATGGCTGGGTCAGAACAGTTATAGACTGCAAGCTATTATTAGGCATGGTCACATGCCTGTTTTGTATTTGTGTGTAAAGTGTTAGAATAGCTGTGACACCATGAGTGCAGCGGGTGGCTGGACTAACGGCTATGGTAAATGGCCTGTATTTGTATAGCGCTTTACTCAGTCCCTAAGGACCCCAAAGCGCTTTACACTACATTCAGTCATTCACCCATTCACACACTGGTGATGGCAAGCTACATTGTAGCCACAGCTGCCCTGGGGCGCACTGACAGAGGCGAGGCTGCAGGACACTGGCAGCACCGGGCCCTTTGACCACCAGTAGGCAACGGGTGAAGTGTCTTGCCCAAGAACACAATGACCGAGACTGTCCGAACCAGCAACCTTCCGATTACAAGACGAACTGCCAACTCTTGAGCCACGATTGCTCTGGCTACGACCATATTAACAGTTAGGGTTAAAAAACTTCCAGTTTTCCCCCACAGAAAAATAGAAAGCTCATATAGCACCAAGTACAAAATGCCTGCTGTAATATTAAACAGCTTTGTATCATCAGCAAATTTCCTGGTTGCTCAAATTAAGACAAAGGCCCAAAGACAGATCTTTCCCTTATTAATTTTTTTTATTTCCACAGAATAAGATACTTATGAGCAATTGACTCAAATAACAGATCATTGTTGTGCTCATTGAATCCACTAATTTATTTTTTTAATGATATCTTAATTAAGTATCTTTATAAAGGTTTAATCAAAAACTTGCCTGGAGTTTAATTAAACAATAATCCTCAAACTATTCCCCAGCTCTATAATCAACACCCTGACAAAGTAGGACAGAGACCTGTCGTAGTTAATCAGAGCAGCCAATGATACACTGCAGACATGCTCTGTTTTGAGATAAGTGAACCAGTCACACTCTCTTCTCTGGGGATATGAGCCAATCAGAGGGTGTTAGCAGAGTTCAAGGATTTGTGTATGAGCCACAAGGGTTCATTTATATGATAAAGCCCAGCTAATTCTTTTCTTAATCCATATTAAAGCAAGTGGCTCTGCGCTGTGATTCAGCATTAAACGGTTACGTTTAATTGACTATAGAAAAAAAATCTCTTCTATTCCTTTTCCCAGTAGTCCACATACATCTACTTTTTTTAAAAAAAAAAAGTAGGATAATGACAGTGTGATGCTGTGAAATGCAGCCGGTTAATGAGGACAAACTTAGTCAAACAGGGGTTAGACTGTGGTTACACAGAGGTTGGATGAAAGTTCAGTTACATTTGATATAATTAGGTAAGATCATTGTTTGGTTCAAATACACAGTTAAGCACATTAAATTAACTGAGTGTTGAATTTTACCCAACACAGTGCAAGAGGATGCTCAAATTTAAAACTATAATTCTGTAACGCTAGATTAACAGACTGCGTAACTATACATAGTAATGACAGTTAGCTGAACTTTTTAAATGCTTGAATAAGACAAGTATTTATAAATCAGCAAAATGTAAATAAAAAAAAAGCACATGGGTATTTCAGAATAGAAATCTTGAATTAAACAAACTTAAAACATCACTTTGACTTATAAAGTTATTTCAGTAACCTAAAAGAGGTATTTTACTTTTAGTTGGCATCATTTTTAAATTTCCTAAACGTTTGTTCTTTGCAATGAGCTTGTTTATTCAAGCTTAATGAAGAAAATGATAAACCTGCAAACATGTGGACTACAGTTGATATATCTGATTTTACATGTTAAAATTGTGTTTGTCAGTGATTTTCTATAAATGACATTAAAAAGCACTGATGATAAAAACATCAGATAGACAAACTAGCATTAGATAGTGTGGTGTTGGTGGGTAGTTGGATATTTACAATCAATAAACAGTATCTCCTCCACCTCACCCCCACGGATAATGTCAGATGGCCTACTCTCACTGAGGTTTATTCCTGCTAAAAGGGAGTTTTTCCTTCCCACTGTTGCCAAAGCCCTTGCTTATATTGGGTCATATCATCATTGAGGTTTTCTCTATTTTCTTGGTATTATCTTAGTGTTGTTGTGATTTGGGACTATATTCAAATTTTGATTTAATTTAATTTATTTAATATTTAAATAATATGGATTAAATAAGGAAATAAATGCATTTGCAGGATCAAACAGTGATTTGTTAGTAGTTATTTTACAGCTTGTGCTTTTGGACTTCAGCTGATTACTTTTGATTTGAGGCTACAGACTACAGATTTCATTGTCAAGAGTCAACAGCTCAGGCACCATAACTCAAATTTGTAATTACAGTTTCTTAACTTAATTTGATGTGTTCATTCTATTCAAATTATGAAGCACTTTGCAAATGTGCATTCTGGAAAAGGCTAGAAAATATTATCCTTATTCTTATTCTTATTACAGCCACAACCCAAGCAGCTCAGTCATTTCAGTAATAGCAGCCCTTATAATTTACAAATTAAATTGTGTAAATGTATATGTGTGATTTTCATTTAAAACTCCAACATGTCACCAAGGATGTAATTGTGAAATATTGGCTACATCTCTAATACATCCACTATGAGTAAGTCCTCACCCTGTATGATGCAGGCTCCCAGATATGCAGCTTCAGCAAAAGGACACAGTAGACGACCATGATAGATGTCTCTCTTCAACTGAAGGTACAGGAGATACCTGGATGCACATGCATGCATAAAGTTACAGAAATAAATTCTTATAGCATAAATACAGATTTTTATTTAAAATAAATCAAATAAATAAAAGACGTTTAATTACAATATACTATATAAAGCCACTGCTCACATTATGAAGGGGAACCAATACCCCGCTTTCACAATTTCTATTTCCAAATAGTTTGGATGAAAATTCACCACCCAATGAGAAAGTAACAATCTGAAACTGTTGCCATGGTAGTTAAGGAAAGTATAACTATGGCAACATACATCTTCACCAGCAGAATGTGGTACTTTAGCTACTATGGAAACACCTTCAGTGCTACTGACATGCAGACTTGTCTCGTGTTAGCGTGAAGACAAAAAAAAAGTGGGGAACAGATGAGTTTCCAGTTGGGACGTCACCACTGAGTCAACTGACTCATCAAACTTGTTTTTCATTGAGGGAAAGACACAGGAGAGGCAAAGCATAAAAGATTGAATGGAGCGAAAACCCTGCTGCTGTAGCTAAATAGTTTTATTTATAGAGTCAGAGTGCTGCTGACTCTATAAATAAACACCATGATCTACATTTAGATAATTTTTCTTTCTTTGTGCTTCCTCTTATTTTAGGACATTGAGTCAGAATGTCTGCGTACACAGATTTGCTTTTCAGGTTTCTTAAATGACTTAAGCATAGAAAAATCCAGATTAAGATTTGGTGCACACTTAAACACAGAAATTATGTCGTTATTCTGCATGAAGATAAATGTCCGAGATAAATTTAAATTCTACAAAAAGAGCACCTTTATATACTTTAGTTTGCAAGTATGAATGAATAATGTCAATATAGTATAAATAATTGACAAAATATGTCAAACTTCTTCATGTGAGTGCATTCTTTTACACAAATAATGTTAAAATTACTCATGTGTGTTATATTGGCTAGATAAGTAATATAGTCAGCCTGACTCTGTAAAATCCTTAGATAACGATTAAGTGCTGACTTTGCCCTTTACAGTTTTTTCTGATTGCTTAAGCACATTTTTTGTAACTATTGGCTAATTTTGCAAAACTCTTCACACAAATAAGAAAACCTGTCACCCAATAATCAAAACATTGTAGTTCTCTTGCAAAAGCAAACACAGCTAGATTAACTCTTCACACCTTCGTAAAAATGGTGTTTCCGTATCAAACAGTACACACAAGCCATCATCTACTAAGCACACAATGCGCCAACTGCACACTGATGGTATGAATACAAAACACATCTGGCTTTTGCTTTCTCTGTGCACAAGGTAGGCTATGTCAGTTTGAGCTCATACTTCTGTCATAGATCCATAAGCATAGAGGGATCCAAACTTCAAGTACTGGTGTTTATTCAAACACATCAAAACAAACACAAGTGTTTATTTCCAAGTATAAGATTATTTGCAATCGCCATAATGACTATATGGGTTACTTGGTCTGCAGTGAACATGCTTCCTCTGCCCCAGCATCTGGTCATCTAGCAATTCTGTAAAGTAACAATTTCAGTATTTTTACATCAATGGTATTGGTGTGTTTCTCATTGGCATATGGCAGTGCTACAAATCTTTGTGCAAAGTGACTGTACTAACCGATTCTCATTTCAAGATGTCCTTATGGTACTTGCTACAGTGTAGCGGCTCAGTTTAGGCTGGACCCGTTGGCCAGCTACCCTCAGGGTCATTCCACGGTTGATGACATGGTCCACTATTGTAGCTCTGATGTCATCAGCAATTCTATTTCTTACTCTTCCTACCCTTCCTCTCCCCCCTCCTCATCTTCCTCTCCCCCCTCCTCGTCTTCCTCTTGCTCCTCCTTGTCCTTGTCGTCCTCTTCATCCTATTTCTTCACCTCCACGTCCTCTTCCTCGGCCTCCTCTACTTCTCACTCTTTCTGCTCCCTCCATTGTACTCCGCACACACAGCTTACCTGTATTATAGTGCTTAGGCTGATTGCAAAGTGAACTAATTATCTAAGAAAGTTTTGACATGTGAAAGTGTGCCAGACAGTTGGCAAGTTAGTGTTAATGATAGCCATACATGTGTATACTTTTGCTAGGAGTGTGTTGGAAATTTGGTAATTGAGTGTTGTGCAGTGAATTGTGCCTACAGTTTTGCAAAGTGTGTGTTACAAAATTGCAAACTGAGTGCAAAGCAGTTTTTGTGCTTTTAGTTTTGCAAACTCAGTGAGTGGTTTTGCTATAAGTCTGAATAGTTTTAGAGATTGTGCTACAGGAATCACAGTTAGGGTTTAAGCATTCAGAAAAAACTGTAATTCCAGCACTGTGAAATATTTGTGTATGAAAATGAACAGAGACACACAGTCAGCATTTGGTGAACTCTGAACTGCATATTTAATTAAAAACAAAAAAAAAAAGAAGTCCCTATGCACTTTTCTGCCGTGCTAAAAATTACACCTGTTAGTAATTAATATCTGTAATGTGAGGTACCAAACACCTAATACCATAATCAATAATTACTAGAGATGGCACGATACCACTTTTTTATGTCCGATACCGATACCGATATCATAAATTTGGATATCTGCCGATACCGATATGAATCCGATATAGTGTTTTTTAATCAACAAAACTGTTTTTTAAATATCTTGCTGCATTTTGTATAAGTTCATACTCAAGTTTAAAACAACAACTACACTAAAGCTATTCTGTTATACCTGTATGCAAAAAAAAATATTTCATAGTTCAGCAATACTGATCAATCTAATAAACTTACAGTTTTTTACAGACGCTAGGACACATTTCCCAATACTTAGGTCACTTTTGCAAAACTCTTCACACAATCCTCCTAACTGACCGTCAGCTTGGCAAAGCAGTTCATTTCACATTCAAAATGCACTACAACTAACAAAAGACTTCATTCAGGTCTCAAATAAACTCATTCTTCCAGAACACTAGCAAAGGTTGACAGCCGACAAACACACTTTGTCACCCACAAAACAATGACCTAAAAAACACTAACAACATGTAGCATTACACAGTGTTTTCTTGTGTAAAACAAGGACACATCTCTGTTTATAATTTCAATATATGTTACTGGAATGAATCAGACATCATGCAGAATTCATTAATATTTGTTTATGTATTTTTATTTTTTTGCACTAAGTAATCCCAAAATACAAGAATTTGTATACACACCATCCACTGATACACATACAATAGTAATGCTAATCTACTCGGTCTTCTCCATTTGGCCACATCACATCTTATGTCATCTAGGGCAATGCACCTAGGAAAGAATCTTCTGGCATGCCAGAATTGAAGGAGTTGAAAAATTGAAGGAGTAACACCTGTGTAGATGTTCATCTACAATGAGAATAAGCTGTGGCTGGTTAAACTGCATTTTTAGATTTAAAATATGTTTCAATAAAATATTGCTGTTGGATTTTGCTGTCTTTTCAAGTTTTGCATTGTGTTATTGTTTTGGCCATAAGTTTAACAGTTTTTTCTGAATGCTTAAACCCTAACTGTGATTCCTGTAGCACAATCTCTAAAACTATTCAGACTTATAGCAAAACCACTCACTGAGTTTGCAAAACTAAAAGCACAAAAACTGCTTTGCACTCAGTTTGCAATTTTGTAACACACACTTTGCAAAACTGTAGGCACAATTCACTGCACAACACTCAATTACCAAATTTCCAACACACTCCTAGCAAAAGTATACACATGTATGGCTATCATTAACACTAACTTGCCAACTGTCTGGCACACTTTCACATGTCAAAACTTTCTTAGATAATTAGTTCACTTTGCAATCAGCCTAAGCACTATAATACAGGTAAGCTGTGTGTGCGGAGTACAATGGAGGGAGCAGAAAGAGTGAGAAGTAGAGGAGGCCGAGGAAGAGGACGTGGAGGTGAAGAAGTAGGATGAAGAGGACGACAAGGACAAGGAGGAGCAAGAGGAAGACGAGGAGGAGGGAGAGGAAGATGAGGAGGGGGGAGAGGAAGGGTAGGAAGAGTAAGAAATAGAATTGCTGATGACATCAGAGCTACAATAGTGGACCATGTAATCAACCGTGGAATGACCCTGAGGGTAGCTGGCCAACGGGTCCAGCCTAACTCGAGCCGCTACACTGTAGCAAGCACCATAAGGACATCTTGAAATGAGAATCGGTTAGTACAGTCACTTCGCACAAAGATTTGTAGCACTGCCATATGCCAATGAGAAACACACCAATACCATTGATGTAAAAATACTGAAATTGTTACTTTACAGAATTGCTAGATGACCAGATGCTGGGGGCAGAGGAAGCATGTTCACTGCAGACCAAGTAACCCATATAGTCATTATGGCGATTGCAAATAATCCTATACTTGGAAATAAACACTTGTGTTTGTTTTGATGTACTTGAAGTTTGGATCCCTCTATGCTTATGGATCTATGACAGAAGTATGAGCTCAAACTGACATAGCCTACCTTGTGCACAGAGGAAGCAAAAGCCAGATGTGTTTTGTATTCATACCATCAGTGTGCAGTTGGCGCATTGTGTGCTTAGTAGATGATGGCCTGTGTGTACTGTTTGATACGGAAACACCATTTTTACGAAGGTGTGAAGAGTTAATCTAGCTGTGTTTGCTTTTGCAAGAGAACTACAATGTTTTGATTATTGGGTGACAGGTTTTCTTATTTGTGTGAAGAGTTTTGCAAAATTAGCCAATAGTTACAAAAAATGTGCTTAAGCAATCAGAAAAAACTGTAACAGTTTTGAAAACAGTATGTAAGCACATGCAAAATGTCCTGTACGTACAAAGATTTTTGGCAGTTGTTGTGTCTGAGTGAGAAGATGATTCATGAAATTTGAGAGATGTAGTCATTGAATGCATTTTGTGCCAAAACAATGATAACTGGTCCTCAGTTTAGCCCACATAGACTTCTGTTGTGCTCACTGTGTGAGGAGTTTTGCAAACGTGACCTAAGTATTGAGAAATGTGTCCTAGCGTCTGTAAAAAACTGTAAACCTGCACCATCCTCCCTATTCTGGTATTTTAAAGAGTACTTAGCGTAAATATTGAGCAACCTAACTAATAGGGTTCCAACTCCCAGCAACAAAAATAAATAAATAAAAAATGGGGAACCACCCCTCACGCTCCACCTCATGATGCTTAATCGACGTAATCAACCTTAATTTGATGCAGTGTGAAAAAAAATGCACAGAAATCAATTATTTTTCAAGAAATATTAAATAGATTCAACATCTTTCTTCAACAAAATTGCAGACTGCACAGATGGTACCTTCCCAAAGGAAAAAGTACTATAGCTTACTAGGGTATATATATTATACATACAGTTTTTTCTGATTGCTTAAGCACATTTTTTGTAACTATTGGCTAATTTTGCAAAACTCTTCACACAAATAAGAAAACCTGTCACCCAATAATCAAAACATTGTAGTTCTCTTGCAAAAGCAAACACAGCTAGATTAACTCTTCACACCTTCATAAAAATGGTGTTTCCGTATCAAACAGTACACACAAGCCATCATCTACTAAGCACACAATGCGCCAACTGCACACTGATGGTATGAATACAAAACACATCTGGCTTTTGCTTTCTCTGTGCACAAGGTAGGCTATGTCAGTTTGAGCTCATACTTCTGTCATAGATCCATAAGCATAGAGGGATCCAAACTTCAAGTACATCAAAACAAACACAAGTGTTTATTTCCAAGTATAGGATTATTTGCAATCGCCATAATGACTATATGGGTTACTTGGTCTGCAGTGAACATGCTTCCTCTGCCCCCAGCATCTGGTCATCTAGCAATTCTGTAAAGTAACAATTTCAGTATTTTTACATCAATGGTATTGGTGTGTTTCTCATTGGCATATGGCAGTGCTACAAATCTTTGTGCGAAGTGACTGTACTAACCGATTCTCATTTCAAGATGTCCTTATGGTGCTTGCTACAGTGTAGCGGCTCGAGTTAGGCTGGACCCGTTGGGGGTCATTCCACGGTTGATTACATGGTCCACTATTGTAGCTCTGATGTCATCAGCAATTCTATTTCTTACTCTTCCTACCCTTCCTCTCCCCCCTCCTCATCTTCCTCTCCCTCCTCCTCGTCTTCCTCTTGCTCCTCCTTGTCCTTGTCGTCCTCTTCATCCTACTTCTTCACCTCCACGTCCTCTTCCTCGGCCTCCTCTACTTCTCACTCTTTCTGCTCCCTCCATTGTACTCTGCACACACAGCTTACCTGTATTATAGTGCTTAGGCTGATTGCAAAGTGAACTAATTATCTAAGAAAGTTTTGACATGTGAAAGTGTGCCAGACAGTTGGCAAGTTAGTGTTAATGATAGCCATACATGTGTATACTTTTGCTAGGAGTGTGTTGGAAATTTGGTAATTGAGTGTTGTGCAGTGAATTGTGCCTACAGTTTTGCAAAGTGTGTGTTACAAAATTGCAAACTGAGTGCAAAGCAGTTTTTGTGCTTTTAGTTTTGCAAACTCAGTGAGTGGTTTTGCTATAAGTCTGAATAGTTTTAGAGATTGTGCTACAGGAATCACAGTTAGGGTTTAAGCATTCAGAAAAAACTGTAATAGTTACTATATACAGTAATGGACTTCTATTCATTTTGCATCAAATTAAAACTTTGGGTGTCAGATAATTATTTATTAAAAGCTAGACATTTTAAATGAGAATAAGAAAGAAAAGTATGTCTTTGTGCCCCCTTTTCCCTGTTAATGCCCTATCGGCCCCCTTGGCTAAACTTTGCTAGATCCGCCCCTGCACAGTTACAGCCGTCAGCTACGTAGAAAAAGATCCTGGTGTAGAAAGTAATATTAAATACATTCTAACAACAGCTGATCAAGCTTAAACGTGCTGCTGTTGTTCAGCCGCTGGTTTCCTCTTTCTGGTGCGAAGTGGGCCAAAAGCAAACTAGAGACACGGACTCACGACAGAAAAGCCGATCAGCTGATCATTAAGCAGTTTCATGATTGAAGTAGCAGCAAGAAGAAGCAGTCGCTCCATATATCTCTTGTTAAGCTTAACGCAGGAATGCTTTACAAACATTCAGAGATGGACTTACACACTTGCTTTACTTCTCTCGGGATAACTTTGTCGGAGATGAAATGCCGGGTTGCTAGCGAAGCTCCAAATGCTATCCAGACCACCACAGGTCCCGCATGCCACAGCCGCTCTATCACGTGATGCATACTGCTCCGACGTGCTAACGTTCTGAGGTGAGTTACGGCGTGTTGCAAGTTTTGTGAGGTGCTTTCGTGATATTTAATGGATCGGATTACATTTTTTATTTTTCTCCGATATCCGATCCAGTAATTTAGGTCAGTATCGGACCGATACCGATACGTAATATCGGATCGGTCCATCTCTAATAATTACAGATCTATAGAACAGTGGGTTAACTTTTTCATCTATCTTCAGTAGTGCTTCATATACAAGAGTTAAAATTACATCTTGCAAACTGGAGCAGGCACATTTTACCATTAAAAGTTTGGGGATTTTGATGATGGGAAAAAAATTGCTCCCAGACATAACTCCATATTGAGAACTCGACAGGATTTTATTACTGACTGCATTTCCTTCTGAACTTTTCCGACTCATCTCAACTTCATCTTCCACTTCAAACTTATAAGTAGTGTGCCAGTGTGATGCTTTTCCTTAGGACTCTAAGAAGAGGTTGTTTGTTTCTTTAGGACACGTGAATGAACAGAAATGGACACGCAGCTCTTTCAGAGGGAGGAAGAGCTAATAAATAATACATCTGGAGAAAAACTGAAGCAGAATTCAGCTAAGTTGAAATTAGGCAAGAAAAGAGGGATAGGTTCCAGAAATATCTCAAGACAAAAATATAGGACAGAAAGACGCGGAAACGTGACTTGAAAGGTGTGAAGAGACACCTGAGGGTGGAGGGGGAGATGACAGTGAGGAAGAAGAACGATCGACAGCAGGAAGGGAGGAGACACTGGGGGCGGAAAGACAAAAAAACAAGCGAAGGCAGAGAGGAAAAAGGATGGAAGTGAATGGATGGAGGAATTGAAGAGAAAATTAGGACTGATAAAGAGAAGCAGAGTTGGTAAGACGTAGGGCAGAGAACACAAGTCCCTGCTGGGTGAGTGTCTCTAATTATCACCGCGCCTGAGAGAAGCTTTGTGTGTTTGGCTCTGTTTTGGCAGAGGTGGCGCTGGTGGTGGAGCAGACTCTCTCCAAATCTTTTATTTAGTTTGTTTACTTATATAGTATCTTCATGGGCTCATCTACAGTTTTGAGAGCCTTCACGTCTGGCTCAGTGTATAACACCGGTGTGTTTGCACTGTGTTCAGTCAATGCCCAACTTTAAGTAATCAATCACTTGAGAACATTTAATAACGCATACTGAAATAGTTTTATAAGTCATATAATAGTCTGTTTTTAGACAAATCAGTCAGACAAAATTAGCCAAATGTCTTCATCTGTCACTAACATATTTTTATTAGGTATAGCTTGCTAGTACCAAGTTGGACTTTCCTTAATTCTGCATGGCAAATACATTTTTCAGAGGCTTTGTTTCATATTGACTTCAACTCACTGGATATTTTCAATTCTTTCAATTCCTCTCTCTAGAGATATTTGTCCATGAAAATCCTCTGAAATACTTTACATTTTCTCTCAGCCTGCCTTCTTTCTCTGTCACTCATACGCCATTGCCAGTGCTTGTTTACCTGGTGAGTTCTTCCTTGATTTTCATTGGCTCATGCGGGTAAAACTTGACCCGGAAGCACATCGTGTACGGCTGCTGAGCTGCTGGAGACAAGAAAGACACGATGTTGAGATGGAAAAACTAAGAGAGACCAGAAACTGTAAGGAAAGTTAAAAGGCTGTTAGAACGTGGAGGAAAAAAGAGGAGATAAGCTTGACAGATATGATAAAGGGAATCAGAAGGAAAGTAGAAGATTTTAAGAAACAGATAAGAAGAGGAAAGAAGAGGAAAGATAAATGAGGGGAAGAGAGGACAGAGGAGCCATGAAGATTATGTAGAAGAAGAAGCTGGGGACAAAAACAGAAACCACAGCATGTCTCCAATACTGATTAGTCACCTCATAATTACAGTAATTACTCTCACACACACACACACACATGGGCATGTGCTTCACTTGAACTGGGGTCTGTTTCTTCTCCTTTGATCTGAGTCCTAAAACATTTCATATCTCTAGGAGAGGATTTGTGCTTTGAATAGTATTTAAATATGCACCGTAACATACATACACAAGGTTACATAAGCGGTCACAGACACACACACATATACTCAATAACAGGCTGAAGGGTTTGGATCAAATGACAGCGATAGCTTCAACTCCCTCCTGAAGTCTCACACAGCTCATCTGCTTATAAACATATTCAATGTTTACCCTGTGAAGTTAGAACATTTACAAGATATACAAACACCAAAACACTGAAACACTGAGAGGAAACCATCATACACAGCAACAGATTTAATTATATACAGTAATTGTATATAATGCATTATAAATAATTTACACTTCCTGAAGTGAAAATAGCACAGATAAGATTTTTTTTGAAGTCTGAATTTATTTTATTTTGGTTATTAAAGAAATAAAACATCTTAAAGGACCCTTTACCCATCTCAACTCCCATTTGGTGTCTTTGGCGCTTACTTACAGTTAAACAGTTAACTGATAGCTTTGGTCTGAGGATCTAGTGATCAAATGCCAGAATTTTGTTTGCTCGATATAAAATTTTCACTCCATGTTTGGTTCAAAGCGTAGATCAAAGCATTGCGGAGATTTGATGTCACTTCCTGTGTGGCAGCTTTGCAATTTGAATTTTCTGATGGACACAATCAATCCAATTTTGTGGTTTTCTACATTTGCTTGCTTTGAGGGTACTCTTTGCCAATTTTGAGAGTGGAAAAAATTGTAGCCTGTGAACTATGTCAGAAAATCTAATATTATGGTTACAGACGCCACGGGGTCCATATCCATTATAGAGGGTCTGTAGCCTCGAATTTGCCTTCTCTGACACATGAATGTTGAAAGCTAATATTTGAAAGTTTGGGGTTTTTTAAGTTCATATCCATAAATGTGCCTCCGGGTTCAGGCCTTTGCTAGTGACAAAGTGTTGAAGGCTATTAATGAAACTTGGGAAAAGGGAATGAAAAAAAAGAAATGGAAACTTTGACCTTCTTTGGGTGATTATAGACTAAAAAGTCAGCAGATGAAAAAAATATATATATGTTATTATATAATTAACAGCTACAAAACAGCAGGGATGGTTTACAGAAAGACATTTAAACCACGAGAAATAAATCCAACATAACAGCTGAATCACCTGTGCTTCATACGCTACAAATCTTAGAAAAATGAAGGAGTTGTTTTGTCTTTGCTGTTCTCACAGGCGAAGTTTACACACGTGCACATGTGAGTTATTTTGAGTGCACATGGAGAGATTTCAAAGAGGATGAGGCAAAGAGACGCTTAAAACAAAGATGCAAAAGTATCTGAGTATCAAGGAGGAAGAAAGTATCATTTCACATGGGATAGAAATCATCCAGAGTGCCCTCACCACTCTCCCTTTAATGGCAGGATCCTCTGCGGTATTATCCAGCTATGAAAAACAGCACACATCTACATAATACATGCTGAGCAATTTGAAAGAGCCAATCCTCCCACCCGCTCCCAAAGAACTTGAGCTGCTTATAATTATTTCTCAAGCTTAAGGGACGAAGAGGTTTTTTTGGAAAACATTGTAGAGAAAGTGAATTGTGCGCGAAAGACATGGCCGTGCAAATGTGATGTTTGCCAACGTACGTAAGCTGGGATGCACAAAGACGAAATAAAACACAAGTGCACGCACACATTGAAACCTAATTTGGGAGTAAATCCTGCCACAGGGAACTGATGTGTCAGTGCAACTCAGATCTATTCAACAACTCCCCTCTAATCTCGTTTTCTTTCTTTCACTCTGTCAGCTTCTCTCATCTCAAACCGTCTCTCCAATCTCCTCTTTTCGCTCTATTTTTCTTCTTTCTTTAGTTACGTTATCTATCACTGTCTCTTTTTAGTACTTTTCCCCCCTTGTTCCCTCTCTCTCCCTTCCAGTTTTCACTGATATCCTCAGCCTCCCCCTTCTGTCATCTCACACATGTTCCGATGGAGCAGAATACTTCGCTAATAGCTCTTTTATTAATTTATAACAGGACAGAAAGAACAGGACAGTCATTAAAAGGGTTAGTGAACTTCAGACTGAGACACAGAAAGAAAAGGAGGGTCGGAGGAAAGCCGCTGCAATCTTTCAACACAAGATAGAAATGTAAAAATGTGAAAGAGTAAGTGGAAACGAAGGAAAACAAAGGTGAAAACAAGTACCACTCTCTTATTCACCTTTGTATTGTGTCCTCTTTTAGGGTACTTAGATTGTATGATTATATGTGTCACATTCTCAAGGTTATTATAGTTATACTGAAAAAACATTGGCCAAATCTATCAGAGGCAAACATCAAGAGGGGAAAGGAGGCTGTGCTCAGCTTGAAAACAACCCCTCGGGCTGTTTGTGTAACTCTTATTACAACGTAAAAGTGGCCTCCAGGGACACATTAAATGCCACTCTGGTGACCTTGAAAATGTGAAAACTTGACCTTTCCCTAAAGCCAAATAGAAAGGTTAGCCATGAAACCTAATCAAATGGAACAAACATTGAGCTAAACTGAAGCCCAGACACAACTAGAGCTGCAGTTTCCTGGTAAAAATAAATAAATAAAAAAAATCTGGTGTGTTTGTGTCTCCATCGCTTCTCGTTTCCTTAAGTGAATCTGTTTTCTCTTTGAGGGTGAAACACACCCATGCACTTTATTGGGTACTGTGATGGACCCTTCTGTTTTCAAAACATGCTTAATTTTTCATGCAATTTTATTAACTTTCATCCATATTGCACTACTGGATTTAAAACTCACAATGATGAAAGATATTATTATTCCAGATTCTACCCTACCATGTCAGTGTTGTTGCAGCAGAAATTAAAACCCTTCAGATCAGGCAACATTTTTTCAATCTTCTACTGCCCAATTTTGGTGAGCTCGTTCAAATTGTAGCCCCAGTTTCCTAATCTTAGCTGACAGAAGTAGTATTCAGTGCTAGAGCAGCAGCAGACCACACCAGGTACAACCCCAGTCCTCTTTGAGTTTGTCGTTTTAGTTTAGTTTAGCTTCAGTGTCCTGTTTCCAGAAGATAGGAAGGGTCAAGGAAAGGCATCTTCTGCTGCTGTAGCCCATGTGCTTCTAAGATAAACATGTTGTGTGCTCAGAGATGCTCTTCTGCTTAGATTGTTTCACTAGCGGTTATTTGAGTTCCCTTCCTATCACCTCAAATTAGTCGCATCTGACATTAACAAAGAATTTTTGCCCGGAGAACTGCTGCTAGTGGGGTTTGGTTAATTGGTGATTCTAAATTGCCCATCGGTGTGAATGTGAGTGTTGATGGTTCAGTGTCTCTATGTGTAATAGGCTAGAGCTCGATTTTAACTTCAGCAACTTGTCTTGAGCATGCCTACATGCCTAAATGCTGCTATGTGATTGGTTCATTAGATATTTGTATTAATGAGGTGTTGTATACGTGTACCTATGTCACTGCATATTTCATTTCGGTAAACCTTACATGGATACATCCAGAAAATGAATTTTGTCTTACATCGCATTATCCTAAGGACTTGTTAAACAAACAGAATAGTCAAAAATGGGACAACAAAACAGACAAATAAAGTAATCAGATAAAATCTGCATCCTTTTCTGGAGATGGAAAGTAAAAATATCTTTCCGGTTTGTGGTGATTGTTATGAAGCTTTGAATGAGGCCTGCACATAAGGCAGGCAGGCTGTTTACTTGTTTTTGTACTCTCATAAGCTTGTCTTCCACTGCAACGTCTTTGCAACGTGTGACTTTTTTCCTTTTTAGGCCACTTGTCCCTCTGGCAGTTTTTTGTGTTTCTGAGAAACAGTTCTCTTGTCACTTTGTCTGTCTTCATTGTGTCTCCATTGGTCTCCCTGCGGGACTTCAGAGGAAAAACTCATGTCCAACATTGCCTGACTCTGTCACAGGTGGGTGGGTGATAAAACTCTTAAACCTAGATGATCTAAATGTTTTTTTTAATTATTATTACATAAACAAATAAAATGTATCTGTTTTTAATTAATAACAAACTGATTTTTTTGTACTCCTATCCCGTCACTTTAACAATGTTGCGCGTACGATGTTATGGCCTTGTTAGAGTCCCTGTGGTGGTGTCGGCTTGTTTGCCATGCTTGACCCCTCACACCAGAGTGACCCTCTGAGACAAATGCACGGCATAAGAAAACACACTCACACTCGCAAATACACAGACACATGCATGATGCTTTGCATCTGTATACACACATGCTGACACAGAAATGGAAACAGAAAGGGCACTCACACTTCATCTGCCTCACTACGGGTTTATTGGGCTCCAGCCAGTGCTGAAAAAGAGAGAAAGACCAAAAATGTTACCCTAAAATAATCAAATTTATACTAAAGAAACTACAGGACTGGATTGAGAGCTAATTCAAAAATTATCTTAGAAAATCTCATTTGTATCATTGGTAGATCTCTGGTATTTTAAACTGTCATAAAAAAGATTATTACTACATTATTACTTTAAGAGATTGATTTAGAGATTTAGGGAGACATGATGATCTTATATTCCTGAATAGAACCAAATTTGACCTTTTTGATCCATCTTACTGTCAAAAGCATACAATTCAAAGTATTATGTTACAGTTTCTGGACTGCATGACACTGCATGTTCAGTTTGTCTTAAAACACATTTTCCCTTATTTTTCCTTCCTTGCTTTGCATTAAGAAAAAAAAACAGTCTAGCTGAGCTTCTGCTACGATCAAGCGTCTGGTCTGTTCTTTGTGTGGGCTGTTTGAAATATGGAGACTGATCTTGTTATTATTTGGCACTTGAACTTGTAATGTAATGTATCAGCTGCTTCCAGACTGATATTCAACATTCACACTTTGCCTGTGCTGACTCACTGCCACTGTTTCCTGTTAGTAGGTGTGATTCTGCCGTAATGAGCTGAGTGCTGTGTATAAGTGGAATTTCTAAATTGAGGAGAAGAATTTGTTAGCCGGGGTAAAAGAGCAGCCAGATTTAGAGGAAGGAGACTCCTCAAAGATTACAGAGAAAAAGATGCTGCACCTTAGGCCTGATTTAGACTTCTGCTGGTATATTTTTAAACCTTACGACGTGGCAGACGTCGTTGCCGGCATTTATGCTTGTGCTTGTGCCCCCAGGGTCTGGTTTTTCCACTTCCTTTCACATTCTCCTACGTCAGTTACGATAGCACTCTCCGTCCAGGTATCTGCTGACATTTGTGAGTCGTTATATTGATATATATTGTTATCCTTAATACTGAGATGATAAATGTTATTCTCTCACTGATAGATTCAAAAACTATTACAAAAAAGTAGCCAGAAATGCACATGAGCAATCAGTGGTGCTGAACAGTAGGGGTAGGGTAGGCATAGTGTTTCAGAGGGCTTTGTGGTTATGAAGCAGATTTTCAGCAGAATCATAAATCCCCACTTTACTAAGATGTGGCTGTTGGAAAACTAACCACATACTTATAGACTGAAGTCTTCAGTAAAAAGTGAAAAATGCGGTTTGAAAGCACTTTTCATAAACATACATTTCTCTAAATATAAGCGTTGCTCTGACCGGCTGTGTAGGTCCTGTGATCACTCCTCTGGTAAAGAAGAAAACTCTGGTAACACCTTTATGCTTTACCATTAGTGTTTCCAACTTTTATTTTAGGTTTTACAAGGAAAATGCATGTTTGGTTTGATAAATCCACATCTAGTTAATGTCCCCACCTCAGTTTGGCTTCACTTGGACAAACAAAAGATCTGGGCTCTGGGAATAAATGACAGGCTTTTCCTGATCCTTTGTACAAACTAGTCTCAATTGGTAATGAAAATGATAACAGATACCATGGTTATGGTGTGTGCAGTGTGCACGGACAGGTGTGTGTGTGTGTATCATAGTTACCCTTTGTTTCTCGGGATCTACATATCGAATACCAAAGTAGTCTTTCTCAAGCAGGTTGTAGTGATTGCACACATGGTCCAACAGGAACTGGCCTCTGGTGTCTCTCTGCAAAGAAATAAAGCGCATCGGTTTAGGACACGTGACCCGTCTTTTGAGTTATGCTGATAAAAACCATAAACCTCTGAGCTCAGTCTGATAGATGCTGCATGACTGCATTGTGCCCACAATGAACCCTCATGGGTAATACTCCTCTGATGCTCTCATAATTTCATCACGGTGAAACATGTTAATGGAAAGAAATATGTCAGCACCCTTTTGGTCCCTTGCTGCTGACATATCTGTTATGATGGTGTTCTGGACACGGCCTCCTAATGTGCCAATAAATACAGTCTATTTGCAGGACCTAACACTGTGTAATCAATAAGCACCCTGCATTTAATGCCAGCTGCTTAGTCAGTATCTACTCATTCAGATGCTCAGTATGATTTTCCTGCTGAGTGTACTGACCTGCCTACGTCTTAGCATTCTCTATAACTTTGGATATATCTAAAGTCTAAAGATTTGCTTTTTGTCTGCCTATTTTATAGACAGTGTTTTTGTTGTTATTATATTGTACTTGCCCAAACCGTCTAGATTACACCACACCTGACACCAAATGTCAGCTGGGACAGTTGGATGAGCAGTTTTAAAAAAAATTATGCTTTTTAGCTCATTTAAGGAAATACATATCAAAACAAGTACACATTAAATTTTTACCTTTAACCTCTTGACTAAAGCTAATATTATGTGCATCAAAGATCCCAGCTCTGAGTGTGTGTGTGTGTGTGTGTGTGTGTGTGTGTGTGTGTGTGTGTGTGTGTGTGTGTGTGTGTGTGTGTGTGTGTCCTATAACTGCTCTATAACCTGCTGAAGGAGGTGGATTCTGTGCTTGGTTTAGCAGAACTGATTGATTCACTCAGATATCATGTCTTTGCCCTTGAGACTGGAATTTGCTCATCACCCGGGAAGCATCAGCGTCATCACATACAGTCAGACCCACAGCTGACCAAATCTCATCAATAAAACTGCCTGTCAGCACATCGCCTAATCAGGAAACTTTAGTTGGGAATTTGGATTTTTATAGCACTTCCTAATATAACTTTCAGTCTAATTTGTGTCTCACTTCCTTTAACATTCCTAGTTATGCACTACCTAGAATTATTTTTATTACCAGGTGAATTTAATTATGCTGGAATTTTAGGTGAAAAACGTTGAAATTCCATTTAATTCTAAATGAATTAGACTCTTAGTTAAGGGACATATTATACAGTCTTATTGAATATAGCAAAAAAATTGCACAAAAGCAAAAATGCATTAACATATTTCACGTGATTGCACAGATGGATGTGCTAAGGACGGCTACATTTTGTGCACTGAGTAAGCAGCACACTCACACGTTAAAAAGCATGACTGTGTGTCAGTTACTTCCCCGTTCCCTCTGGCTTGACCAGGTCTCGCTTGAAAAATAGTTTTTAATCTCGATGAGGCTTTTATCTGGATAAATAAAGGATGATAAAAATAAAGTTCATCTGGATTGAGAATGATCTGTTTCAAAGGTTATAAGAGCATCCTATATCCTTATGGTGCTCTTTTCTGTCCAGTGGCTGCTTCATCAGCAGTGGTCAGTATGAACAGCACCTCATCAGCAGCCAAGGTAAGGTCGTTAGCTTTGCTCTTTATTTCTATTTTCAGAGATTTGCAAGTGAAATGCAGTGTAGTGGCTGACATCAGCTGACTTTGTTAAATGGCTTTAACAGAAGCACATTTTCAGCACATTTGCACGGCTGATTGTTTGTCAGACTAACGGCCCTGAGCCTCAGATGTCCCATATATTTGACCGGATTTTAATCTTTAAGAAAGCAGAGCTTTCTTTTTTTTTGCACTATTTAGGAAAATTTTCCTGCTCTGATTTTCCTCATTATTCTTTTTCCCACATTGTTGGAGCTACAGTACAAAGTCTGCAAAGAAAAGTAGCATGGACCATTTTCCATCTGGTTGCTCCATCAGCTCTCAACTATTTCATCAGTTTCGGTGCAGTAATGTAGCTGCTTGGAGTTTCTAATTGCTTTGTGCACTAATGTTACAAATAAATATCTTTTCTTTTTTTTACTGAAATCTAAGGTTGTGCCTTTAATCTTCCTGATCTAATGTAAATCTTAAAGGCAATTGTGTGTCTTTTTTTTTTTATATTATATGTGTTTTCTGCTTGTAGGTAGACAAAAAAAAACCAAAAAAACCCAAAACCATTTCTCAATTAAAAATTAATTTCTTTCCAGGCACAAAGCCCATGCAAATATTTTGTACTAATACTATATGCCTAGAAGTTACACAGCATCTACAGCCTTTATTTTAAGTACATCAAAGCATCATTATCATCACTGCAGCATGCCACAAACTGTGAAATCAGTTCATTTGCTGGCGTTGCATTCACTTATCCTCAGTTTTACACAAATATTAATTCCTGTTCATATGTTGAATTCTGTAAATACTGTAATGTTTTTGCCAAGACAACCTTTTAAATACATTTCTTAGTGAGTCATGCTGCATGTCTCAGTAAACAACTCAGCAAACACACTGTTATATGTACTACTAGACTCAAGGTGTTGACAGAACAGCCTCTGAAAATAAGATGTTTGCTGTAAATGTCACAGCAGCCACTCAAAAACCAACAGTTATATGTGTCCAGGACACCGTGGCTGTATTTGTTACGCACCAAATAAAGCAAAGCAAACATTAAACACAGCCTTAGTCAATTCACAAAGATACACTGTTGTAACAGCCAGAATTTCCAGGTCAGTGCAACCAACAGTAAAGGAGAATCAGCTAGATTGTTTATCAGTGCTGGGAGTACCAAATTACTGCTATTTAAGAAAAAGAGGTTCAAAAATATAAATCGTCTGTGTCTTAACATTAAGACGACTGTGTTAATGTCTGATACCTGCACAGGTATCTGCAGGTGGTTTGAAACATGAGCTGCCTCTGAAGTAGCCTTATTTTGGTCAGTGTACTTTTGCATTAGCCAGAGAATACATGTAAAGATGAGCTCAACCTATTAATATTCAACCTGTTCAGTGGTCCTAAACAGCTTCAGGCAGAGGAGTTAACTGTTACCTCAATGGTAACAGTTAATGCATACATGATTAAAATACACAAATGACTCTAAAACCAGGTACACAACTACAAACATAATTATTAGCTAATGCTATGCCTAAAACAGTTTGCTAAAAGCACAGGATGTATTTTAACTTCTTAAAGTCCATGCTTCTTAGCTAATAGTGTTATTTATGAGTTGAAATTACAAACTAAATATAGTGGATAAACAGCTTTGTTACCTGAAATGATAAATAAAACCTTTAAATTATTTTACTAAACATGTGATTAGCAGAGAAACTGCTAATGAACCAGGCGAAATTGTAAAGTATGGTTAAACTGCTAAAGGTAAGATTAAAAAAGAAAGACTTAAACACAATAATGAATGAAGTAATTGCTATAGCTATTAGCTATAGCTGTAAAATGATCAGGGTTTTTGAATCCATCTGACAGGGCTGCGGTCATCACAGTCACATCACCACCTCTTAAGATTAAATTTTGATCAATCTGTGACACAACCAGCAAGGAAATTGGATTGTGGTTCTGGACATCTGACATCCTTTGAATAAATCCAGGTCCTGAGATACAAAATGCTCAAATTTGTTTGCCAGCTAGTTGCTAACTGTGTCTGATTCTAAGTGGATTAGTGCTGAGCATACAGCAGATTTTTGTTTTATAGATTTTTGAGTCAATAAAGAGGCCTGTTGCAAGCATGTAACAACACTACAACAGCACTCAGACAATAAAGTTGTGACAGTTCAATGATGAGCCGTAACTCACTGTAAATCCTCGTAAAGATAAGCGGAGCTGCTGACACCACTATGCAACTATTTTCACACCATCATTAAATATGTTCACCTTTTCCTTGGTGAAACCTGTCCAGTTTAATTAAACCATTTTTTATATAATATGTGACGTGGAGGACTTTGCAGGGGTGTTTGGTTGAATACAAGATGCCAAAACTGTATTAAAAATCTTCAACAGCAGTCTTAGGTGGATTTCCCCTGTGGCCTGTGTTATATCACCACAACATCAATTGGCTGTCAGTAATCCTGTTTGCTGCATGTCCCTACTGGCTGGTCCAGGTTTACCAGTATATCACCAGTAACATTAGTCAAATGTGTCCAAGCTGCGATTCTCAGTGTGTCCATGTTCACCTGTGGGTTGTATGTAAATAACCTAGAAAAAAATCACTCTCTGTCTCTTTAAGCTGCACTTCTCCATCAGCATCCATGCATTTTGATGTGTATCTGTCTACATCTCTTTAGGATTTTTTTGGCTGATCCCTGACAACAGTGTTACTAAGATGTTAAATCTGAAGAGAAAACAGAGAGAGATCCATGGAGGGAGGAGAAAAATAGACGAAACGGAATAAAAACAGCCACGCTGTGAGCTGATTCCAGCCAGATCATCAAACGACACCTTTTCTCCGTCTAGTTCTCGGGCAGACGCTCGTGGAGCAAAGAGTGTTGGACTGACGCCAAGCGAGAATAAAGAGAAACAAACCAGACAGAGTGAAACAGGGCCAAACATACTGAGAGGCTGAGAGCAGCTAACATAGAGCTAAAAGAACGAGTGAATAAAAAAGAGAGACTGACTGGTGAAGCAGAGAGGAAGAGAGATGTAAAGAGTCTATGTCATGTCCAACAAGGCCTGAATACATATTTTATATATCCAAAGGCTGGGCATTAAAGATTAACCCAGTCATCCTGTCTCTACATGATCTCACCTAATGATGGCAAAGTGCTCTTCTCTCAGCCCCGCTCAAAGACAGAGATGCATACACACTCTGCAAATAGAACCTCAGTGTGGAGCGAAGTCAGTTTAGCACAAGCAAAGTGCACTTTGACATGTGTGCTCGAGTGTGTGTGTCCATCCACTACCATGGTTAACCTCCTTACAGCCAGTCCAGTCCAAATTCTGGCCAAATAAACAAAACAAAACAAAAAAAACCATTAAGACACAGATGTTTTATTGTATCTGTCTATTATTCATTTACAAAGCTAATTACATTTTGGGAAATGAACTTGGAACACATGGATTAATGCCCAATTGAAAAGTTGTGTGGAAACACGTAGTTTTCAGGGTTTTCCCCCAAATCTTCTATTTTAATTTGAGTATTTGAGTACTGTAGTTTTCGAATGTTTGAATGATTTTGCCTAGTCAGCATGAACATTTTTAAGTGTCTACACAAGGAACAAGTAGCAGCAATGTGGAGACCAACAACTAAAGAAAGTTAATGACACTCATCCATCCTCGCCTTTTTGTGACAAGAGGCGAAATAAGCAATGGCGGCATAAAATGCGTGGGTCCAGACTCAAACTTTACTCATCCTCAAAGTACTTGAAGAAACTACCAATGAGAGGGCAGGATGACAACCAGAGCCTGGAACGTCTGATCAGCCATCAGTGGCAAAGTGATGCAAATTTTCTAGGTAACCTTCTGATGTGTTTACCACCCTGTCATATCGCAATCATCTGCATTTTTATTGTCGTATATTAATTGTTGTCTCTGGCCATCACGTTGCTGATGTCATCACGCATCATTCTGCAATATTCCAGGTTCAGGTTGCCTAGGGAACCTTCTAATGTACCTGTCAACCTGTCATATGCCAATTAATGGCATCATTCACCTGCATTTCCTCACCTCAAAGTTGAGAAAATGTTAACTCAGGATCACCCACTTTGTGTTGCCAGCTGTCAGTTTGCCTGTCATCGATTGAACATCATTGACTATTACTGATGAGTTGCTTCCTGTTAGGACGTAACTCACCAACAGACCACATTATATGCAGTAAGTAACTGAATTATGTACATTAAGTGAATTAAAATAAAATAAACAATCGTGAAATTTTTAAACTGAAAATCTGAAAGTGTACATTGTGCGAGTGGGTGTTAAAGTGTCTGGTACTGTAGTGAAGCCGAGAAGAATCAGGCTGGGATGTGTTAAGGGATGTGCTGATAGTTGCTTCCTGTGTAAACGCGACTCACCAACAGCCTTGGTGGACTCTGTCCTTGAGAAATCACCAGAAACAGTCATTGGAGGTCTTTCACTCCAGTAATTGTCTCACTTTTAAGCCTCTGTGTGGCCACAGCTGCAGCCTGACTTACACGTTTAGATTTTATCGCCATCTGTCCCTAAATTGTTAAAATTACTATGAAAGGTAAGGACGGGGAGATGCCATTTTCACAGATGCACAGAACAAATTGGATTTCAGACATGGGGGCGGACGAGATTCTGATTCTCCTCAGGAGAAATAGCCTGCTCTACCCCTTAATCAGGGCTTCAGTAATGCAAGTTTAGTCCAGCTTTTTATTGACTTGACTTTTAGAAGTCTATACCTCACTTCCTCTCTGTGTAATTACGCTGGATAAGGTTCTTTGCATTGTCATAGCAGCATGTGATGAGGATCTCTAGCAGTCCAGGGACTGACTCTTTAAGCAGCGTTTAAACAACTTTTTGAACATTTTGTGAACTTTGTGGGGGGTTTCAAGTACAACGTGCCAGAAAAAAAAACCTGAGACCAACTTCCTTTAAGGAGCGTCATCATGTCAGTTTTTGAGGTAAGCATGTGTGGCAAGTCACATTACCAGTATGTACTGACAATAGTGATTAAGGTACTCCCCCACCCCTGATGATACTCTGACTGTACAGTATGTAGTGTAGCTGAAGTTCATCACAGATATCTTATTTGTTCTGATCATGACTTTGTGACCACTACCAGTTCTGCACTAGGACCCTGGGTACATTGGCCTAGTTAAACAGCGCTTGTTGTTTAATTAACATGCATGCCAGCTCAATTATGACTCCTCCTTATCAACTGAGACGCAATTGCTTCATGACACGGCATACCTAATTGGCTGAGTTGAAACACTGTGTGAAGATCAGTGTTAAATTCCTGTGATGCCCCCGTGAAGAAATCTACTCTCACTCCTATCTGCATCCTCTGGGTGGGTGGTGGGGGATTGAAAAATAATGGTTTGCCCTCTTTACCTCCACGCCAACCAGTTTAAAAGCCAAGTAACTGTCATTCAAACAAATGGTACATTAATTTGTGGCTTTTCTCTCTTTGTTGTCATTGCTGCTGCTCTTCAGGGAAATTGAAATTTAAGTCACAAGTGGACCAATTCCTCCTAATTTGCCAATTAGGATGTGTGCGAGTAGGCTTTTGTGCATGTGTCCTATTATTCACAGTGCCAATATTTCTAAAGCCAGTTTGTGTTTACCACCCAACCCCCCCCCCCCCCCCCCCCCCAGCTAATGAATGGATCAATCCAGAGGCTTGATGAGGATACTGCAGAGACAAATCAATGTGTGGGACATGGGATGTGGGGAAAGGAACACACGCAACTAGGAGATAAAAACAGAGTTTAAACTCTCCTCGTTATTTTGCAACACGACACTTTGCCTTTTTCGTCCCTTCCCCACTGTGTGACTGAACTGAATATATGGCATGTTCAGCATTGATTTATTGCTTTTTTTAATTGAATACACAATGTTAACACTCAAAGACTATTTCATGGTACTCCATACATCATTACCTTTCCACCAAATGACTAATTTGATTTGCAGAGATCTATTCAATTTTTTATTCTTCATGGCTACTTTGACCAATTTGATTGTAGACCGCCAGAAGATAGACGGAGATAGTCGGCAGAGTCTAAAACAGATTTTTGAAGTAAGCTCCATAGACAGCGAGAAAATGCATAAGTTATCCACTGGGGAAATGCAGTTTCTATAATTGGAAGAAAGCAGCAGAGGATCAAACACTTCCTGTCTGGAGCTGGGTTATGCAACATCCACTTTATAAGTAGAGAAATCTTTGGTCTGACCTCAGCATCATTATCTCTCTAGCCTCCTATCATCACACCATTTACCCATAAATCTCTGATTAGGAGACCTATGCTGTCTTTGTTTTGCTTTTTTTTACTGAAAGGCGGCACAGAAAGATGCAGTGTAAAGAGAAAAGGCAGCATGCCGTGTGTCAGAATGAAACTCACACAGCTTCAGTATTGATCTCAAACGCTGCATTAGAGAGGGTGCTGATTTCACCTCTTCAACCAGTGACCCACAACAGTGATGGACTCTTGCCTGGAGCTACAGACCAGCTTTTCTTTTAAGCTCATTGTGCACTCATAGTCAGACGTTTACAGATGCTCATCATGGATGTCACAGTAATTTTGGGCTCACAGGTTTTGATCTATTTTGGATTGTTTTTGTAATCCACACAGGGTCACAAGTATACATGGAAAACTAAAAAATGAGGGACTTGCAAAAATCTATATAGTTTTGATGTGATGATTACAATATTATGTTTTTCCCTGACTGCCAAACCTCTGTAGAACACTTTTCAAAGACACATGAGGAGCGCTTCCCCTGGTTCATGCTGGTTACTATGATTGCAAAAGAAGCATTAAACTACTGTGAACTAAATAATTAAACTGAGCTCACACTGCAGTGACAAGGGTGTTTAAGTTTTTCATTACAAAACTGCATGAATTAGCACATCTTGTAGACAAAGTGTATAAGCAGAATTCAGCTGAGGTGGTGCAGCGACGTTATTGGACGGGCCTGAACACAGATGCCGTTTTCCTGCGATATAATGTTAATGTGCCTCCTCTCAAAATCATTATTTTTAAATATATTTACACTTGTACAATTTGGAGCAGTGCTCATGATGACTGTGACCTTGCCTCAGTGTGACAGGAGGGAAACATAATTACCCTATGATCACCTACAGTGCCGTGCTCCAGAGATTCCCATGAACACATTGTACATGAGCTCAAAAGCATGCACAAATTACCCTACGTGATCTTAAACATGTTAGATGCACACCTCGAGCTCACGGCTGGGGGCGCGGTCTGTTACGCTTTGTGATAAGAATAAAAAAAAAGATCACTATATGGAGCAAGAGCAGCTCCTTGTGTAATGGATTGTCATCAGATTGCGGGAGAAAAGAGGTGTGACGATAATGGCATGACTGGAGATGCAACACTGCTGGTATGAATACAAAGGAAGCACCGAAGCAGCTGTCTTATCTCTGCACCGCAGAATGTTTACATTTGTGCCAAACGATCGAGAAATCCACGAGAACAGAAAAGAGGAGCCGCGTGTGAAAACCTGTGAGTTATTGTAAACTGACTGTTTGCTCATTTGCATGTTTGAAGCACAAATTAGTCCATCATACGTATCCTCCTCTGTTTATGGTACAATACGTAAGGGTGTGCATTTCCTCCAGGGAAAAGAGCTGATACACCATGTTTGCACATTCACACGATGAGGCCATTGATGCCGTCACAAAAAACACACAGACTGTTTTGTTCTCTATGTCTCTGTTTTTCTTTTTTCTATTTATAGTCCTTTTCTAAATTCAGAAACAGTTGAAACGATGCTTTTTAAGATGTTTCGGAAATGCAGAAGTCTGTCGTCTGCTTCTGTCAGCCTTTGCATATTCAGAGAAATGTGGCAGAAAGCAAAGGGAAGTGCATCTGGGCTCATTCTGTTACCAACAAACCATGAAAACACAAGCACAAATGTCGGTTGTTGGGTTTATGTACACAGCCTCACTGAAAGAAGCATTAATAATAACATGATTATCTTCATGCAATCGAATAAATTGAATGTAGCTGCTTGAAAGTTCTTTCTGTGAACTTGCTTTAAAAGGACAATATTGACAACAGAAACGGAGACAGGAGCAACCATCAATCTAAATCCTAACTCTCAGTTTGAGAGTATGGTCAGCATCTTTAACCACATCTGCCAGATGTTTTTAAAAGTGAGGGGGGAATCTATTAAGACAGAGCTTCAATAAACCAGATGTGATTGCAGCAGAAGATAAGAACACTGTCCTTTTCCTTATGCATGCTTTTTGTATTGCATATCTCCTATACATAGATACGTTTTTAAAAAGATGAAGAAAAAGAAAGATAACTCTCTGTGTTACAAAGTAATTACTCCCTATCATTAAATCCCAAATTAACCGTGATTAATCAAATTTTTTGGAAACCGGAGCTCAATTTCATGAGCCACACCCAGGCCTGATGACTGAAATAAGAGTTACATGGACAGGTTATTATGTAGCATTTAGGGGTTGTTGTTTTTTTCTTTGCTCTACTGGAGCACTCAAAGTGCTTTAAACATCATGCTTCATTCACACATTCACACCAGCACTTTGTTTTCTACACCTAAGAGCTTTCTGTCTAACTTTAACACACATTCATACACCAACATATGCATCAGAGAACAACTTGGAATTCGGTATCTTGCCCAAGGATACTTAGGGATGCAGACTGGAGCAACCACTTCAAATTAGTGAATGACCTGCTCTGCCTGTTGAGCTACGGTCATCTATTAACTACAGCCAGTAGAAACCATCTTCAAAAGAGAAGTAGGCTAAAAGATCTCAAATAGCAACACATTATGCCACAATCTACTACTCAAAAACTCAAAACAGATGAGAAACAAAGTTATGCACATCTATCAGTCTGGAAACAGTTACACAGCCATTTAAAGGCTTTGGGACTGCAGAGCATCATCAAAACGGTCACAGCACTGTATCTTTTTCACACCACTATATAGGAAGAACCACAAAATGATGTCTCGGATTAGATATTGGAAATTTTGTCTCTGTGTCAAAATTCTAACTCCTCTACACATTCACCACTGGATCTGTATGTAGGAGTGCAAACGTCTGACCGTGAATGGTCATTAACCTGCTATCTCTTTTGCACAAACTCACGGGCGATTGAGCTCACGTGAGAGGAGTGCAAGTCATGTCATGTGTCTTGCCTCCAGCACACATTATTCATTAACCACCATTGAAACCACAGAGTATTTCCAGTAGTGAGAGCACGTCTGAAGGGGACCATGTCCTGCTGTGAGAAAGTCTAATGACCAATATTGTCTGGAGTTCATGTGTGGTAATAAAAACAACTGTTGCATTAAAATGTTTAAGTGTGTTTGCAGTGGTTTTCACTCCCAGTGTGGTGACAGCCAACGAGACCACGACACTGAACATCAGCCTGCTTTGTGTGACCTACTTTTTCCACTCCTACTTATTTTTTGTCTCTTTTTCCATTTTAAAATCCCAATTTTTCCACCTTTTGTGAATTCTTTTCTGTTTATATACCGCCGCGTGTTCCGGTTTACCCTTCGCTCTTTTCTCTGCCCCGTCTTCCTTTTCCAAAATCCGCTCGCTCTGCCAGTCTCATTTCAAGTCTGTTTCATGTTTTAATCTTCTTAATCTTTTTTTTTCCACAGCCACACCACCTCATTTCCTTTCCCGTTCCTTCCAACACCCTGTTGATTTTTCGATGCCATTTTCACGGCTCGTGTTTCCACCCAACCATGTCATCCTATATTTTTTCTTGTTTATCATCTCATTTTTGTTTCCTATCCACCCCGTTCTTTTGATATGTCCCTCCCTCTCTATCCCCTGCTGTCTCATCTCTTACTGCTGTCTTTCAGCTGCAAAAAGAAAAAAAAGATTATTTCTCTTCACTCATCTTCGGGAAAGCATCAAAGAGGCACCGGCAGGAAGGATAAGAATAGAAAACTGATGCTATTTATAAGCTTCTTCAAAGAATGCCTATTAGCCAAAACAAGAGCACTGCCTCAGCTTTATTTGAACACATACAGACAGATGTCTACAGACACCTCTCCTTGACCAGCTGGAATGGAAACACAGTGAAAAACAATGCCATAGCTGATATGCTCCTTTAAATAGACTGTGTTGGGGACGTATTGATGACCTATACTATAATAGAAACAACGCATTTATTACAAACTTCAAAAAGTTCCCTGTAATCATGCTTTTGCACTGCCATATCAGTCTTTCTCTTATCTGTAGCAAATTAATGTCCATAATTGCAGAACTTTGGCTCGGTGGCAACTTTTAAATCTTTCATGGTCCCTCCAAATGCACACACACATCCACGTTTGCACACACCCGCATGGTGTAGCGCTGACAGCTGACTGATGTTGGCCTCATGAAGCACAGTGATCTCCCTTAATTATACATGATCTGTCACAGAGGAGAGGGACGGAGAGAAAGAAGAGAGTGGAGGAGATGGGGGGGGCGAGGTGACAGAAAGAAGATATTGATGAGAGGCAGGCAAAAATAGAAAGTGAGAAAAGGTGGTCGGAGCGGTAAATGCGAAGCTGAAAATGGAGCAGAGGATAAGTGGGGTGAAAGAGGGAGCGGGAGTTGGAGGAGCGGAAAGTTAAGATGCCGGGGGAGATGATAGAGAGAAAGAGGAGAAGGACAGAAGAGAGGATGGGAGGAAAACGAGTGAAAGGAAATCAGAGGACGCCACCGTGTATTGATCTTGACGTCTCCCCTTCGGCTGGTTGGACTTAACATTGCCACTGAACATGAGAGCAGCAGGTTGGACTCATTCACCTCCAACCTCCAGGATGTAGGCTGCAGGCACATGCCACATATCCCCACTCGCTCTCTGCCTGCCTTATACACTGCTGTCAATATGTTCTCCTAAACATGATTACACTCTTCTGGAGGCTGTCACTGTCCTGTATGACAATATTTTCCCAGTCATAGACCATAGGCTAAGAGAGAGAAATCCAGTCGTTCTTCCTGATACACACACAACCGCATCCCAATCCATATTACTATAACTAGAACAGAAGTGCTCGTCGTATATACCTCTCAATATTGCTGAGTCAGATTTATATGTATTATAAAAAGTCTTTCTCAGAAGCAAGTCTCCTCACTCAGCAGCAATCTTAAAATGTCTCCTAAATGGCCACTTATCTGGGAACTTATTATCAATCTGGTCATTAAAACTGGATCAAATCTGATGAAAAAACAAACAAAAAGTTGAAAGGTTTAAAGACTACGAGGCAAAACTGTATCGTTTTATATTTCATATTTCTGTATAGTTTTCATATTTATATCCTGTTCATAGCCTGTACATACTTATAGTTATAGCATATTCATAACATACCTTCATACCGCGTACATTGTAACATACCCATAATAGACCCATATTTTGTACCCTCATACTTATAACAGACCCATTTCTGTAATATATCTATATATTTATATTATGGCTAAAGAACTTTCTGGATGGATGCAAAATGCATTTCGTAGCCTTGTACTTGTGACATGACAATGACAATAAAGTTGAATTCTATTCTATTCTAAACATGGTTTTAAAAAGCTTTTGTCCCCTTTAATTTGTCTTTCCAACTTCATATTTGCTGTTGCAGGTTCTCCCAACAGTTAGATTTCAGGTTTCTTTGAATGCCACACAGTACACGATTTGTTTTAGGCTGTAAATGAGCCTTTTTAACAAATTTGTGCACTACAGTGAAGAAAATTGAAAAAATGACAGTGATGTTATGGGTCCTGTGTTCCTCGTAATCATATAACAGTCATACACAAAAAACAAAGTGTTTCCCCTGATTCAACAGCCTGCAGAAACACCTTTGGCAGCAACGGTGTGTCTCAGTGTCTTTATCAGTCTCTCGCGTTGTTGTGGAGGATTTTTGGCCCACTTTTCATTACAACTTTGCTGCAGTTCATTGAGCTTTGTGGGCTTTCATTTATGCACAGCTTTCTTAACATCCCACCACTCAATCAGCTTGATGTCTGCACTTTGACCGGGCCATTGCAACACTTTGATTCATTTCTTTTTCAGACTTTCTGTTGTAGATTTGCTGCTGTGCTCGGGATCATTGCCCTGTTGTATGACCCAGTTTCTGCCAAGCTCCAGCTGCCCAACAAATGGACTTGGTATACATAGAAAGTCATGGTCGACTCAGAGCCTGCAAGGTGCCCGGTCCTGTGGCACAAAATAAGCCTAAAATGTTGTCCCGTTGCGCTCGGTATGAGGTGTTTATACTTGATTTGTTGTGTTTGATGTTCTCCAAATGTGGCTCTGTGGCTCTTAAAAAAGTCACGCCTTTTCAGTCCATTTTTAATTGTGCATCATGAACTTTGACATTTATCATGCTGAGGCCTGTGAACTCTAAAATGTAGCTCTTGGTTTTTTTTAAATTATTTATCTGAGCATTGTAAGGTCAGACGTTGGGGTGAAATTTCTGGGGCGATCATGGCATGGTCTTAACACCAAACTGAATGATCCAGACCAGCAAACTGCCAAAAATTGTGCTCCATAGAGATGTTTACACTTGCATGAGTATACCTGGCTGCTACGAGCCTTTTTAATTCCAATGGAAATAAAAATTGTGAACTTTTTCCCCCACTGGACAGAGTCCAGTGAAAACTTTCTTTTTCACATGTTTGTAAATGACTAGAGCTTTAAATTAACCTATTGTTTTACTAGGTTGGTATACTTTCAGGTTTTGTCCAGCCCTGATTATGTCAACACAGTTGAAACCCAGTTTAATTTTTAATCATTTGCTCTTTGCTGTTTGTGAAATGCAAAAACAAAAATAAAAGTCACCTTACCATATCCACTAATGTTTACATTTAACTGATGATTTCTCAAACAGTTTCTGGCATTCGGCATTTAGAAACCAGGGCAACAAATAAATATACATTTAAAATAAAAGAACAATTCAAAGCAATGGAGAGAGAGAGGTGAAGAAGAGAGTGCAGGCAAGGTGGAGTGAGTAGAAAGTGACAGGGGTGATTTGTGACAGAAGGATAGTAGCACAAGTGAAAGGGAAGGATCGCAAGATGGTTGTGAGATCTGCTGTGATGTATGATGTGGAGACAATAGCACTAACAAAAAACAAAAATGAGGAGGCAGAGCAGAAGGACAGCTCAGATGGAGTGTTTTGAGACAAAGTTAGAGAGGAAAGGCTCTAACAGAAGAGTATGCAAGGGATAACAGGAGGCAGATGATGTGCTGTGGTGACCCCTAAAGAGAGCAGCCAAAATATAAATGATGAATTCATACCTAACCCCATATTTTTATCAACTAATAACAATGACAAAAAAGCATCAGGGTGATCTATAGTCAGGTAAAGGTCAGCATAACAGCAGCAACAAACACATTTTCCCTACATAAATCTGATTTAATCAATTTAAGCTCAGCACAAGCTCTTGGAGTTAAAGTCTGATATTTTCATTAACGGACACAAAGATGTGACGGAAAAACAAACGCTTTATTCTGTTGGCGCATTTTTTCAAATAAATTAATCGTTCAGACTATTTTTATTGTCGACCTGAAAAACCATCTCCCAAATAATAATAATGGATACTTTATTGATCCCCATGGGGAAATTACTTGTTTTTCTCTGCATTTGACCCATTCACTCAGTGAAGCAGTGGGCAGCCCACTAAGCAGGCGCCCGGGGAGCAGTGTGTAGGGACGGTACCTTGCTCAGGGGTACCTCAGGGTAGCCGTTAAGTGGATTCGAACCGCCGACCTTCCGATCATGGGGCGACCACTTTACCTACTGAGCTATCCCTGCCCCCTCAGTCATTCAGTAACCAGCAACAGCTTCACAACTGCGAGGCCAAAGTGAAAATCCTCGGGCTCTGTAGAGACTAAGGAAGCCACAAACGAGATGGTGCACCTGGATGACACACTGATCAGCCGTGTCTGACGAATTATAGTCTGACACCAGCTTTCTTAAGCAGTCAGTTTGCTTTCTCTTTATACTGCCAATTAACCTCCAACATACTTCAGTAATAAACAGCACCATACACAATCATGAGCAACTCCAGCTTCAAACTGCCTCAGTGTTTGGTAGCGCTTCATTCTCTTGACTGGATAAAAATTGGTTCTTATTTATAGAACTGAGTCCTAATTGGCTCCTACAAGCTTTCCAACAACAGAAATACAATGCGAGTGTTATCTGTATCACCGGGGAAGAATGAGATTGAAAACTTCTAGCAAATATTGACACTTTTTTCTTCTACTTGATTAAAACTTCAAACAACAGCCTTATAAAAATCAGTCAGTATCGCCTCTTATTTATCTTAGTTATCGAGCCTCTTTTTGGAGATTCTAAAGTGCAATTCCACCAAACGTGATGAGCAGAAATCGTATATTTGTTACATTTAAAGCAGACAGTAAATGCACCACATGTAAGGAGACCTCCAGAGTGCAAGAGGTTAAATTTAAGACCATTTATTCATAACTTTCACTGTAAAGAAAATAAACTTATCATCCCTTATCGCGTCCTTTATATTAAGCCTGTTTTATATCATTCATGTTTACTACCTACACTCACCGGTCACTCTATTAGTCGCACTTTGCTTTTAGTGTGTTGGACCTCCTTTTGCCTTCAGACCTGTCTTAATTAGCAGCAGGCAGCAACAAACAGCAGCAGCAGTTGTTTTTCAGCTGCACATCCATGATGAGAATCAGAGAAAGTGGCTACACTGTGATCATGAAGTAGCAGTAACACTCAGGTAGGCAGTACCATTTAAATTATGCTTAATTGATGATAATATCCCCCACACCAATACATCGACAACAACCTGAACCTTTGATACAAAGCAGGATGCTGTTTATGGTCAATTCTGACTCTACCATCCAAATGTCACTGCATAATCTGAGACTCATCCAATCATGCAACCTTTTTCTAATCTTCTATTGTCCAATTTTGGTGAGCCTCAATTTTCTTATTCTGACAGGAGCGGCACCCAGTGTGGTCTTCTGCAGCTTTAGCCCACCTGCTTCAAGGTTTGAGATGTTGTGTGTTCAGAAATGGTCTTCTGCATACAAATGGTTATTTGAGTTACTTTTGCCTTCCTGTCGGCTCAAAGCTGCCTCATCATTCTCCTCTGACATCAACAAGGTATAGGATAGGTGTACCTAGCAAAGTGCAAAATGACTGCAAAGTTACTTGAATTGTTCAAGTCACTTGAACATCCCTTTGTTTTCTGCACTGCGCTGGATATTGCCTTACAAGTAATTATACTGGGTGGGGTGTTTCGAGACTTTAAAGTCTTCAGGATTATCTATGCAGTGCCAAATACTGTGTCCCCAAAGGGAGCAGCTAATGCACCAGTGTCTTTAATCCAGAGTCAACTGAACTGATGCCTTAGAGAAAAGTTAAAGGAATCAAGGGCATCCCAGTCTGACATTACACTCTATTCAGTCGTGGTTTGTGCTCAGAAGTACATTTTAGGAACTATTCAAACACACAGTTCTTTCAATTTTCCTATTTTCATTATATGTTTGTCATTTTATTCTGACCTACATATGCAGGACAATTGGGAAAAGCTGACAAAATAAGAAATGCAAAGAGGAAAAAAAAAGAGCAGATAAAGTAAGAGATGGAGGTCTCCTAGCAGCGGTAAGAGGAGACGCGCTGTTGTTGAGAAGCAGAAGTGTAGCATGAGGAGCACAGGAAACATCATGAAATATGTAGGAAGGAGCAGCTCAGCACCGGAACACAAAGCCATTAAAGAAAGCCCTGGAAAATGCAGTCAGCTAGAAATATAAACATCCATTTCCGTATCGTTCATAAATACTCTTGCGCATGGATAAAAGCACACACACGCTTTCACATCTCCTGGAAAAAAAAAAAGTAAAAGCTTTAATACTCATGTACACAGTTTAACACATTCTTCTGCTCTCAGAGACGCAAGCACGAAACTGTACATGCATTATCAGCACTAAACACAAAGAAAACAGAGCCAATCTTGTCTCTCCTCTCTCTGCTCTCCTCCTTCTCTTCCACTGGACCTGAAGATGTTTTTTAAATCATTGATTGAGTACATGCAGGAAACCAGCAAGACAGCTAGTCTGACATGCAGCAAGTGCTCTCAGTCTTTCGGGTTAAACAGCAGACCAGCGGACAACTCGCTCCGAAGGCGGTTTAGGGCGAGAAGAGGTGGCGCTCTGAGCTCTGAGCATTCACTTCGCCCTCAGCCCCGTACAACTCAGGCTTGTCAACAAGGTGCTTCAGCTGTGTGGAGGATTTGGTGCAGTGCTGAAGATGTAAGTGAAAAAAACCATAGCACAGTGCAATAGAATCCAGTCATATTGTGACTTGGCACTTATTTGCTGTTCAGCATTTCATATATTTTTATGTGTAATAATGCATCATAAACTGGAAGACTGACGGGATTTTATGTTTATCTCTCTGGCAACAGCTGCAGCTCAGGGCTGGAGGGGCTGTGGAGCCTCACAGGATTTAGTTTGTTTGTGAAGACTGGAGGAATCTATACTTTCCTTTGTTCAAGCAGTCTTAAAATGTCCCAGCGTTAGATCTCAGGTGAGGATAGTTAAAGGATTCATTGATTGGATCCAAGGATCGGGTTTTACAAAGCACATTGATTTGGATTTGACAGGATTTCAGTTTTGTTGTGGTTTTAATTTTGTGCTTCGGTTATCAGTCTGCCTGAGCTAATGTCTTCACTTAAAGATGAAATTTTCATTTCAGATTAAAAAAAGATTACTGATCAGACACAGTATCACCACATACTGGACAGTATGGCAGATTTTATTTTATTTTATTTTTACAACACATGCCCTTTCTGACATACACCGGTGGGATTTGTGTCTCTTTTCAGAATCAAACCAACGATATTTTGCTTTTTGGACAAACGTGGGACCAACTACACTAGGAGAGTAGCAAAAAATGTCTTCTTCTTCTTCTTTCAAATAAGAGGACTTCTGACAAACACATGACACATAGCAGAGCAAAGGATGCTTTTGGAAAGACTTATGCCACACCTTTATGTGACATTAAAGATATTAAAGCACAGAGTTGATCTTTTCCTGTTAATATTATTCACAAGCCCATTTTTAAAGTAATGAAAATTATTTTTTTCTTGGTATATATGTGGGTACATTTATTTTAACAGAAATTAAAAAAAACTGAAAGTAAGTTGCAGATCTTTTCAGCAGCTCATGTTAGGTCAAACTGCAAAAAGCAATTGAAAGTGATAGTTATAGACTCGGTTTCGACACAATGGAGATAGCTCAGCATAAATACCTGCATCACGAACTCAGTGCTTTACAGTGACTATCTTCACTGTCTGATAAAAACACTTGCCGCTGCTGCTGGTAGAGGGTATGTATTATCATCTCTGTGGCAAACAGAAATGAGACCACACAAGTAAAGCACATCAGTGTTTCCGTCTCTCTCCCACTCAGCCAGCCACAGCCTCTCATAATTGCAATCAATAACTCAAACAGTTTCCGTCCATGTTATCACTACTATCATCATCACCACCACGCCCATGGCGCTCCATCGTTTTATCTTCTATAAATCAAAGTTCATGAGACTTCACTCTATGGCAGTCACATCTAGCCACGGTGACCACAACGCAAATGCATGGATCGCTACTGGGCTTGCTGTTTTCTCTCCACTGCCTGAATCGTCTGAGCAAGGCAGCAACCTTTCCAGTAATTTACAGCAGAAGGGAAATTAAGGAGAAAGCTCTTATTAAACGACGAGTCATAATAATAATAATCATCATCATCATCATCATCATCATCATCATCATCATAATAATAATAATAATCATAATAATCATAATAATAATAAGCGTGAGGTTGTTGCAGCCCCCTAGTTTTAATTCTCCATGCCTGCGTAAAATTGATCCACTGCGTCCACGTGACATTCGCAATTATCAAAGACTACGAGATGGACTGGTAGATGAGACGCGCAGGGCTTTAATCTACCTGAATGCTGCAGGAGATCTCGGAGTCGTCCAGTAACCGGATCGTACAGAGTATCTCCTGGTCCAAGGAGCGGAGGCTGGGGCTGCGAAACCGGAGCATTTTCATCCTTCTGTCGGTTCTGTTTCAGCCCCTCATGTCGGAGGTTCCACAGACAAGACCAGACGCGCGCAGAGGCTCACGCACACGGATGACTCACGCACACGCACGCGTCCGCGTATACATTGCCGTTCAGTCGGGTCTTGTCACCCCTTGAGACGCCCTTGGAGATGAATAGGTGGATGGGGTGGTGGATGGTTAGATGGATGGATAAGAGAGCGGATGGATGCAGCAGAGAAGGATGGGAGGAGAGCTTTCATCCGTCTCCAGCCTGCCCACTGATGGATCTACAGGACGGAGGATGGTTTTCCCTCTACTCCTCCTCCTCCTCTCTCTCTCTCCCTCTGGCTCAACCCCACTTCACAAGTGTCTTGTGACCCTTCTCATTGCTCCTCATTGCAATTACGTCCAAATGACACGGGAGACCTGGCGAGCGTAGATTGCCCTGCCCTGTGGATACCCTTTGATTATAACTATTTACCAATTATAACAAGTATTATTTCAGAGGTTGCTGATGCTGCAAAAACGGCATCTTTACCTTCCATATGTATTTAAATGTTTGCGTTAGCGATAAATAATAAAACTCATATAATATATATGCATTGTTACTGATATTTCCTCATTGTAACGACACTCAAACTGAGATTAAATAATTAATTTAATCGGTAATGACGTCAGAGTCAATTTCGTTGTAACGCAACACCGCGGTCCCTTTAATTGTTAACGTAAGCGACGTGCTTAGTGCGTCATCACGTCCCTTAGCAAAACAGCCAGAGGCCATGGTCAAATCGTTCGTTCACGGGATGTTATCGCCTCTTTCCTGCGCCGGAGTCACGTTTAGCAGGCAGGTCTCACATTTTTGTTACTGTTTGTTTCAGCTTTTCAGGAAGGCTTGATTTTTTTTTTCGTGACGTAAAACCGAGGCTAGTTTTTCTTTAACGAACAGCAACTGTAAACGTGCTAAAGTCTGCCAGTAAAGATTGAATTGAATTTTAGTGGGAGGCTGCACTTCAGCTGGACTTCCGCGTTTAAGAACTGATCGCTTTTTATAGCTACGGAAGCTCCACCCGTTCATTATAACGGCGGCATCGGTTACAGTTTAAACGTCCAGTTAACTGGACAGAGCAAAAAAAAAAAAAAAAAAAAACAACCCAGCAGATTAGTCCTTAAGGAAACTATCATCAGCTGTAGAAAACATTTATGCATGCATGCACTCATCGGCCACTTTATGAGGTATCACGTTGGACCACCTTTCACCTTCAAAACTACCTTAATTCTTCATGGCATGAATTCAACAAAGTGCTGGAAACATTCCTCAGATGTTTTTGCTCCACACTGACATGATAGCATCAGGTGCAGATCCCAAAGATGCTCTACTGGATTCAGATCTGGCGACTGTGAACTTATTGTCATGTTTAGGAAACCAGTGTGAGATGATTTGAGCTTTGTGGCTTGGCATCCTACTGGAAGCACCCATCAGATGATAGCAACACTGTCGTTATAAAGGGTTTAAATGATGGTCAATTCAGTTTCAAGGGGTCCAAAGTGTGCCAAAAAACCATTCCCCACACCATTACACCACCAGCAACAGCCTGTACTGCTGTTACAACGCAGGACTTGTTGTGAGCTTTGTAGTATGCATCAGAAGATGGTTAAACTGTGGTTATAAAGGGATGGACCAATGACTCCAGAAAACAGTCATTGGGATGGACGTGGTCACCAACAGTTCTCTGGTAGACTGTGGTGTTTACTTGAAGGGGCCCAAAGTGTGCCAGTGAAATATCCCCCACACCATTTCCACTCCATCTCTAGCTAAAGCTCTGATATAAGACAGGATAGATCAAGAATTTCATGTTGTTTACACCCAGATTTCTGACTGTGTACCATCCCAAAGAACTGATGCTCATGAGATATTTTCTCTTTTTTAGACCAGTCTCTGTAAACCTTTGAGATGCCTGTGTGAGAAAATCCCAGCAGATCAGCAGTTTCTGAAAAACTCAGACCAGCCCACGTGATACCAACTAGCATGCCACATTCAAAATCATTCAAATCACCTTCATCTCCCTTTGTGATGCTCCGTTTGAACTTCGGCAGGTTGACCACATCTGATGTACTTAGTTGCTGCTGTGTTATTGGCTAATTAGATATTTGTGTAAACAAGCAGTTGAACACGTGTGCCTAATAAAATGGCCAGTTAGTTCTCACGATTGTCATTATTAATTTGACTTAAGTAAAATGTTCAGTGGGTGCTTTTCACTTCTAATGATGTATTTTTACAATAATTTATTAATATTGATTTAAACTTTAAAGCTCTAAAATCTTACAATCAGATATATTTATTTCCTTTTTCTTGTTTAATCCTTTTCAGGAAAAGCCTGCTTTAAATATAGTGCATGAAGAACCACAACCAGGATGATCTACATCATAATGGGAGTCTCGGGTTGTGGAAAGTATGTACACAGTATGTTCATGTATTTCATGCATAAGTTTTGTGAAACAAAAGTAAATGAGCTGTTTCTGTACCATTATAACCATCAGTATATAACGATACCCTGTTTAATAGAGATTATATTGACAGACAATGGCAATTTTATTTATATTACACGTTTTATTACATGTAAACTCAATGTGGTTAACACACAAAATAAAGACATAAAAACAATGTCTTAAGACAGTGAAAACAGCACAAAAAAGAAGTAGAAAATTCTCACAGCTAAAAGAGAAGGTCCAAAAAAAGTGAATATTTTCAAAATTAGTTAATAATAATATCATATTTTTATGATATTAAAGGATGCTGACAGTTGTTTTATTGCAACATTTCTCAAATGTTGCTAAACCAGTTTTGTCCTTGATACTCTTTATTTATTTATTTTAAATATAGAAGCACCTTTGGGATCTTCCTATCTGAAAAGGTAAGTAGCCTCAACTCTAACCAACAACCTCCCTACACACACACACACACACACACACACACACACACACACACACACACACACACACACACACACACACACACACACACACACACACACACACACACACACACACACACCTCCCTCTTGGTTCCTTGTGTGCCTAATACTCTTCTGTCCATGTGTGTTTACCCATCAGCTGGGTTGGCCCCTGTACGAAGGGGATGACTTCCACCCACGGGAGAACATCGAGAAGATGTCTCGCGGTGAAGCGCTTACAGATCAGGTCAGCCCAGGTGTGTGTGTGTGTGTGTGTCTGAGTGTGAGTGTGCATTCTGTCTGCTTCACTTACATGTCAATCATTTATGGCGTTCAGTCTCTCTTCTGTCAGGACTAAATAACTCTGTTTGACTTACAGAAATGCACAAAATCCACAAGTAGCCGGAGGGAGCTTCAGTCGTGCAGACAGTGAAAGCAGCAGGGAGCGATGCTGAACTTTTCATAACAACCGTCAGTCCTGAAATTCAGTTCAGTCATTTATTATCTGTTTGTTCAGGGCTCATCTCCTTCCCATCCATGCTGACTTTTTAAATAAAGGGAGCCCTCCAAACAATTGTCTGGCTTCCTGCCAAAGCTGAGTATACAGGCTTACAGGCAGAGGAGCCCCCGCCAGCATTTGGCAGCAGTTCACCGGTAGCGGTGTTTGGTGGCAGATGATAACCTCCCACTCAGAGGTCTGCTTTGAACAGCGAGGAGAATTACCCAGGGACGTGCTCCGTCCAACCCTTTGGCATATTTTAAAAATTGTCAACAGTTGGCAGTTTGAGAATAAATGATGTGCGAGGAGTGGAGTCATTAAATCACATCTTCATTGACGGATACCAAAGTATTCTAACTTGTAAATGAGAGTACAGGGAAGGTCATCAAATGTCTTTTTGAAGGAAACAGACAAGATTTCAAGTCTTTTCCAGCATAATTCAAAGATTCTCAGTGGGCTTTAAAGGTGGACCCTGTGGTGTCCAGTCACAGAGTTAAAAAGATGTCTGACGCTTCCATAGTCACTTTCATAATTTGAGCCCGATGAATCCTGGTATTGTCATCTTGGAATATGCCCCTGCCAATAGGGATAAAAATATTAATTAATGGAAAAACCTGATCGTTAAGTAGGCTCAGGTAGTCAGCTGACCTCATTTTTGGGCACATAATGTTGCTGAACCTTAGACCTGACCAGCTGTAGCAACCCCACTTCATAACAGGCTCGTGTGGTAGGGAGTGGGGTTAATGACTGCAGCACTTCATCCTCTTCTCTTCTTACCCTTTACCGTTTTCTTTCCACTCATTACAGAGTAGATCTGGACTCCTCAGACCACATGACCTTTTTGTTTTGCCTCCAGGAATATCAGAGCTCTTTTTTCCCCAATTAGCGTCACTGATATGTGGTTTTCTTAAGGCCACGAGTATTTTACAATTTGCTTGATACAAGTCAATAATTTGACCCTTTTTTTCCACAATGTCTTTCAAAATGTTTCTTTAACAAATGAGGAGCTGCTCATGTCGTTAGTTTGTGTTAAATCATTTGTTGCCAGCCGAAACACGTTATTCACCGCAGTAATTACCCAGCGGAAGGCTCTTAGTTATTTGTGTAGTTAAATCCATGTGGTGACTTTTCTTTTAGCCATATATATATATATATATACACACCAGCTGGAAAACTATTTAAAGGAGTTAAATACACAATCTTAAACTAAGCTGTGCACAACAAAAATCAGTTTTTGTGTTTAGTGTTTGCATTTCTTTGTCTCTGCAGGACAGATTGCCGTGGCTTCTCAAACTACACGAAGTCATTCAGAGGTGAGCGCTAACCAATCTCTACAAATACATAAGTTCTATCATTTCAAAGGACACAACATTGGCTTTTTTTTAAACCATCAGCCTTTTAAAGGTTGATGTGGGGGGTGTTGTCATCACATCAAAGGTTACAAAAAGGAGGGCGAGGCGGCAGGATTTTGACCTCGACCTCACAGTCAAGGTCAGAGGTCAAGTTTTCTAAAAATCTTGTGACTGAGGGGGTAAAACTGATGGCCGCCAGTGTTTTGTGGCAATTTACCCTAATATCTGCTGTAAGCCAACTGCACACACACACGTTTCATGAAAACAGGTATTTTTTATGACATAAAGGAGAAGATGATGGGTTTAGAGGTAGAGATGAAGAGCAGAGGAGCGAGGTGAGAATGTGCAGGCATGAAATTGTCGAGAGAGAAAAAATGTCAACGATGGTCGTGAAACTTGAGATGAAAACCAGAGAGCCAGGAAAAACAGTTTGGGGAGTAAAGACAGATTAAGTGAGGAAAAGAGGTGAGGGAGAAGCAAAAAGTGTGTCGTCTTTTTCTAAAAACGTCAGCGGCAACATCAAAGAGTCCTTCTGCTTAACTCTTCCACACTCAGATGCACTTATTTTTCTCCATCCGCTCGTCCTTGCGTCAATCTTTTTCTCTTTAGTTGTTGAGACTAAAGTTTACTTTAAGCTTATTTTTTTCAGTCTGAACTTCAGTAGTTATTCATTCCTGCCCTCAGCAACTTTGTACATATGTTCATGTCTTCCTGTCACAGAGAGAGGAGTTCAGGCTCTGATGCTCTCCTGGTGTGCTCTGCACTGAAGCACCAGTACAGACGGATCCTCCTCCATGGCTCCAAAGCCCTCACTTCCCCTTCGGAGACAGACCAAGAAATCTTCCCTCCGGCTTCTCCTGATGTCTTTTTTCTTTTCCTTCGTGGTGACTATGAATTCATTTACCAGAGGATGGTGGCCCGGAGGGGTCACTATATGAAAGCCGACATGCTGCGTTCCCAGTTTGATACTTTAGAGGCTCCGTCTGATGAGGAGAATGTGTTGACACTGGACATCCAGAGGGGCATCGATGATATGGCTGTGGAGGTTGAAAGGCACTTAATCGACCACAGGTCAGGGCTACCAGCGTAGCCTTGACCACCACAACAGACCACATGGGATCCTTAGCAGCTGTAACATTGATATTCCAGCAAATATTCAGGATCCTGCAGGATTACATTTGAATGACTTTGGTGATTCCCTGTGTGGCTCTCCACAGCAACCAGGAAGTCACAGTTTCCACTTATTTGAAAACATCCAGCATCTACTCGATGGACTGGCACACGAGCTTGACAGTGGACATCAGATGTTTGCTTTTTTTCCCTCTTTCCCTTGAATATCTTGAAAACAGTTGAGCAGTAGATGAATCCACATGTTCGATTATTATATTGTCACAGATGCACTTCCTGATGTTCCCCTCCTAGTTACCCAGGCTTGGACAAAGACTGGAAAGTTGTGACTCCACGAGGCTGGTGTGGTGTCTCCTTCTGGGGTCCCTGTGGGCATCTTTAGCATGTAAGGTGAATAAGTTAAATACAACATGGAGCCCATTTTTATATAAACTTAAATCTATATAATTTTACAGAAATATAACATCTCTGTAAATTTTGTAATAGATTTAAAGGCCTCGGGAGTAATAAAAAGTATGATTAATGCCTTTATTAGGACAAAATTAATATTTTTAGATACTTGAAAACTAAATACCTACAAAGCTGTGATAGAAATGATTAACATGTCAACATGACAGACTAAGATGATGAACATCAGTGTAATCACACTGTCATGTGACATTTTAGCACCAGCAGTTTGCCTAAGTAGAACAACACAGAGTGTGTGGCCTTTACTGTTGTTCTAGTCCCTTTTGAATAGCTAATTAATGTCTGGTTTGTAGTGAGGATGAGAAATAAATCACTGTTTCAGTGTTGATGTAAAACCACAGAGTGTGGCAGGCTTGACGAGCTCATTAGTTATTTAGTGAAGAGTGGAATACACAGTATGTGTGATTTTCGAGAGTTCTAGCTGGTTGCAAACATTTAAATATTTAGGTGCCATTCTAATAAATGCATTGTGTGTATGTGTGTAAGCTTTGAAACTGAACCGGTTTGTGCGTATTTAAGGATGGTATCTTTTAAGAATATGCCATGGTGAAGATAAAAGGTTTTTACAGCCTGCTGTGATTTCTGCCTGTGGGGGTGTGTCCTGCCTTAGGTACCGCCCTGCTGTACTGCTAAGACCAGAGTGCTTAATTAAGGCCAGATAGATTTGTGTGGAGTGGAAGATGGTGCTAATTGTTTTTTGTTAAGTGACCAGCTTTTAGGTTTTTCTGTGTTTCTCTTCTTTTCATAGTGATAACATGTGACGAATCGCCTTTAGTTGAATCCTTTAACTAAAAAAAACAAACACACACGTATTTCATTACTAATTTTGCCTTCTTTTTCAATCTGGACATTTTTTGTTACTTCTCCACATACCCTGGACTTCTGGACGTTTCGAGTGTTTGATCATAAATGATGTGATGCTGATCTTTTTAATAGTTGGAATAAACACATGGAAGCTCTTTATTTGTCCTGATGATTGTCCTCAACAAACCCAAAGATAGTCAGGTCACATAAGCATCTTTGTTTGTTTTAGAGCCCTAGAAAACTCTGCACAGTGTCTTCTCTGCTGAGAATGTTTCTTTATCATTTTCAGGATAACAAGTTTCTTCTGAGATTGAAATCTTCACACCGACAAAGTCGAATCATTAAAGAGATTTAACCTGAACACTTCACTGCTCCCCTCTGTGAGGTTCAGACCAAACACTCAGACACACTCTCTCACACCTGCACTTGTGGAGCTGTTCTAGTGTTGTGACTCATCTACAAACCTCAACCCGAATATTTTTGGAGCTTCTAATCCAGAAACCCCCCCTCCCGGCTACTCTCATATCTCACACATTCAGCCGCACACACACTTTGCTGGAGATTAACCCCCCCCAGTCTGGCGGCAACAGACAAACACATGCAGGTTGTCAAGCAGAGCGCATCCATCTGATGACAGAGTACGTGTCCCGTGTGTCAGGTAGCTGTAAGCCCCCAAAAGGCAGGAATGGAAAGCAGAGGAACGCTCTCAGTTTAAGAACATCTTTTAATGTTGTTCAGTGCACGGGTCTGTACAGTTTCAGTAAGTGGAATAACACATTTGACCCAGTTTGTATATCTTGCAGAGGTGAGCATGCAGATGTGGATTTCTGGCTTACATTTTAATACTGTAGGCAATAACATGAGAATAACAATGAGTTAACTTTGACCTACTTTGCTACATCTCAGATTCAAATTGATTTTCATACAAGCCATACTAAAAGACTCTAAATGCCACCTAGTGTTTCTAGTGGGGTAGTGCAAGTTTAGATATTAGAAAGAAAAGCTTTGAGGAGTGTTATTTCTACAATTTTGTGGATTAAATACTTAATCATACTTATTCTTAATACATTATTACCCAAAAAGAACAATTTGTAGCCACAGAAAATCCTGCTAAACTAATGCTGCTGTTTGACCCTACTGCAGAACAACTGCAGAACATTATATTTGAACACAGAGGCGTGGAGGAAACGCATCTTATACAAAGCCTCATAAATTCAGCAACAAATAGCACGTATTTACATAAATGAGAAACAACAGAATTGAATTCAAAGTAAATAACAGCATTTAATAGTTCTGTTTACAACAGAGCCACGAGTCGTCTAAAGGATATTGCTCAGTCTGTTGTTTGCTCGTGAAATCCACAAGGAGATAAATGAGCCTGCTCCTTATGGTGCAAAAATACTGCAGCATAGAGCTCAAGCTTAAGGGAGAGCATCACATCAGGTATTTCATGGCTGATGTGATTTTCTCTTGGCTGTGCAAACCTCACTTTCTGTACGTGTCTAACCTCAAGATAAACACTGACCTCCAAGCAGGTTTGGACTTTGCATGAAGTCATCTTCTTTCTTTGAACGTCTTTTGAAACTGAGTCTACGTTCGAAGACAAACTTTGTAATTATTTACGGTCTTTAGAGCCTGTGGTGCAGAAGCCGCAGTAGCAGCTAGACAGAGTGGGAACATCACGGAACATATTGCACTCCTGGCTCAGTCTGTTGGCTGAGAATGAGAGTGCAAATTTTCTGCGTGCATCCAGGACATCTGACTGTCTCAGGGTGCTAAAAGCTTTCATTAGACTGTCCAGGTGGCAACATGAAGAGGCCTGAGCTTTAAAGTGTGGCAGCAGAGAGATTAAATAACTTCCCCTAGGGATCAATAAAGTATTCCGATTCTGATAATAATAACAATATAATGTGAATATTTCTGCAAACTTGCATTGTTTTATGTCTACAGTCTATAACAACCCTGGTTCCAAAAAAGTTGGGCTGTTGTGTAAAATGTAGATAATGTAATAATACGCAAATCTCATAAACGCACACTATTTCTGGAAAAATATGAGCTCATTTTGAATTTGATGGCAGCAACACATCTTAAAAGAGTTGGGACGGGGCAACGGAAGACCAGAAAAGTACATTTTAGTAAAAAAAACAAAACATTGAATGCCCATTTTACACCTGATTTTGTTCATCTACAACAGGTCAGTAACGTGATGGAGTATAAAAAGAGCATCTTCGAGAGGCAGAGTTTGTCAGAAGTAAAAGTGGCCTGTGATTCACCAAAAAAGTGAGTTTACAATTTGTGGAATAATTCTGATACTTTCCCACAATGCAAAAAATGTGAAGATTTTGAATATTTTGTCATAATATTATCCAAAAAAAAAATTCTAAAAAATCTGGACTGCATTAAAAACAGACATGATTCTGTGTTGGAAATCCCTGCATGTGATCAGGAAAACTTCCAGTAATTATTGTCTGTGAACGCAGTTCACCATGCAGGTTAAATGCAACAAAGAAACCGCATGTAAACAGTGATCCAGATCCATGCCATTTTCTCAAAGCTCGTTTAAAATGGACAACGTGGAAATTTTTTCTGTGGTGACAAAAACTTTATTTTGAAATTCTGGAAAATACGGACGCTGAAAACTGTCTAAAACTATCTGGCTTGTTATCGCCGTTCAGTTCAATAATGACTGATGATACTTGAGTGCATCGGTGTGTAGGAATTGGAAGTTTGCAAATCTAAAAATTCACCATCAACACTGAAAGGTATGTAGAGGTTCTAGAGACACGTATGCTCCATCCAGATGACAGCTTTTCTATTTCAGCAACACAGTGCTAATGCAGACTGTATCTATTACAACAGCACGACTCAGTAGAAGAGTCTGGGTACTGAACTGGCCTGCCTTTCAGATGTTTCACCAACTGGAAAGATTTGGAGGATTGTGAAAAATACAACAAAGAAACACAACATTCCTCTCCCAGAAGTCCAGCAGCTGGTTTCCTCGGTTCCCAGATTTTTACAGACTGATTAAAGAAGAGGGGGATGTTACGCAGTGGTAAACATGGCCCTGACCCAACTTTTTTGGGAAGGATGATACCATCAAATATGAAATGAACTTATTTTTTTTTTCATTTTTTAAAATTAATATATGGGTTTAATAGATTTGCAAATCATTGTATTCTGGTGTTATTTACATTTTACATTGTGTCTCAACTTTTGGGGAATTTTGAGTCTACACAGACCATGACTGGTGCATATAAGACAGTGAAAGGCATTGTGTTCTCTTGTTTCTAATATTAACCCACACACTCACACTTCAAGGACAATAAGGATGTAAAAATCCTCCTCCTGTTGTCTCACTTCTCAGTCAGTTTTACATGTACCTGTATACCTCAATATCATAGATGCATACAGCGCTCACCATCCTCAGACCTTTAATTTGTTTGACTGAAGTTTAAAGTGTAAGTGTAGGACAACAAACAGAGTTTAACATTATGTGTGTGATATAAGTTAGTTTTTGAAAGTGCATCAAGTAAGTATGGCTTTTTATTCTCTTATGTTTTTATCTTTTGCAGTGTATATGTGCACGGATGAATACGTGTCAGAGACTGAGCAGGTGTTGTATAGCAGTGGTGAGATCTCCTCCTGTGCTGATGAGGGCCTGAAGGTTCGCCTTCCTGTCTCTGAAGCCCATTGAGCTCAGCTGCTCCAGCTCCTCCTTGAACTCTCTCTCTCTGTGATGGACCTGACACAACATGACACGAGAGTTATTTAAAGTCTTACTTATTAAAATAATGTGTGAAAGAATTCAAAATGAGATCATAATTAGCGATTTAATTGTGAATCCTTTTAAACAAATTGGAAAAGATTAATAAACCTTCCCAGATTTAGTGATTTTGTTAACCCAGACACCCAGTTTTGTTTCTGGGTATTTGGGTATGAGTCTCCCTTCAGGTGCAAAAACATCTGGATATGAATCAGAAGAAAGTCCAGGCGATGTGGGAAACAAAGGTAAATGTTTTGGGGAGGAAAAGGAGAGGAGGCGGCATGAAAAAAAGTTTTTATGAATAATTGAACTCAAAGAGATGCCCAAGTCGCTGCTGCGGGGGATAAAAAAGGAGCACTGCAATAAAATCGAAAGCAAAAAAGAGAAATAAGTCAATAAGTTTGTCAGAACCACACTCCCTCACACACTGGAGTAAGCAGTAAAAAGCTCTGTGGCAATAACCACCAGAGCTGAATGCTGGCAGCACTCAGCCGAGTTTAGTGGTTCTGCAGGAAAAAAGCGTCAGTATCTAAGAAAGGGAAAGACTAATGCCACCTTCCTTCCCACCAGAAAACAGCGACTCTACCGGGGCTGTAACCCACTAAGTAAATGTTGGATCCACAAGTAGAAGCACTGACTCTGAAACTTTAACGATTAACTAGAATTTGAGTCACTGAGGCCCAGCTGGACCTGCTTCAGTAGGTTAAAATGTATAATAGTTTAAACCACTGAACAAATTAGACATCATTTGGCTCCATGAGATGTAGTGTGGTACTCTAATTTATCCACATTCATACCAGCAGCTGTTAATGCAAGCTGATATCAAGCAGTCAGTCACTCTTTATACTGCGTAGTTTTTTAAAAGTACTGAATCACTAAATATCAAAGGCGTGTATCATTTGCCTGCCTAAGGGAAATTCTCATTTACTGTCAAAATGCTATTTACTACTGATATTTTAAATTGAGACTCAACGTTGGAGACAGACAAAAAGTTTATAAGGTAGTACCTCGTTATTAGTGTTAGCCAGGGCCTGTAGCATCTGCTGTACAAACTGCTGCTGCTGCTGCTCTGTCGCTGAAGCAGCCTGTTGGCCGCTTCCTGATTGGCTGTTCGGAATGGAGTCAGATGGATGCTCAGAAGTGGCACCGATACCTGTTCCAGTGTTTCCGAGAGCATTCCTGCATGACGGGCAAGACTGGCGATAAGGTTTCTCTGTCTTTGAAACACAGTTCTTCCACCACAATAGATCTCCTTAGGTTGTTTTTACTCACGCAGGTATGAGAGCTGGAGCCTCTGCAGCCAGAGTATGCAAGCCCTGTTGGATCTGCAACAGAGCCTCCATGGCTCTGGGGTTCAACATGGCCGAGAGCAGCTCTGGAGCCTGCATCTGCACATTATTGATAATGGCAAAGTTATTAATCATATCCACTGAGCAACGGAGTCAGAGTAGAATCGTTTTCCTGCATTGCTAAAGATGATCATATCTACATGGATTTTATGAAAAACCATGGCATCTGTCCAGGAACAAGAAAATTATTAGTGTTCCTAATGTATTGCAGACATCTAATCCAGCTGAAAGACAGCAGGTTAACAGTTAGAGGAATAAGCAGACCTGCTGCAGAAAGACAGGGATCTCCTTTCTCATTTGCTGCTGCAGCTGAGGATTTCCAGCCAACAAAGGGTGGCTCAGAAGCATCTGCAACAATGCAAAAATGAAAGCAGGATGAACTATATAAGATATCTCTGCTGTTTAGGAAGAAGGAAATGTTGTCCTGCAGTTGCCTAGTGAAAATACTGCACATTTAAGAATTAAAGTGTCCATGCATCACCTGTGCAGCCAGGTCAGGGTTCTGGCTAAGGCAGTTTAAAAGACTGCTGACGTATGGCCCAGACAGCAGGCTCTCCAATAGACCTGGACTGGCAGTGATCTCTTCTAGCAGTGACTGCATGCCTGAAGCAGGAAGCCATTAATAGAATATTTTAAAAAGCAGTTCAATGATATCTTTAAAATATTTAACACATTTAAAAACATATAACCTAAGAATGCCTCAAGCATAAAGCTCATGCCTGCTGTGATGCTGCTTTGAGAGTTTGACCTAGCTCTGGATGTGGCAGTCAGTTCACTGAGAGGATCTGTCGAGTGACCAGAGAACGTCTGATTGGATTCACCCTCCAGTATGTGGTGATTTCCGGGTGATGTAGTCACCGATGCAGATGCTCCTACCTTCTGGTAAAAGGCAAAGCAGATATTCAAAAGAAAACAGGTTAAGCATACAAGATAAGTTTAACCTGACCTATAATAATCATCATTTTCAAAGTCACACCTGTAATTTTGCTTCTGGGTCAGAATTGTCAGTAATGACTTCAGGATTTTCCTGCTCTGACTGCAAATTTTCTAAAGCTTTGTCCTCATTGTTCATCATTTCTTCTATCATGTCAGGGTTCTTGATGAGCTCCAGCAACTGGAAAGAGAGATAAGTGCAAAAACATACTCAAAATATCGGAGGGAGAAATCAGGCAAGGAGGAAGCAACTGTACTCATACTGCAGTGAAATTAGAAAGGTTAAAATAACAACATTTTTGCAAGTGTCTACTCTAATGTTAGTACAGATGTTACAATGCTCTGACATCCACTATACCCACCTGTGTTATGACATCTTTGTCGTTAAGCATATCTTCCACTTCTGGGTTTGTTTGCAGGAGCTGCTGAATTTGGGGATTAGACAGAATGAGCTTTCTGATAAGTTGAGGGCTAGAGGTGGAGAGGGTGCTCTGCACAAAGGGGCTGCCCAGGAGACGGTGCATCATTTCTGGGTCAGCCAGCAATCTGTTCTCCATCTGGCACTGGAGCTCCGGGAAGAAGCTAGTCCCGCTGTCTTCAAGGACAAGGCTGTCCAGACCTTCTACTACAGAAACAAGGTGGAATCAACAGAATGACAGATTATAAGTTCACTGAGGAGCTGAGTACAGAGCAGCAGCTGAAGCTCAAACAAAGAAGTCTGGAGAAATGAGAACCACAAACTAGATTTATGAAAATAGTTAAAGGCGAGAAGAGTTCCCGTGTTCTGCACATCTTACCCAGGCAGAGAGGAGAAGTAGGGGAAGGTGTGATGTTATCCGGTTCAGGGTGGAGGTCTGGGTCAGTGGGAGGTGGAGCAGATGAATGCTGAGGCCTAAGACAGATACCCAGTTGTTTTTTCTTTTTTTACATAAGTTTGGTATAAATAGACTGTATATCAAAGGAACCTGAAGGCAGAAGTTACTTATTACTTAAAATTACTTCTACAATTTTAATTTTAAAGAGCAGAGTGTGCAGATCTCTGACTGAGAATCTTTTCAGACATAATATTTTGTTTAATACTTCATGTGATAGTGGGGTGATCAGATTCTATCAAATTAAATGTGGAGCAAAATGTACGTTGATGTGGGACAAAGTGGGAGACACTACCAGTGCTTTATATATACGACCTAAAATGTGACTTATATGTAATGTTCTCCCTGTACTCTAAAATCTCACCTTCCACAAGCTTCCAAGTAATAAGTAGTTTTCTTGGCTTTTTCATAGATTTATTTGATTTGCTTTGGGAAGACACTCATTAAATTCTGATAAATTTAATATTTTATTTGCTCTATTTTAATATTTTATTTTACTGGGTTTTAATGTAGTTTTTCATGAGGCTATATATTTTTATATATTTATATTATGTATTATTTCTATATTCCCTGCTCTCTGCACAGACATTTTATAAAAGCCAAATAGAAAAGTGAAAGTTCTGTATTGTTGCACTTTGAAAACTAGAGCCAATAAAAATGTGGAATATTCTCTGAATATGCACAATAAACAGCAAAGAATAAAAATGCTGTGTAGTCCCAATGTGGTACATGTGGTATCCAATGTAAGGCAGTGTTTTTAATATTTACTATGATTTAAAAGCAAATAATAAATATAGCTACAGCTAATGAATGTGCAGTTGCCTTTTATTAGTGCCAGATTTGTCTGCAATATTTTCTTAAGAGGTCACTAAAGTTCTTTGCAGCTGACTCTGTTGCATAAGTAAGGCGCAAAACACAGGAGGAACAATATTTAACACAAGCGCACACAATGATTTACTGACATATGTGACATGTAATTTAAAAAAGAAAGTAAAATCTGTCTTATTTTTTTTTCTTGATATTGAAATGAACTGACTACACTGTGTTTAGAAAACAGCACAATTTTTTGTAAATTCCCAATAAACTCACCACGCCTATGAGCACTATTTGGGTGATTGGACTCACATACAATTTTGCCCCTTTTAGTAAATCTGGACCTATATCTTTATTTTCTTTATCTTTATTAATACCAAATGTTGGTTTATTACTAGCGACGGCATGAACCCATGCCATAAACAGAGCAGGTTGTTCATACCTTTGGATCATGCTGAGGCGTACCGACCCATTTAGTCCTTTAAAGTGACTCAAGGGTTCAGAGTCTTTGAGGACTCGACTGGAGTGGATCAGAACCAGCTCCTCTGCTGAGGCTCCCAGGTGCTCTGACAGACCCCATTTAAACTGCACACACAGAAACACACAACCCCCATTGTTATTTAATGGTGTATTTAATGGTGATAACCCCCATTGTACCAGCTCAAAGATCAGCAGCAAAGACACCAGGGGCATATCCAGACAGGGGCCTTGGGTGGCACCAGCCAATATAACTTCCATCCTGGGGTCTCTCCACCAAAACCGTTAGATGAGGGCAGTGAAAGAAACAGTAATTCAATGTAGCAGAGTATGACTATTCAAGACTTTACTTAAGTACAGTTCCAGTGTACTTCTACTTTATTCATGTTATGGTGTTTTCTATTTAAATTTACTATCTTTTGGAAGCAAATACTGTACTCTGCACTTCACACCATTTATTTTAGGAATTCAGTGAATTATTATTTTGAAGATTTTAAAATAGGAATCTACATAGTTATGGAATGCCAGGACTGCCAGAATTAATTAATTAAATACACCATTAAATAATTAATTCAATGTGTCAATAATTAATTAATTAAATATGTCATAAATATGTATTTAATTTATTATTGACACATTTAATAAATTATTTAATGGCGTATTTAATTAACTCATTTTGGCAGCCCTGGCATTCCATAGATGGTACATTATGCGGTTTGACTATAAATAAAGCGTACATGTAATATAATCATCTCCGGCGGAAAGATTTAAGTGATATACACATTAACAAACCAGTAACTACAATCCAATATATGATTTTGAATTGTGTGACAACAGTAAACCCACTGAATACACCCATATACATATAATAACATACAATCAGTGGCCACTTCATTAGGTACAACTATTCAGCTGCTAGTTAAACACAAATATCTAATCAGCCAGTCAAACATTTAGAGTAGAAAACATGATTAAAATGACCTGCTGAAGTTCAAACATGCTGCTGATGTTGAGAGCATCAGAATAGGAAAGAAAGGTGATCTGGCGATGGTTGTTTGAGAAAGACATGGTGATCTGAGCACTTTACAAACTGCTGATTTCCTATGATTTTAGCACATAATTGTCTCTAGGGTTTACAGAGAATGATCTGAAAAAGAGAAAATATCCAAGGAGTGGTCATTATCTGGGTGACAATGTCTTTTTGATGTCAGACGTCAGAGGAGCATGGCCAGACTTCTTCAAGCTGAAAGGAACGCAACAACTCAAATAACCCCTCTTTACAACCATGCATGCAGAAGAGCGTCTCTGAACACACAACACGTCACACTTTGAACAAGATGGGCTACAGCAGCAGGAGACCACAGCAGGTTTCAGTCCTGTCAGTTAAGAATAGGAAACTAAAAGTATGATTCAGCAAAACTGGACAGTATGAGATTGGGAAAACATTGCCTGGTCTGAAGAGTCTCAGTTTCTGCTGTGAAATTCAAATGGTACACAGTCAGAATTTGGGGTAAAGAACAGGAAATTATTGATTCATCCTGTCTTGTATCAGAGGTTTCGCCAGTGGTGGTGTAGTAATGGTTTGGAGGATATTTCACTGGCACACTTTGGGTACCTTAGTACAACTAAGCTTCACGTAAACACCACAGCCTACCGGAGTACAGTTGGTGGTCACTGTGACCCAAGGCGACCCTTTATCCATCTTCTGATGGCTGTTTACAGCACAATAAGGAGCCATGCCACAAAACTCAAATCCTCTTACACTGGTGTCCTGAACATGACAATGAGTTCACTGTACTCAAATGACTTCCACAGTCACCAGACCTCAATCTAGTGGAGCACCTTTGGGATGTCAAACATGGATGTAAATGATAAATGGACTGGTTCCTGTGTACAACATGCCTCATTCGTCCATTCATACAGCAGCACTGTACTTCATTGGTTTCTATCAAACATACGCACGCACATTTACACTCTGATAGATGCATCAGAAACCAACTTGGGGTTAGTATCTCCAGGATATTTAGCACGCAGATATAAAGGGACTGAACCGACCTTCTGATTAGTAGATGGCGTGCTCTAGCTCCTGAGCTACAGCCACCCCCTGTGATGTACACCAACAACTGTGTGATGCTCTCATGTCATGTGAAGATGCTGATAACTGCTTCCAGCACCTTGTTGAATCTATACCACAAACTTAAAGGGCGTCCAGATGTAACTAATGAAGTGGCCTTTGAATTATATTTTGTTACTGGATTCAGGGCCACTCTTTAGCTAGTACTCAACTTCGTGCTAAATACTTTAAAAAATACTCCTTTTTTGCCTTTTTTCACACAGTTATTCCATTCAAAACAATCTTCAAACGTGCAGAGTCACTTTTCACATAATAAATCTGTATTAGCACTCTGGGCTGCACATGAGTCCAATTCCAATTTATATACCACATTAGTACCTTTAGTGATCCGCCCCCTTAGTTCTTTAGCCACGTAAATTAACAAAAACATTAATTTCAGTCTATTATGGCATGAAAATAAAAGTCTCAGTGACGTTGTCAGCCTGTTATTACAAGGCTCTGAGGCCAGCTGGCTGATTGTGCTTCCCTGACCTGTCTGACGGTGCAGTCTCCTCTAACGATGAAGTCTCTGCTCTCCGTGACACTTGTGACGGTAACGTGGATCCTTTCAGCCCTGCGGCGGTGTCTCGGTGTTGTAGTTTCGTCTTTCACTGCTGCCGACATCACTTGTCCGGCCCGCGGGCCTTTAAACACGGTGCAGAGCAGGAGCACACCGTCCCGACGCGGGCTGCGTGTCTGTCCCGATGACTCGGCAATAAGTTGTGCGGATGTGTGCCAGCTGAGGCCACACCGGTCACTGAGGTGGACACGCAAAGCCCACACCTAGCTGCTACTATGCACAGATCTGATGCCCCTGCTGCCTGTTATAACAGTTTTTGAGTGCACTTCGACTAACAAAAATAAAATACTTAATAATAAGCCAGTTATGTAACCAGACTTAACTTAAAGATATAGTGCACCATAAAAATCAGACAGCAGTTCAAATCCTAGATGCTCTCAGTTCACTTTTAAACTCTCATTCCAGCAACAATAATGAATCATTATAATTTTAACAGCCTCCAAAGGTGACGCACATGTGATAAGTGGTAATTGATGACAATAGTCTAAAAAATTTTTAAATCCTTCTTCCTTTTGAGATTTGACCCAAGCAGATTTAAAGTATCTTATTTTCATCTGGCTCATGTTAACATCTAATGACTCAAATACAATTTTTTTTTTGGCTTGTTTGAGGCACTTTTACACTTTTTTTAAAAATTCCTCTTAGGCTCTTCGATGCTTTCACACACAAAAAGTAAAACCACATTTTCACTGAAAAAGTAATTTATTTACTTAACAGTGGGAAAATAAAGAAACAAAACAACTTTGCATTACACACCTGTCATTTTGGCAATAAAACCTTTAAAGATCAGGCACAGAGCCTTCAACAGTACAGGAGATCCAGAGGCACTCTGAGGCCTGAAGAGGGCAGCACGATGTGCCAAGCAGCTACTTTAACACAAGCTTAGAACGTTTGTCGCTATTTCAGAAAGCCTCTTGTAAATCTTATTTAATTGTGTAACATATCGTGCCAAATCTAGCTTTTTCTGTTAGTGTGTGTGTGTGTGTGTGTGTGTGTGTGTGTGTGTGTGTGTGTGTGTGTGTGTGTGTGTGTGTGTTTAGGGAGGGCATGCAAAACAGACTGACCAGGAGTCTAAGATTTAACAACAACAACAACAACAAAAAAAAAAACCCTGATTTTGATCAATAGTGGGAATATTCTTCAGGGGTTTCTTCATTTGTTTATTTCATTTTGTTTTCAGGCATTTTCCTTCTGAAACCTTCATAGATCTGCCTCTGAGCCCTTCTTCCCTTTCTTGTTTCCCTGTGAAACAGAAAATTGCAGAAAGGACACAATTATTTATGGATATCAGATCTGTTTGTGTGCTTTTATTAATTCAAGTCAAAAGATGGATGTAGAAACAGAACATAAATGAGGCAAACACAGTCTTTATCAACTGGGGAAAAAAGAAAAAAAAAGAAACCATATTGACTTAAAAATAAAGAAAAAGTGTTCAAATGCTCTGACCTGAATCTAAGCTCACTGCTCCCCTGACTGGGCCGAGTAAACTCTTTATGTTTCTGTCCTTTGGCTTACTTACGCTGACACTTTCTGACTTTACCTGCCTTACAGGCTGAAGTTTTTCTGTTAGGTTTCCACAGTTTCTACAGAAATCCACGAAAGCAATGAGGTGCATGCATGATCATAAACTAGTATGCAGTCAGTTCAGCGTAAATGAAGATGGAGACAACACTTTAACACCAGTTCTTCTCTCCTACAATGAAGATACCACACAGAAGAGTATTTGTACTCTCACCTGGTGCTTTGGTTGTTCTGACTGCAGTCCTTTTACTTTAGATCTCTCTTGTTCGAGGGCAGCGTGCAATAATGTTACCTAATTAAAATGAAAAACACAGATTTACAAATTTAGAATCCCCCCCAACACTCACACACACACACACACACACACACACACACACACAGTTACAGACCTGTGAAGACAGCTCTTCTTTAATATGCAGTAGCTCCTCTACCTGTAGAAGAATTTCTGCTTTGTCTTTCACTGAAAAAGAGAGAGAACAGAAACATCACACACGAGATCTTCATCAGGAAAGGAAAGGATAGTCAAAACAACCACTTTTTGGACAATGATTCTCCCCCACAGTGGGTTTTAAATCAAGACAATTGAGATGTGACTCAATCGCAGGCAAACACATTACATTCGTTGTTTAGCAATTGCAGACAACAACATACATATTCCTCTATATTCAGTCAATCCTACCTTTGTTTGCAGGTCACTCTTACTTACAATGACTTCTCTTTGGATCTCTTATTAGGAGTTGGAGGGAAAAGTTAAGAAATGCAAGTTCACTTAGAACAGCAGCTTTCATCTACTTCATTTGTCATGAAATAAGACGGCCTTAGCCGTCTATGAAAATGCTAGTCAGTCAATTCTGCCATTACTTTTGAACCACTGAAAATGGAGGACTGTGCATAAATATATCGATAATTCAGAATCATTTAATGCAGAAGTCTGCACCTCACCCACATCTCGATTGTTTGATTTAAAATCCAGAAGTGTTGTCTTGTTGTACAGAAGAAAAAATTACAACAACAACAAAAAAGTGTCATTGTTCAAATACTTTTGGACCAAACTGTATCTACTGTGTTATCAAACTCACTCTCTCCCTGCTGCAGCATCTTCAGCAGCTGAGCATTTCTTGCTTTCACCTCTTTGTATTTTACCTGCAGAGACAAAAAGAAAGATTCTTTTTGTAGCACTGGACACAACAGTGTTGGCTGCAGGTGTGGTCACCTTTCCTTTTTTCTGTCACAGTGTTACAGTGGGGAACGCTCATATTAATCATGCATATAGTTTCAACGACGAGTGAAATAAGCCAAAAGCTTCAGACTGATCAACATGCTCACGTTCTGACATTTTCAACTCTTGTCTCTATATGGTGTTACTGAGAGTGGATGCACTAACGTGGTTATCTCAGACTCACAGCTTTGGCTCTGTGCTGTTTAAAGGGCAGCAAATCAGCGGAAAGTGGCTCGCAGGGAGAGGAACTAAAACTGCTTGTTTCACACAGTCAAAGAGGGCTGAACAAAGGCAAGAATGAGAAAAATTGTATTTTTGAATTATGAATCATCCAAAGCTACTCTAGTAGAGTCCAGTGATAAAAATATGCAGTTGAAAATTAAATATGTAGACTTTTTTTTTTTTACAGAAGAAGTCCACACTAACTAACAGTGCCATAGCAGCCCACAGCCTACGTGAGTTGAGTAAGAACATCTTAATGATGATGACAAACCAACACTAAACCCAACCTGTTTGGCTTTAAACATGGCAGAGATTTTTCTGATTAACTTCACCGTTTCTACAGCTGTGAAAATCAAATTTCCTTTTTGTGACTCATCATACAGGAAAAGACAAAGAAAATCACTGTCCTTCTGAAACTGAAAGATGATTAGATCAGATAACTGTTTATGGGTGCTGACCTCCCACTGTGAAATGTTTTTTTTCAGCTTATCAATTTCCTGATCTTTCTTCTCCAGCTCATACTTCAGCTGCTCCGCTCTGGGGTCCTAACAGGAAGAAAAACATGAAATAAAATCAGCAAGTAAAGAAAAAGAAACTTCACTTTGGTAATGGTGCATGTATGCAGTTTCACAAACAGCTTTTCAGATGTACCTTGAGGCAGTTAATCACTAACCAAAACTCAAAGGAAAAGCTAACTTTGTTCACTTTCATACCCGAGTTAATGAGAGAGCTACGCGAGTATTTTGTGGTACTTGTGTCCACTCACTGGTTCGTGTTCTGTTGACGTGCTGACTTCTTGTCCCTGGCTGTTCGTATACTGCTCGCGTCTTTTCTCCCGTTGGATTATCCGACTGACATCATCTTCCAACTTATTAAAAAAACGTTCGTCCTGCCCGACTCCCAGTGCTAAATTAGCCGTTCTGGAGTCCTGGAAGGTAATTTGGTTGATGTTTTACACATTTTTTTAAGTTACAAACAAAATATTAAAAAATTAATTTTATCTTTAATTCGTCCCTCACTTGTTCATTCACATTTCTGTGCAATCTATAAAATATAAAGTAAACAGAGTGGAACCGGCTCACCTCTTTCTCTTGTTTTCTACTTAAATTTTCTGCAAAGAGAAAACACAATGCAATAACTAGTTACAAGAAAATAACAATATATGCAATGTAGTAAATCATATATATGAGGTCCATATATAAGACTTTAAAGTAATCTGTAAGCTGGTCTCACCTGCACTGCTTTCAGCCTGGAAGTCTTGCAGAGAAACTGTCTTTTTGTCTTTTGCCTGCTGATTCTTCTTTTTGTCCTTCTTGCCTCCACCTTCTTTTCCTGACCGTGACTTTGGCGAGGACGTGTTTGTGTTGCTCTGATGAATGAAAGCAGATGCTTTGACTTCAGTTAGCTCAAGTTCTTGCTTTGCATACCAGAAATAAATTCTGTTTTGTTTTTAACCCACAGAAACTCAGGCAGAGTCATTTAAAACAAGATCCTTTAATCACCAACATGAAGAAGGAATAAGGTAATACGCTGACTTATAATTTAAGTGAACATGTCACAGGTGTGTCAGAGCGATGTGCGACTTACGTAAAAGTGAACATACAGCTCTGACATCTGTGCCCCCAAATGTGGCTTTCAAAATGAGAATATTAGTGTTTTTCTGCAGCGTACCTGCTTCTGTTGTTCATACTCCAGTTTACTTAAAATCAAGGCTTTTTCCAAGTCTGCCTCATATAGTTCTGTGGTTATCTAAAAGAAAAGGAAGAACATTGAATTTTAGGGACTTTTCGTGCTGTGTGTAAGGTCAGGTGTGGCCTGTGCTGCTCTATGAGGGACAGTCATACAAGTTTTACTATCTCACTCATCTGTAATGTGAGTAGCTGTCATTTCTAAACCTGCTCGTCTCTCTGCTTCCACTGCTGCCAACCCTCCGACGGTGTATCCTGGTCCACCGACGTAGGATTGAGAAGTTCACCGGCTATTCCTGACAGCGTCATACAGGGAGAAGGGGCAGAAGATTTCTGAGGAATCTTTTTGAAGGCCAGATTACGCAACTAATAGAGAGAAAGATAAAACAACCTGATGTCATCATTATTGACATAAACACAAATTCTATTGTTAGCTGTAGAAACCATCAACTTGTCTATGTGCGCGCAGCAACAACAAAAAACGGTCTGTTTTCTCAGGATGTATGCTGCCTGTGGTTTGTGTCTGTGGAGTGGAGGAGGATTTGTTAATGTGTTTAAGTGGGTGTTGGGCCTGAACACATTCCTTTTAATTGTGCTGCAACATTGTTATTCTCAGAGCTGAACATTTTCATTTTCCCCATTTTGTTTTTTAACGAACCGGTCAATAAAATATATATATATTTTTTAATATTTACAGAGTCCAAGGAGACAGTCTTCAAATCTTCACATTACAGATTCTGAGGCAAGATCATGTTTTAACTCCCTGCTTATGTAAGTCTAATTTCTGTCTAACTACAGTCAGATGCAAGAACAAAAAACCAGAAAACTTGCACTTTGAACTGATTAACTGTGCTGAAACCAATTTTTTATTATTTAGTATTTTTTCCTGGGATTGGACCAATTCCATATAAGAATTTAGCCTGCAAAATCCACTGGATGCTGTCTACTCCTATGTTATTTGATTTATTAAAGATGAAAGCTATCACACTGGCAGCTTTGAATAAAAATCTGGCCAGATATCAGTATCACCAAGAAGGCAGAAAGCATACCTGCATGCTCATTTATGAGGACTTGGTATGTAGGCTTCTGCAATGTAATAGCTTTAGATAAGTTCAGCGCTGATAACCAGAGACTAGTTTCACAACCATCACCAAATGATGTTAAAAATCATAGGGGTTTGTCTGAATCTTGAGGTTTTCTCTGTAATATTGCACTTTACAATATAAAATTTTAATGACCTCAACGAAATACAACTTACACACTTATCATCTGAACAGCATTTGTTTCACTTCATTAGTAGCAAGCACACCAAAAGCAAACCACAACCTGTTTACCTCTCCCTGCCCTCTGCAGTTTCGCTTCAGGAGAAGTGAAACGACTGAAGAGCCTGATCTTTCTTCATGTCACTGCAAAATAACACATATGTAAGAGGCAGAGAGCTGCAGGCTGTTCATCTCACTCATTCACCTCATTTGCCTCACTCTGCTGCTGCTCTTTCTTCTTCTTCTTCTTGTCTTTCTTCTTGTCATTGCCCTGAGCAGCTTTCCCTCCGGCTGCACCTGCTTTTCCTTGTCGGGGCTTCCCAGAGGAGTCCCGTCCAGTTTTGGTGGTAGCCTTCCCCGACTCGGAGGTGTCCGAATCCGAATCTGAATCTATCTGTAGCAGGGCAAAGCGGGATGCTGTGGTGGGGACTGTGATCATTGCAGACGATGCCATCGTGAGAAGGCAAACTGAACGATGAAAGCAGATAAATGTACAACAGTTTATTCAGAATAACTTAGAGCAGATCATAAAATGACGAGTTAGCGCATATTCACAACCTGTTTGTTGTTGGGTTTTTTTTAGTACCACAGTATTTCAGCCAACACCTCCATACAAAGCTACACACGGAGTCAGCACTGTGATCTTATGACAACAGACAGTATTACAGATAAATGTAAACCATTTAAAGAGCTCCGTTACAAACAGTTAGTGGACACAGCTAGATTAGCATCGCATAGCAGCAGCGTAACAGCTAAGGCTTAGCCAGTGTTGTTAGCTCCTAAACAAGTGCAAAAGTGCCGCTCCATGTCAGTTAAAAGCACACGCGTGGACTCACGTTGATCTCCTTTTTTCAATGCGCTCACTGACTTGTGTTAAAGAAGGATTACTCACATGAAAACTGTCTGAGGATACTTTCACCTGTTCGCAAAGGGGCTGAGGGTTAGGGTTGGTTTGCTACCAGCGATTGTCTCAAAAGAGTACAGAAGCCCGGCGGTGTCAAAAAGGAAAAAGGCTGGGATTCCCTTATCCTCTGCGATGCGGATGCAGAAAAAGAAGTGTTTACGATATGTGCAGATATATCGGTTATTGTGTGCAGCATGTGCGCAGTTTGTTGACCGAATCGCTTTTTAAGGCCAACTGCACAATACTAAGCGATTATCGCACAATAACTAGCTAGTTTAGCCTGTTGTCATGGTTACACCTTAGTTGTCGGATGTCCAATCACGACCTACCGTGTTCGTCATATTACAACAACTATCATATCACCATGACAACCGAACGGAAATACGCATTGGCGTAAAACAAATTGAAATATAAGACAAAGATAACCCAAGTAAATATAAAATGTAAATTTAAAGGTTGATTTCATTTATTAAGAAAAGAACTATCCAAACCTACCTGCAAAAGTAATTGCCCCTTAATTCTAATGCTTTTAATTTATAAATTTCATTGTCAAGTATGTTGGTTTTATTGCATGTTAAAAAATAGTGACCGCATTTGCAAGTTTTTTTTAATTACTAGTGTATAAAATGTACAAGAAGAGAAAGATCACAGCACCCTCACACCAAAATTAGGTTTGAATAAGCCCAGATAATCAAGACAATACAGTGAGGTGAGCATTTTAGTGTGTTTAATAAATTAGATTGTGAAAAGAGTAAACCAATATAAAAATAATAATAATTTACACAGCAATCAACATAAAACTACATACATAAAGTCCACACAAAGTTGTCATCAAAAAGCTTTATAATCCTGCAACAGTGCAGCATATTAAACCTTAAGCATTCACAATGAAGGATTAAAGATAGTGCTCCATAAACAAAATTGCTTTAACTAATTAATGAAAACTGTCTACGTTTTATGAGAATGTTCCAGCTTGCTGACTGACTTTGCATCAATGTAGTGGATATGGATAATGATAAGTATAAGATGGTATATAGAAATACAAGAAAAGAGCCAACATATTTATGGCACATTTATGATTTAAGACATTTGAAAACTTGAAAGGTTTAGAACCGCCCCAAAAAATATGTGGGAAGAACAAAAACGTGTAGGATAAAAATTTCTAACCATACTGGAAGACAAATAAAAGGACTGAGCAAAGAGTAATGAGATTTTACTGCATCATCTCTCCAGGTCAACAGTTTGCAGTTCTTATTTTTTATGATGGTGCTGTTGTAGAAAGGTGAAATAAAACAGGGGAAAAAAAGCAAAACAAAAATAATTATTGTTACAAGAAATTTAAGTTCTTCTGGCCTGAACTCTAAAACCCCATTAAGTCATTGCATTGAGTGCCTTACAACATCAAACAGCTTTGTTTACTTCCTGGTATCTACTACTGTTCCTGACATCTACATAAATACATCACCTGTCAGTGTTTCTGAGGACTTCTATAGAGTCCTCCAGGATTGACTCAGTGCTCATACCCACAGCAGACGGTCGCCTCCCAGTGGTAGAACCAGAGAGCTGCAGGTCAGCTGGAGTGATTTGCTTCAGATCCCTGCGACACAAACGGACTGGTGTCATCTCCAAACCTTCCCTAGACTCATCTCCTACTCTCCTCCCCAGGGACGGTGTGAGCATTTGGGTGTATTCTGGCATTTTTGTCTTTTTGAGGGTTTGGCGGTTAGAAGAAGAAGAAGGGCACTTGGTTTGGTTTTCATTTCTGTTCATACAGAAATCATTGTGTATCTTTTTGTCCATTTTCTCTGCATTTATTTTTTGGTATGTTGTTACAATATGCGTCCGTGTTTGAACCTCCTCAGGATGAGTTTGGGCTTCATTTGAAGAAATCTGCATCTTTTGCATAGGTTTGTGCTCCTGTGGGCAAGAAGGCTGATCATTAGGCTGCAATGAATCGCTGAAGATCACTCTGAGTTTCTTTTTGAGCTGCCGGCTGGTGCTTTTGTAGAAGCAAAGCTCTTTCTCCAGATGCTGCAGTCTGTCTTGTGTTGCCTGTTCTGCCTCTCCTGGAGCACCCTCTGAACACATATGCAGACATACTGTGAAACCAAGTGTCATAAAACAAATTCAAGTTCAAATCCAGGCTCCACAAATTTCCTCACCTTTAAGTTTCTGCAGCAGCAGCTGGATGTTGTACTGGTGATCTCTGTGTTGCTGGGTGAGCCTGCGATCTGTATCCAAGGCCAGACGCTGCATAGCAGCCTCCATCTCTCTCAACAACATCTTTTGCTCTTCTGCCTGAAGTTCCAGCTCTTCACAGTGCAAATGTAGATGGCGCTCTGTCTCTCGAAGACAAACAACCTAAAAGGATAATAAACTTTCTGATAAAGTGCAGGGGCAGCAAGCTTCCAAACTTCTCTCTCCAGTGCATTCCCAAGCAAGGTGAGAGATGTAATTTCTCCAGCATGTCCTGGATCTGCCCTCCTCCCAGTAGGACATGCCCAAAAACACCTTACCTTAGAGGCACGCAGGAGGCATCCTAGTCAGACACTCGAACCACCCTAATTGCCTCCTTTTGATCTCTTTATATTTTAGGGACACTACGCTACAATACACAACAATGTCAGAGGGAAAATGGCAACAATCACACAACCTACTATGAGAAAGCACTTGGCAGAAGTGGGCAGTAGTGGTGCAATAGTGGTACACCACTGAACCACATGTGAAGAGAAAAAGAGGTGAGTAAACTTATTAGAGTGAGGTGTTCCGGGCATGTCCCACCGGGAGGAGGCCCCGGGGCAGACCCAGGACACGCTGGAGAGATTATATCTCTCGGCTGTCCTGGGAACGCCTTGGAGTTCCCCCGGATAAGCTGGAGGAGGTGGCTGGGGAGAGGGAGGTCTGGGCCTCTCTGCTTAGGCTGCTGACCCCGTGACCCGGCCTTGGATAAAGCGGATGAAGATGGATGGATGAAACAGAAGGAGAAAAAGAGAGCTTTCAGATTCCGTATGAGCACCATAAAATCACTTTTTACAGGTAAATTAACAAGTTTTTATCAAACTCTGAGATGATGGGAAAGAAAAGGAAGAGAATTAATAGAGGATTTGAAGACGGAACAAGATATAGAACTAGAAAGGAGAATGTATATGGATTATATGTAAAGCAGAATATTCCGTATATACATATGTATGCAAGTATTTTACGTTACCTTGTTGAAATATTTCACAAGCAGCTCCAGTGCCTCAGGCAGCGACAGGCCCATAAGTTTTCTGGTGACATAACAGAGTTGGGCGGGTTCAGCGTTTTGTGACTGATGCAAAGAAAAGTTTGTGGCCGACAGCTTCTTCTGTTTGTCCTGGATCGAGCGGTTTTTAAACTCAAGTGCTGCATCCAGAGCTTCGATAGCTTCTTCCACCTGGAGAAGGGAATGCGTCTCCTACATGACGACACACACACATCACTTCACCTAAACATGTACCAGAAATACATCGTGGTCAAATTTACACCATACACACAACACTCCCTTTGTTCTGACCTCCACAGTGAGCACTTGGTTGTCATTCAGCTGGGCGTCCAGAGCGTCTCTTCTCTCTTTAAGCAAGTCTCTCTCTTTCTCCAGTTCCTTCATGGTAACTCCTGCCTTCCTCCTCTGTAGCTGCTTCTCCAGCGACTCCAACTGCATCGACACGTGCAGCAGGTCCTGACTCAGAGCCTGAAAAACAAATTGATAATAAACCTCCTAATTCTACCATTTATATGTGTCCACCTAATCTTTTACTGTAATTAATAAAGTGACTTGTGATAGTATTTAAATTAAACCATAGCAAACACAGTCTGACCTGACTGGAGCACAGCTTCTTGGTCTCTAATTTGCTTTTCTGTCGCACACACGCCTCCCTGTGAATAAGAACCTCCTTTCTCCTCTTCAGCTCCTCCTCCAGCTCATTCAGCTCTGCTCTCTTCTGAAGAACATGCTCCTCTTCCTCCTCCAGCCAACTACTGCAACACAGCTACAGTGAGAAGGTGAGGGAGGGAGAAGAAGGAAGGAAAAGAGGAAAGGAAGGGGCACAAGGGACAAAAAAGGAGATTGATGAAGACACGACAAAGGTAGACCCTAAAACACTGTAAGAAGTTTAATACCTGAAGTTTCCTAAACTAAACTAAACTAAACTAAACTAAACTAAACTAAACTAAACTAAACTAAACGCACTGTCCAAATGACTATTTCAGGGGAACAAGAACAATGTTTTACCTGTTCATTTGTGTCCTCTAACTTATACAGTTTATATACAGTTGAAACTCCAGCACTTTGCTCCTGTAAAAACAAACAAAAACAAACAAACAAACCCCCCCCCCCTTATTTGTCATATATTGTTCAAATCTGATATTTCTCTTAATGATAAAACAGTTTTCAGGTGATCACATTATTATATTATTCCTCCATTTTCTGATTAGTTTAAATACATTAAGGTTTTATAAGATAAAGGTCAAACTGCTTTTATGTGAAGATTATAAAGCTGACTCATATTTAAACTTTCGTTAAGCAAAGATAAATATGAAAGTGAGAAAAAGTTAGGCGTATGGATGTTTTTACCATTTTGTAAAACTGTGAAAAAACTCTATTGTTTCTTTTTAAAGTTGATTTTTTTTCTAATTATTAACTATTTTTCCTTGGTATTGCTCATTTTGCCCCATCATGTATTTGGACCAACAAGGCAAAATGCTCACACAAAAACAATTTTAATAAGTTCATCTCTTTTTTTTTTTTATTGTTGTTTAAAATAATCTGTACAGCTAACCTCATTTTCATTTTGTTGGACTTCTTTGTTATTCTCACTGGTCTCTCTCAGGCTGCTCTGAAGCTGTGCTCTCTGCGCTCTCATGTGCTGCAGGCTGTGATACATCTCCACTCGCAACTCCCGTCTCTGCAGGGAAAGTCTTGCAAAAACGCCGGCTTTTCTGCCGTCCTCAGTTTGCCTGTCACGTGTTTCCAAAGACTGAGTTTCCTTGTCTACCACACAAAAGCACACACTTAGAGATGCATGTACTGTTTAAAATAATAGATAACATGAATAAATTTGTCAGGTTTTCAGTTCAAAAGCCAAATTAATCTAGGGTAGACAAGAATCAGCCTGAGCATTAGAGAAATATACTATCATTACTTGAAAACATGACTCTGAGAAGATCAGTGTAGGCAGGTCGTGGATAAGCTTGTGTATAGTAAGTTAATCATTACAATCTTCTTGTCATTGTCATCTTTGAATTTCTAATGATGCTTCTGGAAGCTGCAGGACATTCTGGTTATAAAGCTTTTCATACTTCCTTCGATACACCAATAAATCCAGAGGCTTCAATAGTTCCTCACTTAGCAGAGAGCAGAATACAAAGTATGACATTATCGAAACACACCAGTTTGCTCAAGCTCTTTGATGAGCTCCTCCTTCATGCGCATGTTGATTGACAGATCTCGGATCCTTCTCTCAGTAGCGCTTGCTCTTATTCTTGCTTTCCTCGTAGATCTTTGCTTGAGCTGGTTTTCCTTGATGGCTAGAAAAGAATAGCTGAGAATGTCATAGAAAGGTTCTAAGGCAGAAAGCCATCACTATAAAAAAGGATAAGCCTACAGACAAGTGCAAACCAGAGTGCATGTAAAGTGTACCTGTGGCTCTCTGAGGCTGCTGTAGTCCTGGTTTTCCACCACATGTGTGATTTTCTTCTGCGTTTTTCTCTTTCAGAGCTGATTTTTTCTGCTGATTGGTCCATGTTTGGTTTAAAAAACGCCTGCAGAAATGTCATTCTATTAGTCCACGGACATCGTTTGACATTAACTTTATACTGAGTTTTCTGAATCAAAGCTTGACTTAGTAAATCAAACACCTGAAACATTTCCAAAACACCAATCAGGCCTATATTACACACAGAGGGAAAATTATGAGTATTTACAATACATATGTTATAATACCATATATCAGAGGTGTCAAACATATGGTCTGGGGGCCAGACCATCAATCAGGACAGTCATCTATGAGGTGCTGTAAGGGACATTATTACTGAAATGCTCTCACACACACACACACTATTGAAATTTTATCTCTCACACACAGTAGTGAAACGCTCTCACACACACAGTAGTGAAACGCTCTCACGCACACACTAGTGAAACGCTCTCACACACAAACACTATTGAAATTTTATCTCACACACACACACTAGTGAAACACTCTCACACACTCCACTGAAACGCTCTCACACACACACACTACTGAAACGCACTCACACACTCCACTGAAACGGTCTCACACACACACTCCACTGAAACGCACTCACACACTCCACTGAAACGGTCTCACACACACACTACTGAAACGGTCTCACACACACACACTACTGAAACGCACTCACACACTCCACTAAAACGGTCTCACACACACACTACTGAAACGCACTCACACACTCCACTGAAACGGTCTCACACACACACTACTGAAACGGTCTCACACACACACTACTGAAACGCACTCACACACACTCCACTAAAACGTTCTCACACACACTACTGAAACGCACTCACACACTCCACTAAAACGCTCTCACACACACACTACTGAAACGCACTCACACACTCCACTGAAACAGTCTCACACACTCCACTGAAACGGTCTCACACACACACACTACTGAAACGCTCTCACACACTCCACTGAAACGAGAGGCATTTCCGCTGAACAGGAAGTTGTTTCCTGACAAGGAAACTAATGGAAAAAGTGGTAAATTCCAAAACACTACAAGGATGTCTACTCAGCAACCTGCAAGTACAGCGGTCTCCAACCTTTTTTGCACCACGGACCATTTATGTTCGACAATATTTTCACGGACCGGCCTTTAAGGTGTCATGGATAAATACAATAAAATAAAATCAGTACCGGTACCAAAAAAAAAAAAGAAAAAAAAGAAGATTTATTCATAACACATGGGAAACCGAGTTAACAATATAAATGATATAAAAAAAACCAAACAATAAATACCCTGAAAACCATAAATTTCAAACTCGAGCCTCAACTCTTGCGACCCAGTACCAAACGACTCACAGACCGGTACTGGTCCAGGACCTGGGGATTGGGGACGGCTGTGCTAGTAGCCTAAGTGAAGCAGCCGCATTACTTAAGAATACATTAGCTTCTTTGAATCCAGGAATGGATTCAAGTTGCAACACAGAATTCGGCAAGTATGTCCTGTTTCCCCTAAGCTTTTTATATTGGCAACTCAACTGTTAACACTATTAACCACTATTAATCTAATGGTTGGCACCATTAGAATTAAATGGTTAAAATCTTGTCTGTCACAGCCAGACTCTATGTAGTTCCGATCCTTGTTTAATAAAATAGGAGGATTAGACTTCATTTTGAAATGTGATTTTGAGGTAAATAAAATCCCAAGCAAGATATCGAACTTTCCCAAACAGACTTTGCATTTTTGGAAAATGATATTTACCCACAACTTCTCCCCATAATTCAACCTTATGGAATAATAGGGTAATAACACTTAATCAAAAATCAATTTTCAAGAGCGTCTGGTTTAAACAAAAAGATTATATTCATAACAGATTTGTTGGATGATAACGGTGTCATTCTAAGTTACACAGACTGTTCAGAAAAATATTGTCTAAATTGTTCTCAAAGAGAATATAACAAATTTTGTGAACTGGCCCCACTGCCTCTGCTTCATTTGATTAAAAACTTTATGATATACAATAATTTCTCATCAGTGCTCCCAAATTTATTGCTAGGACAATGTCAGCTGTTTGATGAAAATGCAATAATAAATTTATTAGTAGTTTCTTTAAAGACAAAATATTTCATAGTTACGACGGAATGGTTACATGGCATGGTTCTAATATAGTTATTTCAGATACACTGGATAAAGCATACTCGAAATTTATGAAATGGCCTATTCTACCTAAAGTTAAAGAAACACGCTTTAAAGTAATGAACAAAATTAATCCTGTGGCAGAATTTCTAAAAAAGAGATTTGGCTTTGAGGTGGATCAGTGTTCTTTTTGTACTGATGAAAATGAAACCCTAGAACATCTTTTTTTTTCTATGCCCTATCACACAATCTTTTGGTGTGACTTAAAAAATTGGATTTCCCTAAAAATTAATGATGTGCCACCATTTGAATTACATCATATCATTTTTTTTATATGGATCAGAATCAGAATCAGAATCAGAATACTTTATTGATCCCTGGGGGAAATTATTTATCATCGATAAATCGGATCATCGAGCATTGGGTGTCTCAGACATTATTGACATCATCATACTTTTGAGTAAATATATCCATTGTGCTAAATGGAGGAACGCTAAGCCTTCTCTCCCTGGTTTTATTAATGATTTTAAGATATTTTTTTCTTTGCTATAAAAGACAAAAAGCAAATATGCCAAAAAGAATTAACCAGGATAATGCCTGTCTCCTTCTATTCTAAATTTTGACTTATGCTGAGGCTAATATATTGTTAACTAATGCAGCTGCTACACTTAGGCTACTAGCAGGTTGCTGAGTAGACATCTGTGTAGCCACTTTTTCCTTCAGAGATAAAATTTCAGTAGTGTTTGTGAGAGCGTTTCAGTAATAATGTCCCATACGGCACCTCATAGTGATCTACCAGAACCTTTTCTCTATTTTACACATTTTTTCATGTAGAAAAACAGAGACATGCTATATAAGATATCTCAGGTATTAAATATGTCATTAAATAGCTTTACACAGAAAGCTTCACTCATCCAGACCCACTTAAGATGAAAGTGGGTCTGGATGTGGCCCTCGATGTAAAATGAGTTTGACATCCCAGCGTTATATAGAGATTTGCTTCAATTAAAATCCACTCACACTCTTCAAATAAACACTTTCCGTACAGTTTAATGTCCTTCACTGACAATTGATGAGGCAAATAGATTCATTCATCCAATTCAGGATCACATGGTGACTCCTTATTTCATTATATGTGACAAATGCAGAGGAAGATGATCAAACCAAGAGGGTTACTTTAAAAAGTGCAAAACTTGCTTTAGCTGCCGGTTCAAACCTGCAGAGAAATCGAAAAAAATCTAAAAGAATAAAAAGAGAAACTGAAAAACTTGACATTAGATGTTTTTGCCTTTGTGAGACGTTTGCTTGGCTGCACAAACCAAGTGAAGAGTGGTTTGTTGTCTGAACAGGTCGCTGCCTAGCAGCACAATATGCAGTCATCCTTGACAGCAAAATTGCAGCGTGTCGCTGGATTTTCAAGTACACACAACACACTATCCAGCCCTTTTCCCAAAATTGATATGCAAAGTGCAAAAGCGGCGTGGAATAAATGCAGCAGCATCTGAAGAAAACAACTTTTTACTTCTTCAAAGTCCATCCTCGCACTACACATTTAGCTTAAATTGCCTTAGACATGAATAAATGATTTAATGCCTCAGATTTTTGGGATTGCTTGTTTAGCAGAATACACTAAAAAAGATTCTTCAGCCTCAATAAACATAAAGCAATAGTTGTGAATAAAATGCAGCTTAAATATATAAAATCAAATGTTTATTTATTCAAATAATTAATCATTAGGGATTCTATACCAATCATGTAAATTTCATTTAACCAATAAATTTAGCATATTGCACTGTATTTATGTAACAGAATTACAGAGAAAATTGACATGTAGTTAAATTAGTTAAGTCAGCATTTGGAGTGTAAGTTACTTGAAACTTACTACTTATTTTTGCACAAGTAAGAATGCTGCTCTCACCTAAATCTCGGTCTGCGCATAGATGTGTCATTCTCATCCTCTTCCTCCATCTCTGGTCTGCTATCTTTGCTCTCTGCCTGCTGTTTTAAGAGCGGGCAGTACACGTCCTCTTTTTCCTTGATTTCAGCCAGCAAGAGTTGGCCATGCATCTTAAAAGCTGCCATTACCCTCTCCAGCGTATAGGCTGGTGGACTGGAGTGAATCTAGAAGGCACAGGCACAGATAATAAAAGTCACAAAAAAAACATTATAACAGACCAAACAAAAACAACAAAAACAAAAATAAAAAAACCCACACTTATGGACACCAACCTAACCCACACACTACCCACAGTTACCTACCTTCCTGGGAGGCCTCCACATGCAGCTGTGTGTGATCAGAGGGACACTGTGGGGTCTCTTGTACTCAGACCTCCCCACTTCCACTGTTGCCCCTGAGGCTGTCCCCCGAAAGGTCATGAGTTCGCCACGAAGGCGATCAATCATTATCTGCTGGTTCACCAGTTGTTCTGTCTAAACATTTGCACAGAGGCGCACATTTAAAGAACAAACGATAACACAGCAGACATGCCTTAAATTCATCTTTTAATTTTTTTTCCCGTAAATAAAATATACTGATTTCTGCATCACAGAGCAGCTCTTTATTGCAGTGTTCTCCTCCTCACCTGTATACGTAATCGCTGCTTTTCTTCCTCTAACGACATAAGGTGAGTTTTCCTCTCTTGAAGGAGTTTCTCGAGTTCCTCCTTTACCCGTCTCAGTTCTGCATCTTTCTGCTCCAACAGTTGCTCGTCTATGTGGAGAGCTTCCTAAGCATACAAAAGAGAAACTGGATAGGATAGCAAGCCTATAAAATTGTACAGCTTGGCTTTTGTTTATGTAAACAGTTCCATTTGAGCCATGCTGCATTTGTTCACATCACCTTATCAAAAGCTCTCAGAGGATAAGATATTCCAGACGAAATGTTGACAACTTGTAACGGAAACAAAGGAATAACCAATGATATACCAATGGCTTCACTTCTTTCTACAGCCTCAAATCTAAACGGGATGCAGTCATTCTTAGTTTACATTAGATATGTCAGTGGTTTTAAAAAAAAAAATCCATATTAGACTTCAGTTCTTTAACGGCAATTCCATCAGCAGTTTGAATGCTTTCAGTCTGAATACGCTTCTCCTATTCTGAATAACAGGTATCTATGAGGGTACAGTAATATATATAAGACACCAAGCTCATTTACATGCCTTTGTTGTTGTTTAATGTGACAGGCATGTCCACATGTTGGAGACACTAGCCATCTTTTAGGCTTCAAGGTAAGCAAATAAAAATCTCTGAGGTTTTTTGCGTTACTTTTATCAATTGCTTGTAATCAAAGTTTTTGCGATCTCTTCATGGCAACATCCCTTTTAAAGTCTTTTATAGTTACCTGGCATTTTTTAAGCTCTTCTCTGAGGTTTAATGGAGCAAAATGGTCTCCCTCCTCCTTTGAACACTCCATACGAGTTGGAGGTGAGTAACTGACAGCTCTGAGTCTCTCTTGCCAATCCTCCAGCCGCTCCCTGAAAGAAGGACTTGGAGAGGGGCCAGAGATATTCTCAAGCAGAGCAGCAGCTTCCTCTGCCAACAGACGGTACTGTGACGTTTCCTCTCGGCTTGCTGTCCTATCTGGTTCAGATACTTCGGTCTGACAGTATGCATTGATGTCACTTCCCTCTTCATATCTCTGACCAGTCTTTGCTTTTTCTGTTTCCACCTCTCTCTCCTTCCCTTTCAACAGCTCTCTCAGTGTCTCTACTTCATACTCCAGCTCCCCTAGTCGAGCATCACTGGGGTGCCAGGTTGTAGTAGGGCATGATTTAACCTCTGTTTGATCCGGTGTTTCTCCTGGACGGTTCTGAACGGATCGGGCCGTGGATGCAAACTGCAGGACGCTCAGGGTGTCAGCTACAAAGTGGTCGGAGGGGCTTACACACGCCACCATTAGCGTGTGGGTGCTGCCTCCTAATGAGTCACGAAGGAGTCGAGTTATCTTGGCATCACGATATGGTACGTGTGCACTGCAGGAGTTGTTAGTGTGCCGATTTCGACTTAGCTCTGAAAGTGCACGGATAACGTTGCCCAGCGCAAACAAGTCTGTGTTGATATGAGCAGACTCTTTCAGTTGTGTCCCGGTGTTCCCAGTTTTTCCAGCACGTTCCAAGCCTGCCAGGTCAACCAGACAGAGCTTAGAGGAGCGGACAGACTTAAAGGAAGAGTTCTTGCTGTTGTGGTAGGATAACATGACCTGAAGGGTGAGGATGGTATGAGAGCGACTAGAGCGCTCGTTCATTCCAGTGGTGCCGGTGTGCCGGAAAATATTTCCCATCTCTACATTGTTGAGCAGCTCCTCTGCTGAGGTGATAACAACCTCATTGGCTCCCACCACCACTGGAATCACACAAAGAGACTTTTTAGTCAATGAAACAAGACTGTTGCTTCCCCTGTAGGCAGACATTCACACAAAATGCCTAATCTCACTGGATCATTTATCATTCACTCATTAAATGTGCTGAAAACTATATTACATATTATTACAAGTAGGTGCACCGCAGAGTCGCTGACTGTAAATGATTACACAGTATATAATATCTTTCGCAGTACTTGTGATTTCTCCAGTGCGCTCTCTCAAACTTTTTATCCTGAAATACATACATGTTAATAACATCACAATCGGTCTATCAGTCGGATGAAACTCAGATGGATGGTCAAAAATATAGGATACTGTTTGTCATCTCTGAAAGTGTATGGTTTCTACTTTTTTATTTCCACTCTGAATATTAAAATATATGTAAAGTAAAGGTAGAAAAAGTTGATTACCCGTGTTTCCCCTCTCATCTTCCCTGATACGAAGCTCTTTGTGGGTGGTCTGCAGCTGCAATAGGTCTCTTAGTTCCTCCCTGTAGACCTCAATGTAGGACACCTTCACTGTGACATCCACAACATCACTTTCCTTCCTCTTCTCCGCCAGGTATAGGAACAGATCCTGGGCTGCGTGGTCAATAATTCCCCCCTCTTCATCTATGGAAGGTTTTGGAAAAAGAGAATTACAGTTATGAAGTTAGAAAGTTCAGATGATTAATGGGCCTTGGAGAGCACAAACAAAACTCCTAAAACTGCTGTGTTTAAAGACTCAAGTCCACAGATGTTGGTTTTTCCACATTAAATAAACAACCCCCTGAACCCCTTAGTTCCCTTTTTCCTACAATCCATGAACTCATCAGTCACTTATCAGTCAGAGTGGTTAAGCTCTGTGTTGGAGCTTAACCAATTTTTTTGGTTAAACTTCACATTACCTCGGCTCCTTCTGCCCAGTGTGTACGTCTTGCCTGATCCGGTCTGCCCGTAACAAAAAACGGTTGCATTTTCACCGTCGACCAAACGCTCCACCAGGCTTTGGACGCAGGACTCGTACACCTCATCCTGGCTGACTGATGGTCCAAACGCGTTGTCAAAGGTGAAGAGTCGGTCCTCACCCACCATCACCTGTCCGGTCCCCGGCACTACACGCACACACACCCTGTGGTCGTGGAGGACTTCTTTGGGGAGCAGAGGCCGGATACGGACCGCCACCCGCACACACCCTTCGCTCATGACGTCCTGATGTCTTTAATGGAGCTCTTTAACTTGTTTATCTCGATAGTAACAAGACTCAATAAACACAAATTCACCGTAACACCTGGTCACTTTTTTTCGGGCAATCGCTTGTCGCGCTCTTGTTAAACTTTGTGACATCTCGTTTGTTGTCGGTCCTCGGTTGCCCGGGAAACCGCTGCCGCCGCCGTTATGAAACCGGAAGTGGGACGTTCAAGAGTACTCGTGGAAGTCGGCGCCGTTAAGGCGACAGCGCCATCAGGAGTCTGAGATTTACTTGATTTATAGATTTGTTAGGTCTTTTTAAGATATGATGACTTTCATTTGCCATACAGCGAAACCGATCATATGAGACAACCAACCAATTGTTATTTAACTCTATTTTTAAGACGACCGGACTTCTTTAAGTTTGCGAAGAGGTTTGAGCTCTTACTCAAGTCTTCTCCAATTCGAAAGATTTCAGTTTCTACTTTACAAAGGTATAGAGCAGTTTTATTTACACAGGCATTTGCTTAGTGGTTAGTATGAGTGTATAGTTTAATTTTTTTGTCTGGTCATTCTGGATAAATACGTATTCTTTTAGATGTACAAGAATTCTGAAACAGAAATGTTTCCATGTTCAAAGGTATAGTGTGGTGAAACAGGCCATGTCTGTCCTGGGATAAAGTGGAGGAGTGCACAGAAGCTGTTTACAAGAGGGGAACGAGCACACTCGTTTCCTAAGGAAGCTGAGATCCTTCAATGTGTGCAGCAAAATGTTGGAGCTTTTCCTACAGTTTGTTGTGCTAAGCGCAGCTTACCTCACTGTGGTCTGCTGGAGGAGCAGCATCGGAGTTGGTGACACCAACAGACTGCATAAACTGATCAGGACGGCAGGCTCTGTGATTGGCTGCAAGTTGGACACTATTCTAGCTGTGGTGGAGAGGAGATCACTGCACAAACTGTGCGATGGGTCATGGGTAATCCTGACCACCTTCTGCATCACTTACTGGTAGAGATGGACCGATACTGACCTAAATTACTGGATCGGATATCGGAGAAAAATAAAAAATGTAATCCGATCTATTAAATATCACGAAAGCACCTCACAAAACTTGCCACACGCCGCCGTAACTCACCTCAGAACGTTAGCACGTCGGAGCAGTATGCATCACGTGATAGAGCGGCTGTGGCATGCGGGACCTGTGGTGGTCTGGATAGCATTTGGAGCTTCGCTAGCAACCCGGCATTTCATCTCCGACAAAGTTATCCCGAGAGAAGTAAAGCAAGTGTGTAAGTCCATCTCTGAATGTTTGTAAAGCATTCCTGCGTTAAGCTTAACAAGCGATATATGGAGCGACTGCTTCTTCTTGCTGCTACTTCAATCATGAAACTGCTTAATGATCAGCTGATCGGCTTTTCTGTCGGGAGTCCGTGTCTCTAGTTTGCTTTTGGCCCACTTCGCACCAGAAAGAGGAAACCAGTGGCTGAACAACAGCAGCACGTTTAAGCTTGATCAGCTGTTGTTAGAATTTATTTAATATTACTTTCTACTCCAGGATCTTTTTCTACGTAGCTGACGGCTGTAACTGTGCAGGGGCGGATCTAGCAAAGTTTAGCCAGGGGGGCCGATAGGGCGTTAACAGGGAAAAGGGGGCACAAAGACATACTTTTCTTTCTTATTCTCATTTAAAATGTCTAGCTTTTAATAAATAATTATCTGACACCCAAAGTTTTAATTTGATGCAAAATGAATAGAAGTCCATTACTGTATATAGTAACTATTAAGTATAATATATATACCCTAGTAAGCTATAGTACTTTTTCCTTTGTGAAGGTACCATCTGTGCAGTCTGCAATTTTGTTGAAGAAAGATGTTGAATCTATTTAATATTTCTTGAAAAATAATTGATTTCTGTGCATTTTTTTTCACACTGCATCAAATTAAGGTTGATTACGTCGATTAAGCATCATGAGGTGGAGTGTGAGGGGTGGTTCCCCATTTTTTATTTATTTATTTTTGTTGCTGGGAGTTGGAACCCTATTAGTTAGGTTGCTTAATATTTACGCTAAGTACTCTTTAAAATACCAGAATAGGGAGGATGGTGCAGGTTTACAGTTTTTTACAGACGCTAGGACACATTTCTCAATACTTAGGTCACGTTTGCAAAACTCCTCACACAGTGAGCACAACAGAAGTCTATGTGGGCTAAACTGAGGACCAGTTATCATTGTTTTGGCACAAAATGCATTCAATGACTACATCTCTCAAATTTCATGAATCATCTTCTCACTCAGACACAACAACTGCCAAAAATCTTTGTACGTACAGGACATTTTGCATGTGCTTACATACTGTTTTCAAAACTGTTAAACTTATGGCCAAAACAATAACACAATGCAAAACTTGAAAAGACAGCAAAATCCAACAGCAATATTTTATTGAAACATATGTTAAATCTAAAAATGCAGTTTAACCAGCCACAGCTTATTCTCATTGTAGATGAACATCTACACAGGTGTTACTCCTTCAATTTTTCAACTCCTTCAATTCTCGCATGCCAGAAGATTCTTTCCTAGGTGCATTGCCCTAGATGACATAAGATGTGATGTGGCCAAATGGAGAAGACCGAGTAGAATAGCATTACTATTGTATGTGTATCAGTGGATGGTGTGTATACAAATTCTTGTATTTTGGGATTACTTAGTGCAAAAAAATAAAAATACATAAACAAATATTAACGAATTCTGCATGATGTCGGATTCATTCCAGTAACATATATTGAAATTATAAACAGAGATGTGTCCTTGTTTTACACAAGAAAACACTGTGTAATGCTACATGTTGTTAGTGTTTTTTAGGTCATTGTTTTGTGGGTGACAAAGTGTGTTTGTCGGCTGTCAACCTTTGCTAGTGTTCTGGAAGAATGAGTTTATTTGAGACCTGAATGAAGTCTTTTGGTAGTTATAGTGCATTTTGAATGTGAAATGAACTGCTTTGCCAAGCTGACGGTCAGTTAGGAGGATTGTGTGAAGAGTTTTGCAAAAGTGACCTAAGTATTGGGAAATGTGTCCTAGCGTCTGTAAAAAACTGTAAGTTTATTAGATTGATCAGTATTGCTGAACTATGAAATATTTTTTTTTGCATACAGGTATAACAGAATAGCTTTAGTGTAGTTGTTGTTTTAAACTTGAGTATGAACTTATACAAAATGCAGCAAGATATTTAAAAAACAGTTTTGTTGATTAAAAAACACTATATCGGATTCATATCGGTATCGGCAGATATCCAAATTTATGATATCGGTATCGGACATAAAAAAGTGGTATCGTGCCATCTCTACTTACTGGACAACAGCAGAGCACCCCATCTAACAAACTCAGCTGGCACGAAGAAAATACATGAAATCTATTATACCACACGCTGTCATCCTAATAATACAGTATACCTTTCAGGCAGACTGCATCTGCTAGATAATTTATTATTATTTCAAATTTTAGCTTAAGCCTCTCAATATTCAGCTTAACACAATATCTGTACTCCTTCATTATGCAGACTGCAGAAATCTCTCATCTGAGGAAGGTTTCCATCTTTCATCACATTTTTGCTATATTCAGTGAAGGCTGTCACTTTTTTCTGTTCCCTTTTCAAAGAGGAGCAGAAAGCAAGATGCCTCTATATAACTTGTATTAAATAATATTTCACTGAAAAGAGAAATGACCAAAGGCTTTATGTTACCAAGAAAAAAAAGAGAGAAGTAAAAAGAGCTGCATGTTAACATCGGGCTTATCCATTTGCACTCATGAAATGCATAATACTGACTACACTGAATTTAAAAAACACTCTGATTACACTCCTTTTAAAAAAGAAAGACAGTATCAAAAACCAAAGTACTCTAATCCTCCTCCAGTTTGATGAATATCATTTAGGGCTGCCACGATTAGTCGACTAGTCACGATTACGTCGACTATCAAAATCGTCGACGACTGATTTAATAGTCGACGCGTCGTTTGAAGCTTTGTAAGATCACAAAAGACGCAGGAATAAGTGGCAGGATTTAAGAGTGTAATAACGGACTGAAACAGAAGATGGCAGCATTGCATGTACAAGGATGTCAGCTACCGTTAAACCCCGAAGAAGAAGAAGAAGAAGCAGCTGTGTCCCAGAATTCATAGCGCGGCCCAGCGCAGTTTCCAACAATGGCGGCAGCTGGTTAGTTTTAATGTTACTCTTATTATTCTTTCTGGGTCACAAAATAAACGTTTAACATATTTTCAGGCGAGAATGTAGCTGTGTAAACCTCAAATATCTGCTCAGTTTATCAGGACACCACATATTTTCAAAAGCGCTCCGACGTTTTCGGAGACATCTGTTACCCACTAGCTCGTTAGCGAGCCGGGGGCTAGGCTCACTAGCGCCGTGAGAACACCGGACTCCCCGCAAATCGTTTTCAAACCCACCGCCGTCTTTCGCTACTCAGGTTAAATATATATGAGTCACTTAGATAACTTAAAATGTTATTGTTTGGCTTTTTTTTTTTAGTATTTTATTTGTTCCTGAGTAAATCAGTTTGTCTGAGATTAAAGTTATAGTTTTTACACAGCTGAATAAACGTCAAGCAGACAACTGATTATCAGAAGTGTGAGATGCTCCAGAATATACTCCAGTGTCCTGTTATATTTTAGATAGCAAGGAGTTTATTAAACTTCACCGAAACAATCCGCAAATTTCATTAAAATTTAATAAACTATCATCTTGTCTTTATTTTTAGTTAGCACAGACCTTAAACACTTAAAGCTGTAAGCTAATGATAGTTATATAAGAGCAGATGCTGCTGGTGCAATAAGCTGTAGTTTTGCATCCAATGGATGATGATCTGATTAGTCGACTAATCGCAAAAATAATCGATGACTAGTCGACTATCAAAATAATCGTTTGTGGCAGCCCTAATATCATTTATTGTTAGACTGTTATATACTTGCAGAGCATACGCAGATTGGCATAATATGATCATTTTCTCCACATCGAGAGGTTTGTGAGAAAATATGACCGACATATTTGAGACCGGAAATGAACAGCAGTGCCCACTCAGAAAGACACGCTGCATTAACACTTCACAGCTGTTTCCACTGCAGCCAAAGAGAAGTCTGTTTGTATGTATACCTGGCACAGTGATGTGCTTGGCTTCAGCCCAGCGAGCGGCAGACTGAGAAGTGCAGCCTCCTGTATGTACGGCTGCCAGCCAGCTCATCAATAGTAAATACAGCGTGTGTGGTGTATGGGAATGTGGGCCATCTCTTTGTGGTGCTGCTTGGCGTAAGGCCACAGGTAAAAGTCGATGATAACCGAGTTCACACTGCAGGGTTGTCCATCTCTCTCCTGCACCAGCTTGTGGAGACGGTCTTTGATCAGCTCCACGCACCAAATGGAACAACCTCGGATCTCTACTTCTCTCCGGTCTCCTGAAGACAGAAGCTCACCTGAAAGCAATTATATCTCGTGATTTGAAATATTATCTTCAGTAAGAGAAACAAGTGCATAGACACACTACTGTCTCACCGTTCTTCAACGCCTGCATCAGCGTATCAGAGTATCGTAGAGCTCCTAAGTAGACAAGCGCCTGAGGAACCCTGTAGTCAGCAAACATGGTGAGCCAATCCATGTTAATGATGTCACCCTGTCCTCTGGCCGCCATGAGGCCCCAGTAATCTGCCACAAGAATCTGGGCTCGCTTGTAGAATGAAATCCTTTTACCCTTACGCAACCAAGAAAGTGACAAAATATCAACATCGTATTTGTCCTTAGGCCACAAATATTTATAATTTGGCAGGTGTTCTTACACAAATATAAAATTAAAGAAATAACGTCAAAGAGTATAATGCTCTCCTCTGACTGTGTAATAAACTGACAGCATCAGTGTTGCTGCACTGTATTTGACCAGGAGGTGGAACTCTCACATCACAATTTATTTTAAATTCTCCAAATGCATATATTTGATCACATATATTTCATATATGCATTTAATATGTATTATGCATTGTGCATAATCTATAAAGCAATATACAGGCTGTATCATTAGGCTGAAAACTCAAAGTATCTGCACAGTTATGTATTTATGCTCCGTACTAATAAAAAGATCAGTTTTCCAAATATTTGGGGAAATTACAGTTTTATGCTTGCTCACTGTGACCTATTCAACCATAAGTGATTGTATTAGTATCTAAAAACCTGTAAATAAGTTAATCATTCCAACCCTTTCCTCTTGTACCAACTTGACATTTCTGAAAAGCCAAACTAGTGCAGCAAATAGAGGGCGTCTCTTTTATTTTTTGCACATTCCCAATTAGAAGAGGTTCCTAATTTGTACAATGATCCTGCTAAACTCTCACCTCATATGTAGCCTCATCCCTGTACGAGGGGATCTTCTGCACAATGAGCTCCACCATCTTCTGGGCGTCGTTTCCGGCTTGGCTGATAAAACTGCGGAAGCTTCCACCATGTTCCAGCAGCACACGGCCGCCTTCTGTCAGCACCTTGTTAAAAAGATTCAGCAGGTGGCTTCTTTAAATGTAACAGGCAGAAAGCGCCACAATTTAAATTTGTGTTTATAAATGTAACAAAACTAACAGACTCAATAATTAATTGAACCATAAAATCACTTTTCTTGCTTAATATCAAAATAAAATTTGACATTTCATACAAAGAAAGGCAGAAAAATGTGCCCAATATGAATATATGTACCATGATGTTGAATAGAGGAATGTAAAACCTTGTTTATTTCTAAAAGAAAAAGTCACTGTTGCTTTAAAAAGCACTCCTTTCATTTTGTAAATGCTGAGACTGCCCTGACTGAAAAGACAGCTTTTAGATTTAAAGAAAGTAAAAAAGCAAAGTAAAATCAAAACTGAAGCATTACTGAAATCCATATATTGACCAATTGAATCATTATTTGAATATCGTATTAATATCAGAACCTGGTGACGCTCCCGCAGCATCGGCATGGGTGTTTCATTGTCTGACCGAAGGACACGTCCCAACTCCTCCACGTTCATCTGAGAGAAATACTTTGGATCAGTAATAGGTACACCTGTGGAGTGTGGAGAAGAGAAGGTGCTAGGTGGATTAATCTTAAAACAGGAGCTACCCTCGGTGTGCAATAATAAGAATATAACTTGACAGTGGCCATTGCTCACAATAGACTCAAAATACATAATTTGCTCTGATCTCACGCTGTCAACCCCCCACCCCGAGATTCACACTGGAGCCAAACTACCTGTGCTTTTCTGAGAAAATCTCTTGTAATTATAAAGGCCATGGCGACCACACACTGAGAGCTATTCCATATGAGACATAATTGATTCATATCCGGAGTCATTCATGCTAATTATAAATGATGCACAGGCACATGCAGAGCTACAAGCAATTTCCCAGCAGTTGTAGTTCAAATAAAGGGCACAAACACGATAATGGGTAATAACAAAACTGCACAGAATAGAGGGACAATCAAAATATACATTTTGTTCTCCAGAGACTAGGATTAAAACACCTAAAATTATGTATGAAGTAAAGGTAAGAGCATGGTTGTAACTTTGCTGCAAACAGTCACAGCGGCAAACAATTTATAAATCTGACATTTCCATCCTTCATGTTTATGCTCATCAAGGATTGTTACATTTCTGGCTTTCTATGTATAAAGCTGAAGAGTCTTTACCTTAAAATAGAAAGTGCTGTGAGTTGCCTACTGCTATTTTCTATAAGTCTGTATAATATAGTAACTAAGTGGATGTACAGGTATGTACTCTTACCTTCTTCCATGGCTCTGGTGATGGCAGCACACAGGGTCATGTAGCCTGTGTATGTGGTGCCTTTATAAGTCACCTCACATTGCTGGGTTTCTTCCTCTGGCCAAAAGGAAAAGTTCATGGTGTCTACTACAAATACCCAGTTCAATGCCTGCAGTGGTAAATTGCACAAATTATTAAGAAAGTATACAAAAAAAAAGGAAAGAAAAGTGAATATACTGTAACACACTGTCCAAAAGAGACAGGGTTTCTCAACTGAGGTTTTAAAATTTTGTATTAAATTAGTGTTTTAGTCAATATTTTAAAAACCTGTACCCATACAAAATACAATCAAAGACCACTGCAGCTACTGTCTTTTTGATTAATTCTGGATGTCAGTAGATACAATCATTTCATAAATCCTTCATTGTGTCCAGACAACAGTTGAAAACCTTAATACTTTATATTTATGGTAATATAAAACAGAGTAAAGCAACACATATTCACAATCTCACCACCTGATTAGCTGCAACTATTAAATAAACCCCCCTTAAAACCTTTTTTCTTTTCTTTTTTAAATTTCACAATAATAACCACTAAGTTATTATGGCTAGGTACAAGGACCGGACTTAAATGAAGTGAAAAAGCAGCCAATGCCCAAAGACAGCTTAAAAGGGAATGTCTCAAGAGCACTTCAAAAATTATAAGAAAATATGGCTCCCTGGAAGCAAAACATAAAGAAATGAGGGGTGACTCAAGACTTCGGCATAGCACTATAGTCAGGGCTGCACATAAGTGGTCCGCAGGTGCGCATTCGCCTTCAAAATAAAAAAAACGCGCACCAGATAAGAAGTTGCAACGCGCATTTGCGTACATAAGATTTTCTGGAGGAGGACAGACGTTTGTTTAGAACTCTTAAAAATGTCGAAGAAGCTCCTTTAAGCAATTACTTTGGTTTTCCTCCACCTCCAACGAAATGTCAGAAGGAGTCCGAACCGCAAAAGAAGCGCGTATTCTTGGAAAAGTGGTTGCAGGAGGTGAGCTGGCTTCAAACAAATGATGAACACACAGAGATGTGGTGCAGAATATGCCGTGAAAATCCCACTCTAGCGGAAAAAAACAGTGCCTTTTATATGGACGCAAACGCGCATTGCAACTTCTTATCTGGTGCGCGTCTTTTATTTTGACAGTGAATGCGCACCTGCGGACCACTTATGTGCACCCCTGACTATAGCAGATATAATGCTTGGTCTAACTTATATATAGGTATAACCAAGGGAAAAACTAGGGAACACACAGAGGTCGACATCTGGAGGGAAAACTGATGAACCGCCAAAGACAGAGACAGTAGATAGGGATATTCAGGACTGATAGAAAACCAGAAACTGGTGGAAAAAAAATGATGAAAATGATGGAAGAAAATCTTCTGAAAGGTTTTCAGAAGGACTGAAGAACTATTGCTTAAAACCATTTTAAAACATTGCAAGAAACTCTGGCTCCTTGGAAGCAAAACATAAAGAAATGAAGGATGGCTCAGCACTTTTGCACAATACTGTATACTATGAAGAATCTTTTCATAGCCTGGGTACTAGTACACTCCCCTGGTCAGATGTGGGTGCTGGGGCCAATGGATTTGCTTTCTTCCAGCCACTGGCTGTCAGCTCGTCACTGTGTTGGAGACCGTAAAGCATCTCCGCCACCTTCTGCACTCCTTCATCCTCGACAAACACATCCCGACTCTGCTCTGCTATGAACTGGCCAGACTCTCCTGGTAACAGAGGCTCCATGATGGAGACTGTAAGGAGCAGAAATTAAAACAAGCATGCATAGTATGAATGCACTCCTCTGTGGAAATAAGAAGAGTCCACGAATGTAAGTGTGGGGATAAACACAACTATCTTTAATATATGCAAAGACTAGAGCTGATGAAACATGTATGGATTGAGTAAGTCCTTTACAAACTAAAGATTCATTATTTGAAATAATAAAAATAATGACCAAAAAATGGATGCAGATTATAAAAAAAGAACAAAAATCGTCTAATAACATTCTCCACAATGAAGTGCTTTGGGCCAACATTTAAAAGAAACGTGGATTTATTTTGAAGGTTCAGGTATTCATCCTGTGTAAGCACTTCAAACATAAAAGCGACGCATGTCTGACCGACGTCACTCCTATTCCTTTTCCCTAAAAGAAGACAATTACACCCCTCCAGGAGTTCTCAAGTATCTGATGACTGTGGGTTAATGTTCGCAGTGACGCACAGCTCCGGTTGCCTGCTGAATGAACCCCATTTTCTACTCCTCTCCTCAGTGAACATGATTTGCCTCTCACTTATATGTTTCATTCATTTTTAAGGCTTAATTATTTGTTATGCAGGCCAATTTTACGCCATCGCGTTTATTTGAGAAACCTGTAGGTGCAAAGTGCAACTACCGGAGCACGCACGCGGTCTCTGGAGTTTCACGACCATTAAGGACATTTCTGAGCGTATACAGTCATCGTCATTAAATAATAAAAACTGTGTTCTAATATAAACGCAGTGGGCAGCAGTACTTTTTTTTATTCCTGTGCAAGCTATTGCTACTCACCGACGAAAGCACGACACCCGCGCTCTACTGTTCCCACTACCTGGTTTCCAGCTATTGACCAATCAGAGCCTCGCTTGTGGCCTTAGCTGGTTAGTGAACCAATCACAAGAAGCTAAGAGAGGAAACAACAAAGCAACGTCCGTTCCAACTGCCTGCTGGTGTAAAAATGTCTCAAATATGGTGGCATAAATCTCATGGTTTGAGGGGATTTGAGGTAAATGACTGTAATAACACCACATGAGGACGATCTGGTGAGCCAATAAGAATTAACTTCTCTATTTGTTTTTTAAGAAAAGGAAAGAAAAAAATATAAATCAATAGATTTATTTCTGCTGGCTGAGTATGATCAACACAAAATTATTAAGTAAAAATTTTAATAACAAAACAATCTGAGTAATTATTCAGTCAAACTTTCATACATTTACTCCGAGAGTCTATTGTGAGTGTATTTTGCTTTTCTTGAACTCACCGGAAAATATTTGAATTTATTTTCTTTTTATTTATTTATTTTTAGGGGGGGGGGGGGGACTCATATTAAAGAAAGTGAAATAAATTCCACTCTCTTTCAGTTCTAAGGTTTTACACGTCTGAATATAAAATGTGGTTCTTGCTGGGTGTTAAAATGAGGTAAATACAGCCTCAGATGAACAACAACACATGCCATATTACATCGTGGTGTTATCTAACGGAAACTAACCCAAAATGTAGTCAGTGTGTGAAAAACTAAGCACACTCTTACTGCTTCTGTATGAAAAATGAAGTTGTGGCCAGGTGATGGTGAGCAAATGTGTTTATCATCAGCAGGTGCGAGCACCTCTACAAAAGCACAAGTTATAGTAGTGTATTTGTCTGGAGCATTCTGGTGTGCGTTAACAAATTGCCAAAGAAGACAGACATCAGCAATGATCTTAGAGAAGCAACTGATGCTTCTCTAAGATCAGTCTGACAAGGGTTAAAAGGTCATTTCCAAACATTATAGTTACCCATATTCCCAGGAATACAAGTTCCTGTGAAATGCTCAGATGCTCAAAAAACCCCAAGAGATACATCTCAGACATTACATCTCAGAGTATGTGAGTATGCACTCACATACTCACTCTTCAATCACATGCCTGCAGTATTGTTGGGTCTTTATCATACAATATAAAGTGCCTTTAAGCAACTGTTGTTGTTTGGCAGTATATTAATAAAACAGCATTTAACTAAAAACACTTAGAAACTGATATAGACCAGAAATGTGAATTAATAAAAACAGAAGTTCAAGATTTAGTAAAAAGTGGCATCATCTTTATTCATCTTGTAATTTGAAAATGGGGAGTCTACAGCATGGGCACATGGAGAGCAGGAAACTGCAGGGACAATGAGGTTCAATATCCTTTCCCCCCCCCCTTCTCCTTCCAACGTTCTAATAAAATGCCAACAAATTTCTAGCTACATTTTTCCCCATTTGTGAGGAAAAAAAAAAAATCAAAAAAAATCAAAGATTTCAGCTGTTTCATCAGACAACTGCTATATTCACACAAATCCCAACATAAACATCCCAAAAATCCAGTCTGAAAGGGTTAAGTCCCCCACAGCTCTCGAAAATAAAATAAAAAGAATAAGCTTACGTTCTGCATGTTGCACAGAGTGGTAATGTAGTACAACTGGGTGCGAAGGAATCAATATAGACTACAGAAAGCACACCAAACCCACACACGCTGACATGTGCTTACATGTACGCACAAAAGATAGATTTCCACCAAGTCACAAACACACACGCGTCATTAAAAAACAAAACAAAAACAAAAAGCCATCCAAAAAATAAAGGTTATGTTTATTTCTGTGAAAAGTCTGAAGGATAATTTGTTATCTGTGTTAGAAAAAAGCAAGTGTGTATCTGATAAACTAATGGATTACACTCTTAAAAATGCAGAACATCTACATTTTCTCTTATGCACAGGAATGTTGGACATTTATTTCATTAAAAAATACAAAAATAAGATTAAGAAAAAACCAAAAGACACCCACAATCCAGAATAGTCTGAAGGTGATGTGCTGGGAAGGGCAGAAAGGTTGAGGAAGGAGGGGCAATCTCATTCTTCTTCACTTTGAGCCTCCTTGGTCTACAGCAAATGACCAGAGTACTGCTTCACACTGAAATAAAAAGAGTGAGAAAATAAACAACACACACAAAGGGGGGGGGGGGGAGGACGTTGCACATTGCAAGCCAATGGAATTGTAAATATGAGTGGGAGCATGAATGTGGAGTGGAAAGAGACAGCAAATAGGAGAGGCAGAGGAAAGAGAGGATGAAGATGTGACTGAAGTGCCTGAAAGAGAATGAGGAAGACGAGGAAAATAGCAGGGTGTGGTTAGCCCTTGTGTCTAAGCAGGTGCAGCAGACTGAAAGGGAGGAAGGAGAGAAAGGAAGAGGGAGGAAGGGTTAGTTAGCATGGCAACACTACCCTACTCAAGAGAAAGGGCGGCAGGTCTACAGCTGTATTAGCATTCGGGCAGTAGCATCAACAAGGAAGTAGTGTGTATTATACGTGCCTACTGGTTGCCAAGGGAGACAGAAGAGGAGGAGCCTGTGCTATTTGGCAGACTGTGATTTGTTGTCGGTTGCTCTAACTAAAAACAACAAAATCACTAGTCTTCCACACAGCAGCAGCCAGGGGAAGAATCAATCCACTCCCTGCTTCACAGTGAAACGGCTCTGATGGCAAACGGACTGTTTTCTTTTTTCTGCTTTTTTTTTTTTCATAATAATTTAACAATCATATTTCACGGGACAGATGTGACAGTCAACAAAATATGCCTATCACATCAACCCTTAAAACAAAAACAAAACAAAAATAAACATGTTACGTGATATGTACAACAGCTGTTAAAGCTTGTCTGTTCCGTCACAGCCATTTCATGTAAGAGGAAGGTTTGTACTAGTTGCACGTTGCATGGGAAGAAAGGAAGGGGGTTAGTGAAGAAAAGACAGCAGGCAACAGAATTTCAGAAACCCAACGAAAAGTGGACTAACAGAATGTAATTTCAATATAACATATTTACAACCTCAACCAAACCTTTCCCCTATTAATGTGAGGTTCAATGAATTGAGGGAAAGTTAATCTTTCACACATGAGCAGCTCTTCTCAGCATAAGTAAACAAGAATGCACTTTCTGAGAGGGTTGCATTATACTTTTAATGATGCAACCCTCACTCATGAGAGGTCAGTTGACCACTGAACAGTTTGACTGAGGTTTTCTAAAAGTTCAAAACTAACATTACAAGTTACTGAGCCTTATAAACACAACTTGAAGATATAACTACCACCAGCATGCTAGACCAAGAATTTCTAAACCGAAAACAGGATAAAAGTCACTGGAATATACCGAGCCCATGTCAGGACTTGCCTGTTCTGTAGGAGGTATTGGGCATTCTGGATCTGATCCTGGGTGCCAGAAATGGTAATGATTCGGTCCTCAGAACCTTCCAGAGGTTCATCAATCTTGATGGAGGCCCCAGACTCATGGCGGATCTGTTTGATCCGCTGGCCTCCCTTACCAATGATAGAGCCAGCCAACTGTACCGAGTAAAAAAAAAAAAAAAGAAAAGAAAAAAAAAGAGGGGTGGTGAACAGGGGGCGGGCAAAATGTTAAATTATTTTAGGTTCTGTGACTAAAGGTGCGTGTAGGTTGACAAATCCAAATTGGAGACACAAAACACAGAAAAGCTTTACTCAGGAAAAAAAAAAAAAAAAAATCAATGAAAATACATCTTGAAATTATTTTAGGTAGTGGTTAGTTCTTTAATAAAACCAATAAATGGACCTTAAATGACTTGTCTACTGTGGATATTCTGTTGGCAAATTTTAGCTGCTGCACACCTAACAGCAACTCTCACACACACAAAAAATTAAATGCCACTTAAATGTCATAATGATAATGACAGAGTGCAGATAACATGCTTGGATTGCAATGTACAGTTCCAATCTTTATAATATGGGGCACAGTAGACAAATAAAACAGATCTTCCTTAGGTGTAAGTTTACAGTTCTATATTGTCATTCACTCACATCTTTAGGGATCGTCACTTGTGTGGTAATGACAGGGCCACCCATGTCGTTATAGGAGCCACGACCACCTGATGGCAAGAAGAAGAGGAAAGGTAAGAAAAGGGGGAAGAAAAAAGAAAGAAAGAAAAAAGCAATCTTTTCTAATCACGTTGACTGATGAAGTGTAGAGGCTCACCTGACTGGTAGCTATCCCACGAGGAACTGTTATCTGAGCAGAAGAGGAAACAAAAAGAACACTCAGTGATCACCACCAAGACAGGCCAACAGTTGTTCAAATGACCCCCCTTGATACTAAACTTAAACCCATAAGTGGGTACATATGGCAAAGAAATCAAGAAATGTGTTAAATCATATTTAAATCTCTACCTAATCCTTAACATTTGCTGGAAACATGTTTAAAATCAAATGTCATTGCAAACAAATTTCTTTAAAATTCACAATACAGATTTAAATTAATATCCCAAATTCATTAGCTGCAATATCCTTTTAGCCCATTTATATTTGTAACATATGAGAAAATTATTGTCACCACACTAAATTATTAAGAATTCTCCAACCTGTACTGTTGATTAAGACGTTAACAGCATTGTAACCACATCCTCGTCACGCAATACAGGATGTTTAGCACTTACCATATCCTCCGCCACTCTGTAAGAAACACACAGAAACACAGACCGGTTACATACAGCACAATGAAGTCCTTTCATCTTTACATCCCACAGATCGTACGCAAAAATGCACGGATGCTGAAGCTGCAGCATCCATGGAGTAGACTAAACTAAAAGCCACCCAGTATTTCATCCATAATACAGACTCCTCCTCCTTCTCTCCCTCCATCCCCCCTCCCCATCTCTCCTTGCATCTCCATCAGCCCCCATTTTCAGCTGCTATTCAGCTGCTGCTGTCACCAGGGCAACAAGCAATTCAAATAGCTGTTGCTGAGCAACGGCAGGCAGTATCCTGCCAGCTCTCAGAGAGGGAGAGGGAGAATGAGGGAGAGAGACCTTCCAGTCTGTCAACAAAGCATTATTAGTGCTTAGCAACCAACCACGGCCACCCCCTACCTCCCTACCCTTCCAACATCCTCCCTCACTTTACAGGAAAAACAGGCTGGCCGTGAAAAGTACACAGTAAGAGGGTAATTATAGCTGATTATTATGGGGTGTCTCCGGCTGTGGTGATTACGGTCATTTGGTGGGATGGTTTACACCATGCAAAAGCTAGCTTGGATCCATGGCTCATTTGAGTGTATGCACATTCATTTGCACGAGTGACGACGTAATGTCAACTAGAATTACCACCTTGTTATTTTATCCTTCCGCCAACCAATCAAATTTCAATTTACATCCTGCCCAGCCCTGCCCTTCTGTATGTAAAGTTATCACTTAACCATTTAATACTCTTTGGCATTTATGATCAGTTCCATGGTTACACACTTACACAATATATAATGAACTGTTTCAAACTATTTTTGATCTTTGGCCGCCAAAATGAAACCAGTTCATACTCTAGTTCAAACAAACTTGTGCCAAATTTTAAGAAATTCGCCTCAGACAGACGTACAGAAAGAAAACCTAGAAAAAAATCCCTCTGGTTATGGCAGTTGATCACATGCTGACTTGATAAACCATTATTGTCATGACAGGATAATGGGACAATCACAGCATATTGTGTGGCGACAGGACCAACAAGTATGCTAGGTTGTGGACGCTGGCACCCAATGAGATGCTAGTACCAGAGCCGCATGCATTTAGCAAAGGGTCACTAACCATGCTATCGCTGTAGCGATCCGGTCTGCCTCTTCTGTCACTGGTGATGGAAGGGAGGGGTGGGCAGAAACACAGAGAGAGGGAGATGTGGGTTGGGGTGGAAAGAAATAGAAAAAGCTTAGAAAAATGCTTGACAACATTCCAAAGAAAATTTCTGGTCCAGGTCAAACTGCACACACACGCTGAGCAAGATTACAGTATAAACACATTTCCTCTCAGCCATCTTCCCACACAGTAACAGGAACAGCTCTGACAGTGTTATGGTGAGAGGAGTGACAGGTGGTGGTGATGATGATCAGAGCCAAGGGCTGCTGAATTTCCCCCCCCTACACGACTGAGCTAAAATAAAGAAGACTGAAGAAACACATTTGGATGTACTTTGTACTTTTTCTTTTCTTAAGAACATACATGCACAGATGTTAATGTTGTGATAAAAGTCTCATCATAACTTAATATCATGTAGTGCTTTTGCTACACTCTTTCCCCACGTTTTGTTAATAATAAAAAAGTCTTAGAGATATCATCAACAAGGCTACTGTCAGGGTATCATAATAGCTTTGTTCTTGTTTTGTCATCGCAGAGCTTGCATTTTAGAATTTTTAATAGCCCCGCCCATAGTTTGACACCCAACATAATTTGCTTGAATTGGTTTACTTCAGGTTGGATTTAAGAGTCCAAAATGAAGCAAAATTATACATCTCTATATATTAAAAATATTTTTAAATCAAAAGCTGGCATTGAAAGCATACCTCTTAGCAGGGGCTGTAAGTGACAAGCATCACATCAGCACATGACCCTCACACACCACCACAAAATAACTATCTAATGAGTAGCACAATGAATGTGTTACCATCACAAGAAAGAGCTTGTCATACAGTGTTGCTCTACTGTCCTACAAAGCACTCCAAATAGATGGGCTGAACATGTGAATGAAGGTTAGGGTACTAAAAAAAACAAACTGTAGTATTTAGTAGTTAGCAATACAAAAGAAGAGTAAATCTTTTAGTTTCTCAAAAATGAGCAGAAAAATGTGTAGAGCAGAGGAAACATGTGGGGATACCTTAACAATTAATTTTCATAAACTCCAGACAAATTGTCCATTTCATTTGTGAATGTAAATTTAGGCTTTCAGCAGCAGCGAATCACTCCAAACACAGACCGATGGGCAAAATCCCACTGGCGTTAACATGAAGTGAATTACAGAACATCTACTTATAATGTTACAAATGCAGGTAATACAAACCAACTGAAAATCAGAATGTCAAAGTATCCCTGTTGAGATTAGTTAGGAGGTTTAGTCAAAGGTTTAGGGGCAGAAACTTACTTTGACCTCTCATCTGAGCCGCGGTACGAGTCATAGTAACGATCATCTCTGTGGGCAAGATGGAGATGGGGGTCGGCAAAAACAAATAAACGCACAAAAAAAAAAAAAAAAAAAAAGGATACAAACACACCCAGACAATGATGAGCACATACACTTAATGAAATGATAGCCACTCAATAACATACAGAATACTGGACTTAGTTCGTCTTACACAAGACAACTGAACCAAGTTGACCCTAAACAGAACGCATCTGAATGGAAAGAAGGCACCTGAAGAGATTAAGCTCTGTATATGGACATGTAGGAAAATGAGCAAGTGCTCTTGAATATAGAGTTGCTGTTTTTTTAACCTATCAAACTCAAGAAGCGCTAAACAGGAGTGAAAGGACTCAACTTCGAACTCAAATTTTATATAGAGATTGAAAATGTGACGTCATTCAGGGGTAAAACCGCAAAGGATTCTGGGAACTCGTGGCAAGAGGTACTAGCGCACGCAGGCTTTCAATTGAAATTACATTACACAGCGATAAAAAGAAACACAAAAATGTCAAGAAGCTGTTGTATTATTAACTGCAATAGCCGGTCACATGACAGCCACGGGAAGCCGACGGGTAAAGAGATCGGTTTTTTTTTTTTAATCGGATTACGTCGTTGAAGAGAAATTGTTTGAGCCATGTTTCCGAAGTAACAAAGAGGCGACAGATGGCCTGGATTGCAGCCATTCAAAGACCAAATATAACGTCCCAGAACACTCCAGCTCACATGTTAGTCTGCCCCAAGAATTTCCACAAAGGTCAGTGTTTTGTAGTAGTTAATACGTCATTTTCATAACATAATTGGTGATATAGGTTACAAGCAAGTCTGGCGCTGAACAGAAACTGTCGCACTATGCTCCTTTGTTTATTGTATCACTAATTGCCCAGGACGATTACAGCATACAATATTATTGTCACTGCTACATTTCTGTAATGCGAATCAGAAATTATTTCCACTACTATTTAATTATTGTTGAGCTTAAAGTCCTATTAATAAACGGTTAACGAATGTGTATTTATGAAGACGATTTGTGAGACTGGTAAACTTATGATACGTACGATGGTCTTTCGTTCTACACGGTGCATTTCAAGGTCCTGTACCCATCCGTCAGTAAACTGTACCTGGGCTTGTTGCAGTGACCTGAAGTTACTAAACTTCATGAGTGTATGCACTCACTCCAAGAACCGTGTAATTATAAATATGAGCGTGGTGAAAGTTGGGCAGCACACTAATATATTTTGTCCACTCTGTGTGCTCGTAAGGGTCTGACCCTTTCACTCCTTTGATTTTTTCCTCATATCTTTTCTTTGACTTTTCATCAAGTCTGTCTTTGTACGGACCGGCATTGTTCTCCTTCGTTTTGTACATAACTTTTTTGGGGGACAAAGAAAGAAGGTATCGGAACCGGAGAATGAACGTTTTGCGATGCTGCAAATGCTTGCGTTTGATGCATTGCTTTGCCACGAGTATCCAGCATGCAATGCGCGAAAGTCACATGGTCAGTCAATCTCTATAGTCATTAAGCTCTATAGTATTAAGCAAATCAGTGAATGCTTACAAGATGGGCAATGTATTCTTATTATAACAAACTCACTTAAGTGGGAATGCCTTGGGACAAGACTGATTTGTGCACAAGAAAAAGCAAAGCAGGGGAGCAAACTGCATGTTATCTGTGCTCATCTCTTACCCTCTGTGTGGGTGTCCCATTGGCATGTTGCGTCCACGGCTACTCCCTCTACCAACCCTACTCGGATGTGGTGGGGGAGGACCTCGGCGGGGGCTCATTTCATCGTAATCTCGACGTGACGGAGGCATGGGTCCCCTTCCCCCTCTACTTGAAGGCATTCGGTCAAAGCTGCGCTCTCCATGGCTGGACCGGCTACCGCGCATTGGGAAACCTCCCATTGGTCTGCGTCCACCCCCTCTCTCCTCAAACATCATGGTAAAACCACCGTATTCATACGTCTCGTCGTAGAAGTTGGGGTCATAGGGCTGTGTACGGCCCTTTATGGGAGCCTGAAACAGGGAAACAGAACATTCAGGCCTGCCCAGAGCGTCAATTTAATTTACAAGAAAATAGAGGGATCATGCGCAACAATATTATTATTTATGTATTATTTATTATTATATGGTTTAAGTTCTGTGAAATTATCATGGATTTCATATTGAATTAAAACTCCCAACCAAACCTAAGGCAAAAAAAAAAAAAAAAAAAAAAAATTCCCATAGATCAGCAATTTTCAATATATAAATAGCTGCAAAGATAAATACATAAATGAACTACTCCAGAATAGATAACCTTACTTCAGATATGAGCTCCAGCATAGTCTTGATACACTCCACCACTCTCTCCGTTTTACCACCAACCAGAACTACACGGTCTGTCGACTGGGGACAACACTCCTGAAACAGCTTGATGCTGGTCTTTGTGTTCTGGAGACAAATACAGACACACACATGAATGGACAAAGAAAACAGATGCTCATTTAACAAAATCCCAAGGCTGTCCATTTATTAGGGAAAGACAGATGAACAAAAGATGGCATTTAAATCAAGTCTAAGAATAATATAAAATTTACAAACATAACAAAAACAAATCTCCATTTTTTTGAAGATACCTCACGCAGCTCCTTGATCTTGGCTCCCTTCACTCCAATGATAGAACCGGCCAGGCTTTGGTGGATCAGCAGACGGAGCTCACAGTCAAAATCCATCCCATTGTACTGCTGGTACTGCACGGGACATTTAACATATTCAAACCATAATACAAATTTTATACATCGTTACCTCATACACCTGATTGCCAATGGGAACACATGAGCATATTCAACCTGAAATGTAGCTTAAGACTCTTAGAGGGAAAATTCTAATATTTATTCTTTAAAAAACAAAACAAAAAAACCAATTAATGGTAGATAGAGGCACATAGAAACAGTGTTATACATAGTCACATCAGACTGCCGACACATGCAATCAGAAAGCCTTTAAACCAGTGAAGTTTGACCTTAAAAACCACATACTGGCAAACACGCTCACACCTACAACAAGCATATGAAATTTTCAAAGCAACCCACATTTGCAACAACTAGTTTTGCAATAACTTAAAATCAGAGGGGGAAAAATAAATAATTAAATAAAACGGGGGTATAAAAGTGCTCACCTCTTCCAATGTTGGAATAATCTTCAGCAGGATTTCTCCAACAGTTTCAATGTCTGCACTGATGCTCAGGATGCTTCAGAATTCATCCATGCGTAACAATTAGAGGGTGGGGTTGGGGTGCCGGCAAGGCATCCCAGGAGGAAGGGAACAACATTTTAGATTATAGAATTCATACCATCCCCCTTTTTGCCATAGAAAAAACTGTCAAACACCAAATAATGATTCAATGAGACTAACACAGCTAAATTAAATATTTGCGTCCAGTTTTTTTTTGGTTTTCTAAACTTTACATGTTAGGTCAAGGTTGTTTTTTTTAACCTCTGTAACTGGCAAAAAGCTGGCACCCAAACAATGCAATGAAAAGGAAAGTCTTTGTCCAGAGAAGGAAAGCAAAGAGACAAAATTAAAAGGACCCAAAGAAAAGTGACTGCATTTGGTGACCACTGAAGAGGGGAGACAAGGGAGGTTTGAGGAGGAACTGGCAGGAATGAGCACCAATGGTGCCAAAGAGAACTCTAAAATCTTAAAGCAGAGTTTGGTGGATGCAAACCACAAACATTTTGACCACAAAGACCCCAAAATGCGCAAAACAGTACGTTTAAAATCGCAGAGGAAAATCAAATAAATAACCCCATCGCTTTTTTTTTTTTTTTTTTTTTTAAATTACACGCAACTTTTTTTTTCTTTTTTTTTAAATAAATAAATAGTTTGGACAGTCAATTTGTAGTTAAAATGTTGGTGTCCACACCCACCTAGTGACAGTACAATAAACACTAGTTACTGAGGAGGAAAACTTAAGCACAGTTTTTACATGGGAGCAGAATGTTGGCAGTTGAAGAGTAAAAGAGCAGATTACACCATGGTAAATGAAGTCTGCCACCACTCGAGTTTGCTTTGTTTGCTTTTTAAGGGGATGGAGGAAGCAATAAATATAAAACCAAAGAATGCAAAAATGAGCAGGACAGAGATATCCTGTATTTTCAATGGCTTCAGCAGTCAACCAAGTTCAGATAAAGCAGAAGACAGGAAAGGAAAAAAAAAAAAAAAAAAAAAACCACAACACTTGAATCTCAGCTTGCCTTTTGCATTTCAGAATGGATGGACTACTGTAGTTTATCAATATAAAAGAAGGGCTTCATAAGGAAGGAATGAGATGATGAAGCAAGTGAGGACATGAAACTAACAAAAATTAAAAATAACACCAGTATATCCACTCTGAAAGGGGGAGGGAAGTGAAAACACGAAAGATAAAGAGGATAGATGATCAACTTAAAAACAAACAAACAAACAAACAAAAGAGGAACCACAAAAACACACGGACATATTGCACAGATTATAGCAAAGATTTAAAAAGATAGTGGCAGAAAAACCCTGACAACACCAGCCTAAGTTTAAATGCTGACGTGACTTTAAAAATGGCATATAAAAGGTTGTTCACATGGCTTTTACTGGATCAACAGGCAGATTTGGACATGAAGGTATTTAGGCATTTTGACTCAGGCTAATATATTGTATGAACAGGTAGTTTAAAAATACAGTGACTGGACAGAGGCAGGATGACTATTCATCTCTTCTTGTTTATTTGACCTGTAGTCAGGCAGTGAGAGGGAGGAGCTTAGGGACATACCGCTCAGGCCCACTGCTGTCTGGGACTGACACACTGGCTTTGTACTGGGCGTGGCATGGGCAGGGGCCAGGGCCATTCGAGCACAGATGTCAATCAAGTAAGGCGCCCATTTAAGGACAGGGCACGATTATGGGCAGGGCCAACCAGGGTGTCAGGTGGGCGGGCGCAGGAGGGGCCATCCAGAACATGGGCAACAGAGGAGGAAGTGGGCAAAAAAGTAAACAGTAAAATAATAAACAAGGGGAGAGGGAAGAGGGAAGAGGAATACATTTTTAATATACAGGCTCTACACTGTTCAAATGTTACTTTAATTTGATTCTCTCAGAGATTGGTTTGTCAAAGAGAGAAAAGGAGGAAAAGTGACATTGGAAAATGGGTAATGGCATATCATTATCATGAAGAGTTCAATGTTGGGGAATAAACCAGAGACAGTGAGAAAAGAGGGGGACAACAAATTGCTGAGGGCTAGAGAAAGTCAATGAAACTCAATGAATTAACAACTGGCCTGTTTGTCTAAACACAAAAAAGAAGGGAAAAAAAAAAAGTTAGCTTGAGCAGCAGGTGACCTTACAAACTCAGCACTGTGCTCATAAATTTAAATTAACAGGAGCACCAGTGTTTCCACATCAGCAGTGTGACAATAAATTATCATTGTGAAGAAACAAATGGACATGAAATTGGGCCTTTGTGCCTAGGGATAGTTTAGCTTAGATGATTACATAATGTTTATGTGAGAAGAAAAACAAAACAAAAAACAAAGATAAACACAACCCCAACTGGTTTGTCAGAGGACCTAATGAACAGGAGGCTTAGAAACTTTGCCTTGTTTACATGTAAGAAAATACAAAAGCTAAATATTTAAATATATTTGAATAGCTATTACTGTAAAAAAAAAAAAAAATTTTAAACAAAAACTGCTGTCCCATAAGAGAGGCTAGTCAGGTTTTAGAGGCCAGTGGAAAGAGAGAAGGAGAGAGATAGAAAAACTATAGAATAAAAAATTAAAATCCTAAACAAAATTAAAATTCAGGCTGCATAGAATAGATGTACTCACGTCTGTACGCAGGGCTTTGATGTTTTTGCCACCCTTCCCAATTACAGCTCCTGCATTCTAAAAACACAAAGAACAGATAAGAAGAGTAAATATTAATTATGGTGCTGCAATTAAAAGACATTACAATTAAATGTGAGGAGAAGTACTTTATGAATATAATGAAGCCTGGAAATTAATTATTCAAAAGGCATAAATGTAATGAGGTGAACAGAAAGAAAACCATGAAAAATACATTTAAAAAACAAAAACAAAAAACAAAATGGTCTGAGTAGGAGACATTGTCAGTCTTACTGAAGGGCTACCCACAAGAATGAGACAAAAATATAAATAATCACATAAGGATTCAACATGAAATGTGAAATGAAAGAGAAGCTGATTTACTTTGCTCTGCAGGAGGATGCGAAGCTCAACCATCTCATCCGAGTTCCTGGAGCGCTTGAATGATTTCTGCTCATCTGCATCCTCAGCGGGGCGCTTACCTGGCAAAAGGAGATAAAAACACAGCATGACAACACTGCGCCAGCGTGCACGTGCACACGCTTCAACAAGATAAATTAACTATTCAGTCGAAAGAGAAAAGTGATTTCAAACTGTTCTCCCATTATAAGCTAAACATATACAAATCTCCCTCTGCACATCTAAGAAAGAAAAGACTTCTTTTAATACACAAACACAATTTTAAACATAGACCAGTGAATATTTAGATCCCTTACTGTAACATAAAAAAGCAATTACTTTAATCTCCAAATACACAGATTTGCCAACCGTGTCCAAAATCTGATGTATTTAAACAACATGCAAAACTTTAAAATAAGGTTTTTACCGTTAGTCTCTGTGTTGCTGAATGAAGCCTCTTCTTGCTGATCAATATCTGTCTCCATCGTCTTCTAACAGAAGAATAGAAGAGCCAAACACCTCGATCAGGGATAGAGATGGTAGCAATTGGGAGGGAGAAGCAGAAAACTGGCCCCTGTGAGCTGAGGTTTTTTGTTATCATTGTAAGAGCAAGAAAAAAAATGAAGAAATTAGACAAATCATCTGAGTAAAGTAGATCGCAGGACTGACATGGAAGAAACTGGCCGATCCCAGAGACTCACCGATATTTATTAGGAGAACAAGGGCGTGTTGAGAGGCGGAACTACCGGAGCAAGAACCAAACAACTCCTGCGACCTGAAAGAGAGGGAGAGGCTAATTTAAAATACTGAAATGATGGCATATAAATAGAGAGCGCGAGAAGACAGTTCGGTAAACACCAATGATGGGTTTAAATTCTTATATTTTATCTGAAGTGACCGATAATCAACTAAGACCACTGTTATCAGAATGAACACCGTTGCTAAATGTTATCAGCTGTAATGTGATCACGCACGGGGTTTGTCTGGCTGAAGAGAGGAGAAACCGCGACAGCTTTATAATCAGGAGTTAAATAGTTAACACTAACATATAATGGCAGACCAAAAAATAACTTATTGCTAAAAACAACAAGGCGAGGGTTGTTTTTTTAATATAAGTAATATATACTATATTAACCAATAGCAGCCAAAAGATAGTGAACTGGTGACCAAATCGAAAGTAAGCTGGTCCGGTTAAAGCTAACATAGGGACCGTTGCCTAAGGTGCGGTTAGCCGTCGGCGGAGCTAGCCAGCCCGCAGTGAAACGCTTCGAGTTCTTGCGCTCACATTGGAATTTAAAACTTCCCTACTACCCTGCACCACTTAGCGCTTCAAATGCGAACAGTAACGCGACACGGATCTAACGTGAACGAGTTGCTAAAATATAACCAATCGATCAATACAAAGAGTACACTAAGTCGCGCACGCTAGCAGCTAGCTACTTTCGCCATGTTGCCTTAATTTCGGTTCAGCACAAACGCAGCCAAGCAGAGCGGGTTGCACCAAACAAGCAACACAGTGAGCAAACAAACATTAAAGGCGTAGTTCTCATTATAGTAGCCGTGCAGTTCAACAACAAAAAGCACAAATATATATCTTCAAAACACAAACCTGCAGCAAACACCTCGCTAGTTGCCTCTTCCTTCTCCACCGAACCTGGAAATAAAATGATAAGACGACTCACCGTGTGCTGATTGGCTGAACGGAGAGCGACTCAAGCAGGCGATAAATCCGATTGGCTACAACGAACGCCAATCACGAGAACCGAGGCGGTACATACCAGTCTGTTTCCGGACATGGATCGACTGTTAACTGTGGCCCTTCTAGTTATTCCAGTTTAGAAAGATGCAATTTGCAAGGCTAATGGTCACGTTTTTCCGACACGAGTGTTTGGTTTAAGGCCTTCTGTTGTGAGTAGGGACCTCTGCTGCTGGATGCTTGTGTTCAGGTTTGTTATATAAGTAGGCTGGGTTAATCAACTTTGGCGCCTTTCTACCTACTTGTGCAATACTTGATGGACGAGTCTGCCCCCGTGCTTCTCAGGTAACATATACATACCAGCTAAATGGTTATAAACACTTTTATTTGGTAAAGTTTTTCTTACCCGATATCCCTTTCATGCTCTCCAACAGAAGGGCTGGACAATGTTGGGAAAAATATATAATTTTTCTGATATTTTCGCAGTCCCGATTTGATTTGAAATGCATATTCTCAAAGCTGAATTTCATTTGTTTTTCATACTTTACGTTTAAAAGCACAACTGCATGAAATACCTGCAAGACATAAACATAATTTTTGTAAGGTAATGATAATGATAAAGACATCCGAAATATTTGTCGTAATTGAACTGTTTTCATTGGCGATTTCAATTTAAAATTAATAAACCGTTCAGTCCTGCAACATCTGTTTACGTCTGCTTAAGATCATGTACAGGGACAGTGTGGTTACCTTGGGCCTGTGCTTCGTACCGCGCTAAGTGAGTTAGCTGGATTAGATTGTTGACGATTTCGCGTGATCCTGGATCGTTCGGTTCCCCGAAGCCCATCCGGGACTTGCTGTCATAGCAACAGAGCCGTAAGCGTAAACCTGCTGGGGAGCAGGTTTACTTTATGTAAACAGGATTAGATCGCGGCCACGCAGGTATGTCCGCGTCATTCATACGAAAGCAACAGCGATATTCCACCACTGTTTCAGCATAAATAAATAACACCAATGTAACTAAAGATAATGCAGCACTTGATCCTTTTATTGATTTCACACAGGTCATTTCCTAAAAAAGGGAAATGTACTATTAACATTCTATTACATGTATGTGATTATTACAGATGTAATTCATATTTCAGAGTAGTAATTGTAAATTACTTCGTGTAATCAAGATGAGAGACCACGGCTATAAAAGCGAAGGTGGATTTGGGAAGTCTGTCGCAGTCATATCCTGTCCGTTTACGCGAGCAACCCATTGCGGAAGGTGCAAGATTGATAAGGAGAGTCCTCAGAATTCAGCGTATATTGCGGGACAGACAGGATCCTTTAGCTCAGCGCGACAGTGTGCTCATAGAGAGATATCGATTTTCCCGTGAGGGTATTATTCACTTAACCAACTTGTTGACGAGGGGGTGCAGGACCACCACCTGTCTTTTTTTTTGCTCTGCCCTTTTCTTGGTTGCTGTTATGAACAAACAAACAGAGTATTCCAGGGTCTCTTTCCAAGAGACTAAAAGCAATATAAGTGATAAATATTACCATTCTGTAGAATATTCTTATATTTCACTTTTACTTGTTCCCATGTTCTAGTGGGTCCTGTTGTGGCTCTAATGTGAAAGGGGATATAATATAACATATTATAATATAATGTAATATAATATTGGATAATATGGTGTGATATGATAAATCTACCCTACCGCCTACTGGTGTTGGCCAGAGGGGCCGATGGCGCAATATGGCAGCCTGGCTTCTGTCAGTCTGCCCCAGGGCAGCTGTGGCTACAACTGTAGCTTGCCTCCACCAGTGTGTGAATGTGAGAGTGAATGAATAGTGGCATTGTAAAGCGCTTTGGGTGCCTTGACAAGCGCTATATAAATCCACTCCATTATTATTGTTATTATTGGATTACTTACGAGTTTGATTTGTCAGCAACTTTCTGCCAGCCCTCTCTCCTTGCTTTTGCAGCCTTTGCAGTGTTCCCTTGCGTTTTAATTAAACTCTGAAACTCCTGAAATCCCTCACTCAAGAGTTCTTGCTCTGCTGCCGAAAAATACCGAGCGCGCTCCTTCGCCATTTTCGCCAACCAATCAGCGGGTTGCCGATCACTGTTTCTGCTATCGATGCGTATCCCCTTTTACGGCACCCAGTGATCGCACATTACTTCATCCAGCTGTACTAATCGTCAACAGCAGGTGTGTTCGGGGAACCGGATTAGCGAGCTCACGGTTAGCGCGATGATTTGATCTTGGATGTTTCATTTGATCTTGGATGTAGTAAGCGACGTACGAAGCACAGGGCCCTTGTTCAAATAACCCAAGAAAACAATCAGATACAATAATATTATGTTCTTGTTATAAAACAGTCTTTTCTAAATGGTCCCAGTGGTTTGAGGGCTTTACAAAGAGACTAGTGTGCAAAAAAGCTCATCCTGCAATCTAGTGAGGGTTAACATTCAACACTTTACCTTGAATTATTATTAATTTTTTGCCCATTTGGAGTACTCACTTAGAAAACAAAATAAGATAAACTGCAAGGCTAAATTTATTCTAAGAGGCTTCATTTAAAAACGAACATGTTAAAACACAGCTTAACTATTAATCCGTCATAGGTCACTGGGGACTCAGCTCAGGGATCATTGTAAATTAAATGTAGAATTTTATCTCTTCTCATATTTTGCACTTACAATACAGTCAAGTTAAAACTACATTAAGTAAAACAAACAAACAAACAAACGGTGCACTACAGATAACTACTGTGTTGCATTTTTTTTACCTGACCACCACCAGACACCTCAGCTATACACTTACATATTTTTGTAAATAAATTTTTTATTTTTTTATTCTTCACTACCATCTTAATTAATTTTTTTTTTAGTGTTTACTATTTAATAGACAGTTACACTACAGTCTTTTTAACCTTTTGTTGTGATTTTGTGTGTGTTTTTTTTCTGCACACATAATTTTGTTCAGTCAATGCATCAGTGACTCATTGACTGAATGACAATAAAAACTGTGAATGATTAAAACTCTAAATGTGTTATTGAGTAATTAATGAGAAGTGCGACTATGATATGAATACCTGAATTGAAATAATGTGGCTAAAGCAGCTTCGGAATAAGAATGTGGCTAAAGCAGTCTGTATATTCTGACAGAAAGCAGCTGGAAAAGCAGAAGAGAGCCAAATACACTTAGAGGAAGAGATGACTCCTGGGATTCAGGCAGTGGTCCGTGCTACCCAAGCATGGCTGCAGTCCTCCTGGCATGTCCAGGTGCCCTTTGCCTGGCTAGAAGCCTGTGTGGAGTGGCTACAAGGAGAGGCAGGAGGAGAAGCTCATCTGTCACAGCAGCAAACCAACCAGCAGGTAGGCAGGATGTGCGACTGTCTCAGTGTACAACTCCATCCATCCATCCATCTTCATCCGCTTTATCCGGGGCCGGGTCGCGGGGGCAGCAGCCTAAGCAAAGAGGCCCAGACCTCCCTCTCCCCAGCCACCTCCTCCAGCTTATCCGGGGGAATACCAAGGCGTTCCCAGGCCAGCCGAGAGATATAATCTCTCCAGCGTGTCCTGGGTCTGCCCCGGGGCCTCCTCCCGGTGGGACATGCCTGGAACACCTCACCCAGGAGGCGCCCAGGGGGCATCCTTGTCAGATGCCCGAACCACCTCAGCTGGCTCCTTTCGATGTGGAGCAGCAGCTGCTCTACTCTGAGCCCCTCCCGGATGGCCGAACTTCTCACCCTATCTCTAAGGCCAGCCACCCTTCGGAGGAAGCTCATTTCTGCCGCTTGTATCCGCGATCTCGTTCTTTCGGTCACTACCCACAGCTCGTGGCCATAGGTGAGGGTAGGGACGTAGATCGACCGGTAAATTGAGAGCTTCGCTTTTACACTCAGCTCCCTCTTCACCACGACGGACCGGTGCAGCGTCCGCATTACTGCAGCTGCAGCCCCAATCCGTCTGTCGATCTCCGGCTCCCTTCTCCCATCACTCGCGAACAAGACCCCGAGATACTTGAACTCCTCCACTTGGGGCAGGAACTCATCCCCGACCCGGAGTGGGCACTCCACCCTTTTCCGGCTGAGAACCATGGCCTCAGATTTGGAGGTGCTGATCCTCATTCCCGCTGCTTCACACTCGGCTGCGAACCGTTCCAGTGCGAGCTGGAGGCCCTCACCCGATGAAGCCAACAGAACCACATCATCAGCAAAAATCAGAGATGAGATTCTGAGGCCACCAAAGCGAAAGCCCTCCGCCACTTGGCTGCGCCTAGAAATCCTGTCCATAAAAATTATGAACAGAACCGGAGACAAAGGGCAGCCCTGGCGGAGCCCATCACCCACTGGGAACGAGTCCGACTTATTGCCGGCAATGCGAACCAAGCTCTTGCAACGGTTGTATAGGGATCGAATGGCCCGTAGCAATGGGCCAGACACCCCATATTCCCGCAACACCTCCCACAGGACACCCCGAGGGACACGGTCGAATGCCTTCTCCAAGTCCACAAAACACATGTAGACTGGTTGGGCAAACTCCCATGCACCCTCAAGTATCCTGGAGAGGATAAAGAGCTGGTCCAGTGTTCCGTGACCAGGACGAAAACCGCATTGTTCCTCCTGTATCCGAGGTTCGACTAACGGACGAACTCTCCTTTCCAGCACCCTGGCATAGACTTTCCCAGGGAGGCTGAGGAGTGTGATCCCCCTGTAGTTGGAACACACCCTCCGGTCCCCCTTCTTAAAGAGGGGACCACCACCCCGGTCTGCCAGTCCACAGGTACTGCCCCTGATCTCCACGCAACATTGCAGAGGCGTGTCAACCAGGACAGCCCTACAACGTCCAGAGCCTTCAGGAACTCGGGGCGGACCTCATCAACACCAGGGGCTCTGCCACCAAGGAGTTGTTTAACTGCCTCAGTGACCTCGCCCCCGGAAATTGGCGGGTCATTCCCCTCATCCCCAGACTCTGCTTCCTCCTCGGAAGACGTGTCAGTGGGATTAAGGAGGTCCTCGAAGTATTCCTTCCACCGCCTGACAATTTTCTCAGTCGACGTCAGCAGCGCTCCGCCAGCACTATACACAGTGCAGGTAGAGCACCGCTTTCCCCTCCTGAGACGTCTGACGGTTTGCCAGAATCTCTTCGAGGCAGTCCGAAAGTCTTTCCATGGCCTCTCCGAACTCCTCCCACACCCGAGTTTTTGCTTCAGCCACTGCCCGAGCCGCATTCCGCTTGGCCTGTCGATACCTGTCGGCTGCCTCCAGAGTCCCACAGGCTAACCAAGCCCGATAGGACTCCTTCTTCAGCCTGGTGGCTCCCTTCACCTCTGGTGTCCACCATTTGGTTCGGGGATTACCACCACGGCAGGCACCAACCACCTTGCAGCCGCAGCTCAATGCAGCAGCTTCGGCAATGGAGACGCTGAACATGGTCCATTCGGACTCAATGTCCCCAGTCTCCCTCGGAATGCTGTTGAAGCTCTGCCGGAGGTGTGCGTTGAAGATCTCGCGGACTGGGGCCTCTGCTAGACGTTCCCAGCACACCCTCATTACGCGTTTAGGTGCACCAGGTCTGTCCAGCGTCCTCCCCCGCCACCTGATCCAACTCACCACCAGGTGGTGATCAGTTGACAGCTCAGCCCCTCTCTTTACCCGAGTGTCCAGAACATATGGTCGCAGGTCTGCTGATACGATTACAAAATCGATCATCGACCTACGGCCTAGAGCGTCCTGGTGCCACGTGCACTTATGGACACTCTTATGTTCGAACAGGGTGTTCGTTATGGCCAAACTGTGATTAGCACAGAAGTCCAATAACAAAGCACCGCTCGGGTTCAGATCAGGGAGGCCGTCCCTCCCAATCACGCCCCTCCAGGTCTCGCTGTCGTTACCCACGTGAGCATTGAAGTCTCCCAGCAGGACAACAGAGTCTCCAGGTGGAGCACCCTCCAGTACCCCCCCCCCCCCCCCCCCCCCCCCAGGGACTCTAAGAAGGCTGGGTACTCTGAACTGCCACTCGGCGCATAAGCGCAGATGACAGTCAGGACCCGTTCCCAGACCCTAAGGCGCAGGGAACAAACCCTCTCGTCCACCGGGAAAAACCCCAACGTACCGGCAGCAAGCCGAGGGGATATTAGAATACCCACCCCAGCCCGCCGCCTCTCACCAGGGGCAACTCCAGACTGAGACAGAGTCCAGCCCCTCTCCAGGAGACTGGTTCCAGAGCCCAAGCCATGCGTAGAGGTGAGCCCGACTATATCTAGCCGGTACCTCTCAACCTCACGCACTAACTCAGGCTCCTTCCCCACCAGAGAGGTGACATTCCATGTCCCTATTGCCAGTCTTGGCAGCCGGGGGTCAGTCCGCCAGGGCCTCCGCTCCTGGCCGCCACCCGGCACACAATGCACCCGACCCCTATGGCGCCTCCTGCGGGTGGTGGGCCTGCGGGAGGATGGGCCCATGTCTCCTCTTCGGGCTGTGCCCGGCCGGGCCCCATGGACTAAGGCCCGGCCACCAGACGCTCGCCCTCGGGCACCCTCCCCGGGCCTGGCTCCAGGGCGGGGCCCCGGTAACCCTATCCCGGGCAGGGTAAACTGTTCCCTCGGTGTCCTTTTCATAAGGGTCTTATGAATCGCTCTTTGTCTGGTCCCTCACCCAGGGCCAGTTTGCCATGGGAGACCCTACCAGGGGGCAAAAGCCCCCAGACAACATAGCCCCTGGGATCCCTGGGACACACAAACCCCTCCACCACGATAAGGTAGTGATTCAAGGAGGAGCAGTGTACAACTCGATAGACAGAAATCAAATGCTTTGTTTTTGTCAACAAAAGTCTAAGGATTCCTTTCCTACCTGTTTCTGGATAATTCTCCACAGCTCCAGAAACTCCAGTATAGATTAAGAGATCTTGTTTCCACTTATTGTCTTATAAGATGTTCGCTCACTTATTATGACATGGGTTAAGTATGGGCCACATGATAGAAGGTGGTCACGGGGTGGATGGTTACCCCACTTTTGACTCAAAGATGGTTACTGGCTTCGATGTGAACATGTGGATTTGATGTGGTTCATGCACATTTTATCACTCTTGGTAGAATAACCCAGTCTGAGCTGAATAACATCTGTGACACAGCAGTTAGTTCGGTGTCTCTTCCTTTTTTGCATTCATGTGATCGTCATACTGCAAATATGCAGCTAGCAGAAGGCAAAACTCAAACAACCCTGGGGCTGATAACCAAGAAACAGAAGCCCAAGACCATACACATTTCTATCACTGTTAGCTGAGAACAAGGAGCTCATGCTAGAGTAGGTAATAATGAGCAAATGTGGGTGACTGAAGAGTGAAAGGACACATTCTGGTCTGACAAATCCTGGTTTCTGTTACAACAAGCTGATGGCAGCATGATTCCATCCTACTCGGCGTCAGCTGTCGCAGCTTGCGGTGGCGTCATGTGGGGAATATTTCCCTGTATTGACGCATCATTTGTATGACACAGTGTACCAAAATATTGTTGTCGAACAGCCAATTATGGGACTGGAAGTGAACATAATAGGTCCACTCTATGTGTAACTGCTGCTGAATGACAGTAAGTGAACCAAAAATGAATCTCACTGCTTGATGTGGTTTTTCAGGCGCTGGACCAATGGCTGTTAACAGACCTCAGAGACCTGGACTTTCCTGTCCTGCCAGAAGGGCTCGCTGAAGCCCAGAAGACTGAGCTCAGTGGCAACTTCTGCGTCCAGGTACAAACTTTCATGTTACATAGTTCATCCAGTTTCTTTATTTATTCTTTTTGTTGTTGGGGACAGTTCTGATCATATTTTCAACAAAAAAAAAAACAAATAAAAAAAAAGCATGTAAAAACAGCAAACAATAGGCTGAGAACAATATGTGTACCAACAGCATAAAACCTGAGCTAAATCACATAAAGGCAAGTCACTCAGCTTTTCACATTGGGAGGGGGGTATTTAGGCGTTCCTGCTGCATTTATTTAACTGATCCGTGATTTTTGAAAGTAGTCTAAAATTGGAGTTTTTGTGTGTATTGTGTGTACATTTGTTATTGTTGTTACTTTTGCTTTTGTGGCTTTTTTGCCTGCATCGGAGAGGGAAAAAAATTGCAAAGCAAGCTCTTGAGGAAATATAGCGCTTGAGTTAATGGTGATGATTAATTTGGGCTGTGCATACAGATAACTCACCTTGCTGGTGACACCAACGCTCGGTTGATCATCGTGCACGCAAATGGAAACATGACAAGAGGTCCAACTCTGTTTTAGGTCGACTCATTATTGGACATCAGTCAGCCGGCGTATGGTCAGCTGCAGAAGTGGAGGGGCACAGATTGTGTCAATGACGAGGTGTCTGCAGTCACACAGACCACCCAGAGGCCCTGGGAAGCCAAACCCACCCGTATGCTTCTACTGCAGGTCAGAGTCTTATGTGAATCATAGTTGCCATTAAAAAAAATCTCAATTGAGTTTCAGTAAAAGCCTTTTGAATGAATGCCTTTATGTAAATAACAGCGTTAACCTTAAAAAGCAGATGTTGAATATGTGATGATACTAGTTGTCTTCTTGGGTCACAAAAGGGAGATCAAAAATTGCAGATTTAAAACATAAAATTTCATTTTAAAGCTTTGGCTTTTGCATCATCCAGCATCCTGCATTTGTCTGTGTCTTAGTAGCTTTTCAGCGTCTCACAGACAAACAGAAAAACATTCAGGCACTTCCCGTAGAGACAGAGCTTTAAACTGTGTTGTTAATAGAAAATATTGTCTGGACTCGTCTTGACGCAGTGTGTCCAGCACTTATCTGTGACCAGACTTTATCTTTGTATGTTTGGTTGAGTGGAATAATTCTGCTTCTCTTCCTGACTGAATCAGAGCGGACGGTACCATCAGTGAGAGCATATGAAAGAGTAAATTGCAGGAATATATGAGGCAGACTCTAATTTCCACCATAAGTAATATACTTTTCAGTGTATGTTTTTTTTCTTTTCTTAAAGAACAGTGCAGGTGTTGCTTAGAAACGTTGCTGTGACTTTTTTAACTGTTTCTCAGACCATTTTTGATCAAAGAGTCGTAGATTAGCTTTGACTAGGACAGGGCAGCCAGCGTGTATAATCATATTAAAAGAAATCGAAATAACAGTTATTTCCATACTGAATCAGTCTACATGGGTTTTAGAGTCTAAACAACCTACAGTGCTGTGGAAAATTATTTATTATTCACGATTTCCTTTTCTTTTCTTTTCTTGCATATTTGTCACGCTGGCATGTTTCAGATCATCAAACAATTTTGCATTTTTAGACAAACATAAACTTAGTAAATATAAATTACTGTTTTAGAACTGTGTGTGAAAAAATAATTGCCCCTAAATGTCATAGCTGGCTGTGACACCTTTGTCACCAAGAACTGCAATCAAATGTTTGTGATAACTGAGTGAGTTGTTCACATCACTGTGGAGGAATTTTGGCCCCTCATCTTTTCAGAGTTATTATCATTCAGCCACACCGGAGGGTTTTTGGGTATCATTGACCTGTTTAAAGTTATGCTACAGTATCCAGAGTTATTATAAGACCAGACTTTTTTTTTTTTTGAGTCATTCAGAGGATGATTGGCTCACATGTTTAGGATCAAACTGATGGAAGGACATTCTCCTTCAGGATTTTCTGGTAGAGATCAGAATTCATGGTTCAATCATTGACTGCAAGTCATCCTGAAGCAGCAAAACAGCCCCAGACCATTACACTACCACCACCATGTTTGACCGCTGGTACGATTTTGTTCTTATGAAATGCTGTGTTAGTTTCACACCAGATGTAACGAGACTCAAACCTTCCACAAAGTTCAACTTTTCTCTCATCAGTCCACAGACTTTTTCCCCCCAAAATATGTACATACATCCCAAAATAGATGTTGTTCTGGAGTCTCCTGGATGAGCTGTCGGTGAGCTCTTAGAGTAATTTTAGCAGACCATCCACTTCTGGGAAGGTTCACCACTGTTCCATGTTTTCTCCATTTGTGGATAAACTTTAGAAATGGTTTTGTAATCATTTCCAGACTGATAGATGTCAATGTTTTGTTTCTCAGCTGTTTTGAGTTTCTTTAGATTGTGTTAATTTAAATCATTTCTTGATTTAGCAGGTTTGGCAGTAAACCTGGTTGCGGCCAGTCTAATTGAACTCAGTTTATTTTTAAAAATTTTAGATAGTCATATTTCCCTTATTTAGTGAAATTGTAAATTAAATTAAATATGCTAACTTACACAAATGCACAAATCATCTACTATGTTTTTTTTGTTTTTCTAATTTTCCTTTATGCCTTAATACGTCTACATTCATAAGTAAAGAGCAGTTACAGAGCTGTTAAGTTTTGGCCCAGATATTTCTGTCTAAATCCAAACCCTCACATATTTATGAGAGCCTCCAGACAACAGCCCACGGGGTCTCAGATTACTGCAGAAAATGAACTGAAAAATTCACACAACTGTCTTTTAATCTGTTTAATTCACACAAAAAGACAAACACACTTTTCTTATAGATTTGCATAAATGTCATCATAATCTTTTTATTACTTACGTGTTTTCTGATCAAACATGTTTGATTGCACAGGTGACAGATGGAGTTCAGAGCCTGGAGGCTATGGAGTATCAGCCAATCCCTGCTCTCAGCGCGGCACTCAGGTTAAGGATTGAGCTGTAAAACATGTTACTGCAATATCGTGTCTTTTTACTGCTAGTTATTTGAAAACATTTTAAAGGGCACATGTCTGCCTAAAATGAAATAAAAGTCTTTTCCTCCTAACAATATTGCCTCGAGTTTTATAGAAACACAAGTATCCAAGCACAATGAGAAATGGATGAAATGTTGTTGTTATTGTTAATTAAAAATAAGAACTAGACATTTTCCTGAAATGTTGCTGACTCTTGCAGGCCCGGTGCAAAGCTGCAGCTGCAAGGAAAGATAGTTTGCAGACTTGGTGTTTTGCTTTTGGGGCCGTCCAACATCAAAATCCTCGGTGGTGAGGTCGAAGACCTGGTGGACAGGAATAACCAGGTAACCTCTAACGATTTCTCGTACGTTTTGTCTCATTTCTTCTGATTTCTCTTTTCTTGTATAAAACTACACAAAGATATTATAGGATTTTGTATAGCAATAAGATGGAGTACACCATACACATTCAGTGGCTTATTTTGATACTGTTGTGATAGGGCAGGGTGCTGTGTCGGACACTGGGACTTCCTGAGCAGGAACAGGAAGGAGAGGAGGCTCCAGCACAACAACAAGGTATATGTATTAGACTCTGTGTATCTTCAAAGATCATCCATCATCGGCACAATGTGACACTACATACACTTTATTAGAAATTTAGACATTCTGTCTTATATGGCTTTGCTTTTCTTCTTTAATCTAACCTGCCCATTTTTTAAAATTATACTAACATATATGTTGTTGTTGTTGTTTTTTTCTCTTTGTTTTAAGGTAACCAGGAAGTGGATGATCTGGATCTTGATGATGCAGAGCTGTTAGCCAGTCTCGAGGCCCAAGAGGAAGTTGAAATGCTTCAGGTTGAACCTGCCCGAGACAGCGGCTACAGCACGCTGCATGAGGCTTCCACTCAGTCTTCGAGAAGCTCGTCCATCAGGAGCCTTGTCCCAGCCGCTTCGTCCAGGTGGGTGGTAAACAATGTGATGTCTTGACATTTCGATGCTGCAAAGCCTCACTTTGCACTGTCGTGGAAATCGTGGCATTTCTAGTTTTAACATCACTTTTATCTTCAGGGAAAAAAAAGACTTTAAGATGGTTTTAATGCATTCGTCTTACAGCATCTTCACAAAGTTTTCTAATAAAATGTCTTTACGTCGCTGCGGCCGGTGACAAGAACAACATTCTTAACAAATAGGCAGTATACCTACAGCAGGAGGAGAAATCACAGGGTAGATTCAAATGTCACGACAATTTCCGTTTTATTTAAAGTTCATCAATTTCCTGAAGAGACAGAAGCTGCTGAGAATAAAGTGGAACGTACACCGGTCATTTTGAGATGCAGGAAAAAGACAGTTCATATGTCATGATGTAAAATGCTAAGCGAGTTGTGCAGGGTACAATTATTTCCAGGAGGAATGAACTGCAGAGTCACTAGTTTACACTGGCCTCATTGACTTACACAGAGAAATAACATTGTCTCATATTTAGCTGTTATATCGTTTCAATGTTGTGATGACGAAGATTCAAGGATAGGATGATGCAAAGTGTTGTCGCTACAGTTTTTTCAAATTTATGTCTGTGTGAACTTCTTTGTCCAGTCTTCTGTGTGCGCTTTGAACAGTGAGCTGATTAACCCCGATGATTTAAAAGCCCTGTTAACTCAGTCCGACATAATTTGCTGTTGTCTTTCAGAAGTGAACTCTCCACCCGCTCTGACAGAGGTGGCTCGACCCGAAGCAGCAGAAATGGTTTAGACCAGGGTTACCTAAATGATGACGAACACGTGGAAGCTGACCTCTTTGACTCAGTTCCCCCCGATGCAGTTCATCAACAGATCCAAGATCACAGCATGGCAGACGAAGACTTTCCTGACGAAGACTTTGACGACCTTCCCCTGGAGGAGCTGGACAGTGTGATTTTCCAGGAAAATGAAAGTGTCCCCACACCATCTGACAGCAGTTACAGAAACACACCACGGAACAGCAGAATAACAGGAAATCCCAACAGAGCAACAAAACCCCAAGCTGCTCTGTTTGAATCATGCACTTTGAGTGGCTCTGGGCCACGACTTGGGTCTATCAACTCCAGATCCAGCGCACAGAAAAGGGACAATAGAGAAGCTTCAGAGCAATTAACCAAGACAACTCCCGAGCTATTTCTTTCTCCAGCAGCTTCGGAGGCAGCACGTGAATTATATTTGGCTGCTAATGACGAGATTGATTTTGTGGATGAAGATATGGACTGCATTTTGGAAGAGGCAGAAACCAGTGGGAAGACTAGTGGACCAAATGAGATCCCTGTTCAGCTTAGGTCTAGTAGAGGCACCGAGAGCACTAGCTACGAAACAGAAGCTTCAAGGTCGTCCAAACAAAATGCTCGGAGTGGCAGCCCAGTCCCTCCTGTCACTCTGACCTCTCCACCCTTTACATACTTGTGCTTGCTAGAAAATTTAATGTCCAAACCACTTCTCCACATCATGGAGATCCATGTCAAAGCTTTCATTGTGACTCTCTTGGGAAAACTGAGCAGCAGTAATGGCGTTTGGAGTGTTTCTGCTACAATATCTGACGGGACCGGTTACCTGGACGTGGAGCTGTCCAATGAAGTTTTGACAGGCCTTCTGGGCTTCTCGGTAGCAGAGAAGGGAGCCCTGAAGCGTGACCCGTCTCGGAGAGGTGAGCTGGATGCGGGGATGAGGAGATGCCAGGAAGAGCTTGTGGACATGTGCTGCATTATGACTGTTATTGTTCAACTGGAGGGCAGGAAAGCGGTGGTGACCAAAGTGGACCCCGTCAGCGAGAAAACACTCCAGGAGCTCGAGCAGAGGGTGAGGGACGGGAGAAAATAAACAGTGGTTGAGGGGAAGTGGGCGATAATGAGAAAATTGCAGGCAGCGGAAAAGTATATTGCTCTTAGGCAGAGATAAAAAAAATTGCCAACAAAACTGTGGCAGATGTAACATCACTCAGTGGCCTTGAAAGTTTTCTTTTCATGTAATGAAACTAATAGTTGCGCTGCATGGAAGGAAAAAAATCACGCTAGTTTCAGACTAAGGTAGTTATTTTAATTGGTGATCAACCTGCCCTTCTGCTTCAGATTTGGAGAGCAGAAGGTGTGAAATGATGATCAGCATCCCATCTGCTCCATGTGAATGTGACGTTCTGCCATTTGTCATTTGAGGATTTCATTCATCTATTCATTGTGTTGTTTTCCGCTTAGAATGCGCCGCATTGCTCACAAGCACACTAAACAGATTCAACAAACAAAGGTGGTTATGTGCAAATCAGATCAGACATCCCGGTTTTCAAGGCCCCGAATTCTGCTTAATGCTGAAAACTACCCGAAGAGCAGGGCGAAGTACACAAGATGAGAGGAGGGATGTTGGGGGGGTGGGGTGTTAGTCGTCTGATTGTGGTAATGAATTGCCAGCCGTTGCATTCATTCAGTACAACCATTACTTCTTACTGAAAAGTGATTGAATAGCCAAGGGCAATGCGGGTCTTTAATAAACTCCCTCAGAGAAGAATGAGAGGAAAGAAAGATAAAGGAGAGGCCATGAGCTTCGATTATTTCCGTTCATTACAGAGTCTCGTCTGTTTTCATCTCTTAAGAACGCGCATACCACAAATTTAATGCATTGTCTGCATTTACTGTATCTTGAACGTTTTTATATATACATTTTTTTTTGTCTTGCGCTCTGTGACTAATAAAAATGTGCCCGTCCTTGTTGCTATGCTTATCTTTCCTTTCTGAGCGTTGTGTTTTTTCCAGTTTAGCTGAATAACGTTATAAAGCAGACTGCCTCACAGATACACCGTGTTTCATTTGGTCTGTATCAAACGCAGCTGTTGGATATGCACTGTTTAAGCACACAGTGTTTAAAAGTATCTCTAATTACTACCTGGGCTTCTTTAGAGGAGTCAGAGATCTCACTTTCAGATGAAACAGTTTAAGAATTTCTGCTACATAAATTACTCAGTGTCTCTTCTGCCTTGTCTACGTCTTCTCTTAGGTGTGATAATGAGCAAAACACGGGTTATTAAAATGTATGTTATATCCTTAGAATTGTGTTTCTGTGGTGGGAGCGCACCTGCATGTATATTGTAGTCTTATGCCACTGTGTGCACTTCCATTCAGGTAGCCGGTCTTGGTTCATTAAGAGCTAATCAGCTTGAACATCTAAATCAGGACCCTGCTATGCATGTTGATAGCCTGTTATGTGCTAATGAAGCTGAATTTGGTGGAGGGCTGAGTGAGGAAGGGGGAAAGCAGCAACCCATAGGGAGATACAAGTGGAATAACTATTGGGTGATAGAGTAAATGAACTGAGAGGGGAGTGCTTGTTCACCGGGTATGAAAGCAAACCAGCCGTCTGCTCCCGATATTATTGGGTGGCTGTATGGTGAGTAACAAGGAGTACCCAATACATTTATTTCCTGTTTATATGCAGTCATGCTACAGAAACCATGAGTGCAATTTAGAAGTACCATCAAGTTTAAAGAGCTGTCTCTGATTTAGCTCCATCACACAATGGTTGTTCACTCATAGCTGTTAATTACCCAGAGCTATAAGAGTCTAAAGAGAACGATCAATTAAAGAAAAAGGTTCAGTTTTAAACACAAAGTTTTAAGGTTTTGATTTATTTACTAAATGAAAAATACAAGTTTATTTCATATGAGTGTAGAGCAAATAGGTCCATCTCATTTATTGACTTCACTGACCCTAGAGAGTCACAGATTACTGTGGAGAGATTGTACACAGTTACCTTGATGATAGATATCAGTATGGACGAATAAAATAAATTTCACTCCAATTTAATAAAGGTTACATGTGGACTTCAGCCCTACTGTTTATATTGTAAGTAAATGATTAAAACTCACTTTATTTCCTAATGAAACTATTATACACTCTCAGAAATAGGGGTACCAAAGTGTACCAAAAAGGGTACAAATGCTTGTCGCTGGGGGTGTTCCTTTTTGAAGGACATTTCTGTACCCTTTAGGCTTGGTACATTTTTGTACCTTATGAAGTTGTACCATCTGAAGTACAATCATGTACTTTCCTAAGACATAAATGTACCTTCAAACTATAGTACAGAAATGTTCCCTTGAAAAGGGTACAATAGGGTACCTATGAGGGTACCCCCTAGGCCTGGGCGATATATCGAGTTTTTAAAAAATATCGATATATTTTTATACGAGATATAAGATGTGACAATATCCTTTATATCGATATAGTCTATGTTACGTTATAATTATACTTGTGGAGCCGCAAGTTTGCCTCTCTTTCGTCCACTTTTGTCTTTACGCAACGTTACTCGGCCTCGCCCCTCCTTCAATAAACACAGCTCCCCCTCCTCCCCCATCGCTTCACCTGCAGGAAGCGACAAGATGGACACGGCAAATCTCCGTTAACGAGTTACTGCACATCGCCCCGTGCGTGGGGCTGGACGCCGTCAACGTGTTAGCTAGCTAACCACGCTAACGAGCTAACCACGCTAACGCCTAAAATCCTTGCATTTTCTCAAAAGTTGACAGCGCGCCTTATGTATGAATTCTGGTTGTGCTTGATGGCCACTAACCGATTTTATGTGGTACACAGCGCTCAGCAATCTGTCAAAAATGTTTTAGTACGACTTTGGTAAGCTACGGTGCTGCACCGCTTGATGGATTGTCGGAGCATTACGGCTACCGAGGAGCTTCGCGGAGTGATACGTACTGTGCTTCAACGTAATATTACCCTACTGTGTATAAGGACCATAAATGGCACCTGTTAAGAGACGTGGTTACGAAGAGGATTTCAAACTCAAGACTGTCAGTCACACAGTAGAAGTTGGGAACAGAGCAGCTGTGAAATCTGTCTTTGTTACTCAGCGTCTTTTAGTTTACATTTTGACTGCACAATTGTGAGCTTTTTGTTATGCACAAAAACAACATTGTTTTCTTTTATTTATGGAGCATTATTATTTAATAAATGCTCATAATTTATTTTTGAGTAAATCTTATGTACATCTATGCTCTATGTTAATAAAAGTGCCTGTGTGACATCTGGGACACAGCTTTGACTAAGAACTCTCTTTTTGTTCTTACTTCATGGCTTTAAAAAAAAAAAATCGAGATATATATCTTATATCGCCGTCCAGGTAAAAAATATCGAGATATGAATTTTGGGTCATATCGCCCAGCCCTACATGTGCGTATGAAAACAAAGGCACTGCGCATGCGCGTTTTACTCATATTCTATCGCGATATTTAATTTTCCTATCGTTGCCTAACATTATACTGGTATTACCGTGAACGGTATAATATTGCCCAGCCCTACTGCCTAGGACACATACAGGATGTCATGCTGAAATGTAAAGCACTTACAATAGAAGACAAACAACAAACTATTCCAGCCTAATTGATGACATTTATGGCATTTGCTTTCTGTGCTGACTGATATGCTGCTCAGTGCTTTGCTGCCTGCTTTTAAATCAGATGTCACTCTGAACATAAACACAAGCTACATGTGATGTCTCTGATGTGTATCTGTTTCTACCCGTGCTGATGCTAGCATGACTAAAGCTAGCCAAGCAGCAGTAAATATGTGAAGTAAGGAAGAAGGATATACTCATCAAACAAACAGGATCATAAGAATATAAAACCACGAGCACTACAAATGTAACAGAAATATGTTGACATAAAATGGCATGTTATTTGAAATCTACACGAAACAATGACACAACTACTTTTTTTCAATTTTTTCAATTTATTTATTTTTTACCAATTGTCCAAATTAGTCTGTGATTGGCCTGAGTGTGACAGAAATCATATTTATATACAACTAAATATGACTCAGCAAACATGTTTTAAATGGATGATTCCTCACTTGATGACGGATGATCCATTTCCATATTTGCTGAGTCTTAAATTTGATGTCAGTGGTTGGTGTTAAAAAAAAGCCCCCAAATCCCCTATGAGCAAGCACTTTGCGACAGTGGAGAGGAAAAACTCCCTCTTAATGGGAAGAAACCTCTGACAGAACCGGGCTCAGGAAGGGGTGGCCTTCTGTCTCGACTGAGAGGGGTTCAAATGTTCACTGACAATTTAGTTGTATATAAATATGATTTTTAGGACTTGATGTTGACACCAATTATGTGAAATTGGGGACGCACACAGTTCCGCTTCTTCTTGTTCTTCTTCTTCTTACTTGGCGGAATCTCTGGCAGGCTCTTAACTTCATTCTCGAGTTCAGCCACCTTGACATTGAGCATTTTCTGTTTGTCTTGTAGACTTTGCAAAGATTCCTGTACAGAAAATGCAGCTGACTCTTCTTTTTCGATCTTCTGTTGTTCTGTGGTGTCTTTTTCTTTCTGAGGCTCCTGCAGAGACATTGCAGTGGATGGCAGTGAGTCCTCTTTTTCCATCTTCTCCTGTTCTCCAGTCTCGTTTTCTTTCAGAGGCTCACATTTATGCATTTCATTTGCAGCAGTGGAATTTTGTTCTTTGTGCTGCTGTGGGATTTTAAGTGAGCAATCTTTGGCCTCTTTCAGCTCTCGCTCAGGAGATTCTCTCTTCAAATCATGAAGGGCCTTGTTGGGGCAGAGCTGGGATTTCAGGTCACTGATTTCCAGGTTGAGTGTCTCCTGCTCCTGCCTATGTTTAACGGCCTGCTCTTCAAGCTGATTTTGAGCTGCTAGGAGCTGTTTCTGGAGCATCTCAATCTGCTCTTGCTGAATCCTACATTTGAGCTCAAATTCAGCCTCCTTAGAGGACTTCAGTCCTACAGAGTCAGTGTGTGAAGCCTCTGTGGTTGGAGTGGCAGACTCCACACACTGCTCTGTGGTAGGGTGGCTGATTTGGTCCTGCAGGGTAGCAATCACCTCATCCAATATGACAATAGCTTCATTGTCATTTGTGAGAGTGTCTGTCTCACTGATGTCATTGGGCTTATTACTAGAAGCCTCTTCCAGCTGCTCTATGAGGTCTTTAATCGTTTCCTCATAATTTCGCTTGTTCTCGTGAATTTCTTCACGAAGTTTGTTCACCTCAAGCTGGTGATAAGAGGCCCTCTTGTTTGCACCTACCATTTTACAGTAAAGGTTGTTCTGATGGTATTGGGAGGCTTCCAGTTGGTGTCTGAGAGCAGCAATCTCGTGCCAGGGATTAAACGGGGGTCTAAATGTGGGATTGGGTTGATATTGCCAAGTCCCTCCGTTAGGCACAGGGTTTGGTCTGCTGTGGTTCTTCCCATTTCCCTCTCTCTCCATGTCCTCCTTTGCATTTGAAATAGGGAGGGATTCAGCCTTTTCTTTTTCAGGAGTGGCTTCAGTGTTTTTTTGCACTTCTTCATTTTTCGGGTTTGCTCCATAACCCGTGGTGTTTTGAGCTTCAAGAAGAGCCCGGGCATATGCCCGAGTAATTGGTCTTCTTGGTTCTTCAGCCACTCTTTTCTGTTTTTGCTTTTGTTGTTTCTTTGGTTTCACAACCGTTTCCTTTGGTGGTTGTGCCACAGGAGACTTTTCAGTATTTGGTTGTGCGGCTTTTTTTGCTTCTGCCATTGTAGATGCGTCAGCGTTTGCGTCTGCGTTTCTCTGCGTCTGCCTTGTCTTTGTTTTAACAACCAGGTTGTTTTGTGTTTCTGCCATCCGAGATCCACTGAAGTTGGTTGAATGTCTCCCCTATTTATAGGTTTTTCAGTAGAATGTGCACAGTGACATCACAGGCTGTTCCTGTGATGCGCTGTTCCTTTGAAGTGCCATGATTAGAACAATTCAAAATAAAATGCCCACAAACCTAATGTAAAGGAAAGGCTTTTATTTTGTAGCACATACTGAATTAACACTATAAAAGCTACTCTACAGGAATTGCAGTAAAAAATAAAACTAAAGAAAAATATGTTTTTTAAATGGTTGTTAAAAAAACTAACCAAAGTAGAAGACAACTGTTTAGTGGAAAGTATTCGACATTCTAGAGATTCTCAGGCATAATAACTTCTTTCATAATTTAAACAAGGACAGGTAGAAAACGTTCATATTTAGTGAAAGATATTTATTAACATTATCCAATGAGAGTTACTGAATGTCTGTAGGCAGTGAGATCTTGGTGGTTGCCGAGGCAACAGAATGTCATCTATGTTTTGTTTTAAATTCAGTTTCAATGCTGAATCTAAGAAACAACAGACTGCAGAGGGAGACTTTAATAGAGGTTTACTAACTCTTACTATCATATACATTGTGGAAAAATCTGTCTTTATTTAGCATAATATATTTGTTATAAGCACTAAATATGTTTGATGATTAACTGACGATGAACACTAACGTACCAAGCTGAAAATTCTGCTCACCAGTCAGCAGCTTATATTCACAAAAAACAGATAAATCTGCGATCCATGCAACTCTAACCAGCCAACAAAAACATGTGTTCATAATACAAAACAAGTTTACTTTGTGAAATGTTAAAAGGTACAAAAAATAAAGCAATATGTTTTCAAGACTTTTTCACAAGTTCCTATATCTCACTGAAATATCTGTAGCTGATTTCTCGTATTTTAAGTGTGATGAGAAATTTTGACTAGAAACAAGACAAATATACTTGATAAGATTTTGAGTTTTTGCAGTGTATATGCAGCTGATTGGTTTGGTCTTTAACCAACATGGAATCATTTATGTTGGGCAGCTGTGGCTATGCGTACTAATCAGTGCTTCAGTCCCCAATGCTATCAGTCCACACGTCAAAGGGCAAGATACTGAACCTTCGATTGTCCCCAATGCATTTGGGTGTGAATGAAATGTATGACTATGACTTCTAGTTCAAAAAGGGCTATTTATGTATTTAAGTCCAGTTGTTGCTCATTCACTGTTACCTTGAACGTGTCATGCTATCACCACTCTGTGTAACAGATATTTCCTATATAAGCAAATATGTTTTACACTATTTACCTACTGAAATGAAATCGTAACTCCAGAAAAATGTTTAACTGTTTATTTCTGGAATAATAATAATGCATTTCTTGCATTTCTCATGGCTTCTAATGGGGGCCTTTCTTAAAATTACTGGTCCCAGTAACAAAGACGCTTGTCGACTCAGAAATCGAGGGAAAACCAACAACACACCCGGCAGAACATTATGTTATTTACACGGGTGCACATAAGTGGTCCGCAGGTGCGCATTCGCTGTCAAAATAAAAGACGCGCACCAGAAAAGAAGTTGCAACACGCGTTTGCGTCCATATAAAAGGCACTGTTTTTGTCCGCTAGAGTGGGATTTTCACGGCACATTGTGCACCACATCTCTGTGCGTTCATCATTTGTTTGAAGCCAGCTCACCTCCTGCAACCACTTTTCCGAGAACACGCGCTTCTTTTGTGGTTCGGACTCCTTCTGACATTTCTTTGGAGGTGGAGGAACACCAAAGTAATTGCTTATTAAAGGAGCTTGCTTCTTCGACATCTTTAAGCGTTCTAAACAAATGTCTGTCCTCCTCCAGAAAATCTTATGTACGCAAACACGCGTTGCAACTTCTTATCTTGTGCGCGTTTTTTATTTTGACAGCGAATGCGCACCTGCGGACCACTTATGTGCACCCCTGGTTATTTAGCTTGTCATATTGCAGCCACAGAAATTCTTTTGTCCATGAAACCATAAAGCTGCACTTTCCTTTTGTTCTTTTCCGTTTTGTGGTAAGCTTTTCTTTGGCTGTCACTTCTTCACCCTGACCTGTCTTATTTGGCTGAACTAAAATATATATCCTGCTGCTTTTACACACGCACTCACGTTGTCAGCAATTCTCTGCGCGATCAACCTCTCACATGTTTAAGCTTGCTGTGGGAGATTTCACTTGTCATGTTTGCATAGTAAGCTAACGATTGATAAGATGATGTCAGAGGAATTGGTGCGCAAATTATCGTCACTCACCAATCAGTACTGTCGCTCTCTATGCGCAGTTCGCGCGATTGCAAAGTGAAGCAAAAAACAAGCGCAAATTCAAACGCGATTTCAATATGTGACATATTGACAGTGGCTCACCGATGCCAATGACATAATTACCCAACTACATTGCCGAAAGAATGCAAAAGCATTGACATATATTTTTCCTACCTATGATAGCCCGACGGGCAGGGCTGAGATAGATTTTGGTAGCCCGACTGGAAAAATCGCTAGCCCTGGGACGTCGGGCTAGCGATTTTGCGAGCCCTGCTCTAGAAACAACAAGTAGGCCTGCAGAGCGAGAGCGAAGTGCTCTAATAGGGTGATATGGTACTACAAGGTCATTAAGATAAGATGGGGCCTGATTATTTAAGACCTTGTATGTGAGGAGCAGGATTTTGAATTCAATTCTGGATTTAACAGGAAGCCAATGAAGGGAAGCCAAAACAGGAGAAATCTGCTCTCTCTTTCTAGTCCCTGTCAGTACTCTTGCTGCAGCATTTTGGATTAGCTGAAGGCTTTTCAGCGAGTTTTTTGGACATCCTGATAATAATGAATTATAGTAGTCCAGCCTTGAAGTAATAAATGCATGAACTAGTTTTTCAGCATCACTCTGAGACAGATATTTCTAATTTTAGAGATGTTGCACAAATGGAAGAACGCAGTCTTACATATTTGTTTAATATGTGCGTTGAAGGACATATCCTGGTCGAAAATGACTCCAAGGTTCCTCACAGCGTTACTGGAGGCCAAGGTAACGCCATCCAGAGTAAGAATCTGGTTAGATACTGTTACAGGAAAAATGATTCTATGTTTCTTTACCTTCTTTTAAATGTACAAAGATGCCTTTTGTCTGCCCTTTGCCTATGGTTAGATTAGTTTAGAATTATCTTTTTAGACTTTCCCAGCAAAGACATACTGTTTTGGGACATATTGTTTTAGATTGTTTTATCTCTCACAGCCTTCTCCCAGCTCTCTGCTGACGAGACTAGCGCCACATATGGAGTTGTTTATTTTATTTGTTTTGTATTTTCTTATCCTGTTCTCACTGTCTTTCCTATAAAAATTACCAAGCCACTGTGCATGGGGTGAGTTGTTCTTAGCAGCTCACCCGTGTACACGTTTGATAAAGAAAGTAACTTTGTCTCATTGTGTCTTTATTTCTCCTGGGTCTTTTACAGAGTTTTCCCCCAACAGATACCATATTTCTAAGATTTTCAGGGCCGAGTACAATAACCTCAGTTTTATCTGAATTAAGAAGCAGAAAGTTAGCGGCCATCCAGGTCTTTATGTCTTTAAGACATTCCTGCAGTTTAACTAATTGGTGTGTGTTATCTGGCTTCATGGACAGATAGAGCTGGGTGTCATCTGCATAGCAGTGAAAATGTATGCTATGTCTTCTAACGATACTGCCTAGTAGAGCAGGGCGATATGGCCAAAAATATTTATCACGATATATATTTGAAAATTTGCGATAACGATATAACTGACGATATAATTGATGCAAGACAAAATACAACTCCACAATATTACTAGCGCAAAAAGGCAACCTTCCATTTATTTTCACTTAAACAAGAAGCTGGTTTTTATGTACATTAAAGCTTTATAAAAATGTAACAGTGCAAATGCAAATTCCTTGCTGAAAGTTTAACCAAAAGGCATTTCCAGTAGAAATGGGCTGACATATCCTGAGCATAACCATGTATAATATCCACTGAAGTTAAAAAGAGGTGCTTTGCAACATTAAACTGCAGTGTGCAGTATGTATTTTTCGGACCATAAGGTGCACAGGATTATAAGGCACATTAAGTGAAACAAAGCAGTCAAATAAATCAAACTTTATTAAACTCATTCTTCTTGCTTCCTCCACTTCTGTACCATTGATTCATTAATGTTGAATTCTCTGGCAGCTGCTCTATTTCCATGTTGTTGCAGTATATTAATAACTAACCTTGTATTGTGGATGGATTATCTCAGTTGTTCTCCTGACTTTAGTTTGGTCCGTTTACAGCATCCTGCCATGCGATTGCATTTGTCTCTATCTATCAGGAACCTTAACGTTAACTTTTATAAGTGGAAAAGTGTTAGTGTTCGTCCTCCAGCTTCACTGTTTATGTTATGCTAACATAGCTGTGTCGCTAGCGATCACGTAGCACATCATTATATATCAGCTAGCCCAACTTCAGTAACCCTACAAACGTCACTGCTGTTTAGTTTCCTGTCTTCATTTATGTTGGAAGTGATAGCAGAGCTGTACGTTTGAATTTTTTCAGAAATCTCTCAGTCAGAACATGCAATATCATGCTTAAGTAACTAGCGAAACTAGCGAGCTAACTTCCGCTAGCTTCCCGCTAACTTCTAACTCCGTTAAATGTAATAAATTTTGTTTTCATGGATGCTTGGAAGTTAAACTTCATAGTTACACCTGGTAAAGCAGCAATGCTGATCGTTTTATTAAATATGAAAGAATTTAGACAGTTTTTAACTCTCGGTGATGCTGCAGTGTTCGTTTGACCTGACGCATACGGAGTTTAGAACCCAGATTACTCCCAGATTTAAGAGCATCTTAGTCCGACAAATACGACAATAACGACGGCCGCTTGCATGTTCTGCAAAAAAATGTGCTTTGTCGTGTATCTGACGGACAAACACCAAACCAGTTCCACATCACTGAAGTTGCACCATTTTTACAAACCAATTCTGGTTCATCTGTTTCACTCAACAATCGGCCATGTGCGTAGGCCTGGGCGATATATCGAGTTTTTAAAAAATATCGATATATTTTTATACGAGATATAAGATGTGACAATATCCTTTATATCGATATAGTCTATGTTACGTTATAATTATACTTGTGGAGCCGCAAGTTTGCCTCTCTTTCGTCCACTTTTGTCTTTACGCAACGTTACTCGGCCTCGCCCCTCCTTCAATAAACACAGCTCCCCCTCCTCCCCCATCGCTTCACCTGCAGGAAGCGACAAGATGGACACGGCAAATCTCCGTTAACGAGTTACTGCACATCGCCCCGTGCGTGGGGCTGGACGCCGTCAACGTGTTAGCTAACTAACCACGCTAACGAGCTAACCACGCTAACGCCTAAAATCCTTGCATTTTCTCAAAAGTTGACAGCGCGCCTTATGTATGAATTCTGGTTGTGCTTGATGGCCACTAACCGATTTTATGTGGTACACAGCGCTCAGCAATCTGTCAAAAATGTTTTAGTACGACTTTGGTAAGCTACGGTGCTGCACCGCTTGATGGATTGTCGGAGCATTACGGCTACCGAGGAGCTTCGCGGAGTGATACGTACTGTGCTTCAACGTAATATTACCCTACTGTGTATAAGGACCATAAATGGCACCTGTTAAGAGACGTGGTTACGAAGAGGATTTCAAACTCAAGACTGTCAGTCACACAGTAGAAGTTGGGAACAGAGCAGCTGTGAAATCTGTCTTTGTTACTCAGCGTCTTTTAGTTTACATTTTGACTGCACAATTGTGAGCTTTTTGTTATGCACAAAAACAACATTGTTTTCTTTTATTTATGGAGCATTATTATTTAATAAATGCTCATAATTTATTTTTGAGTAAATCTTATGTACATCTATGCTCTATGTTAATAAAAGTGCCTGTGTGACATCTGGGACACAGCTTTGACTAAGAACTCTCTTTTTGTTCTTACTTCATGGCTTAAAAAAAAAAAATCGAGATATATATCTTATATCGCCGTCCAGGTAAAAAATATCGAGATATGAATTTTGGGTCATATCGCCCAGCCCTAGTACCCCCCCAGCGACAACCTATTTTGTACCTAAAGAGACAAAAATGTACCGCCAATAGTCCAAAATATTTGGTTATTTAACCATTTATTTTCGATAATAGAATCACATCAAAGCATTTAAACCACAGGAATACGTCCTTGATTACATTCGTATATTGCCATAGGACATGTCAAGAAAAATACATTCATTTTAAAAAAAGTAAACAATCACATAAAGACATTAAACACCTGAACACAATGTTTTGACGGATCACAGAGATGGCATGTATTTAAAAAACTGTCCACACAAATGTTTTGCTCTACTTCATCAAGCCAGAATATATATGTTCATTACATATATATATATATATGTCATATATATAGACAAAGTGGAAAATGTTCTTGCAATCACGTCACACAGAATACCTCAAGGACACAAATAGCTTATCATCAACTAAATAGGTGTCTAGAGCTTGAAAGTCTAATTCATTTCCTGGATTGAACAGGATCCAGTCATTGTCAACTGCCACTTGGTAAGCATGGAAATGACATTCATAAGTGCGAGGAAGTAACAGTTTCCCACACAATACCCAACAAGTATCAACATTCAAAATATACTTGATTTTAAAGAATATAGGTATGGCTTCAGTGTGTACATGGCCAACTACAAAAACATCCTCAAGTTCATATTTGACACTGCTGACAGATATAGCCGACACACGCTGAAGCACTTTATCCTGAAAATGCACATCTGTAAAACTTTTGTGCATTTCCAGAGCATTCTGTAAGTCACCTGGCAGAGATGAAAATGGCACACTGACACTTGTGCTGCGTGAATGTTCAAAGTCAACAAGCAACCTACCTGAAGAAAACTCCCAGCACTGTTTCATTTGATGACGATTGCTAAGAGTTGCAGTGATGTTTACAAAGTTTTTGCATTTACTCGCTATATTTTTGAAATATTGATGCTTGCTTTCATATCTCATACACCACAAAGGGCGAAGAGGACCATACATCAAAATCAGCCTTGGGTAGTGAATAAGGTAGTGACACTTGGGTGTTAAAACATTTCCAAACACTTCTGTAGTCATTTCAAGAAATTCTTGAATAAGCAGGTTTAAATGAGCAAGCTCATCTTTTCTCACATTTGTAGCCATTACAAGATCTACGATTTCTGAACATAATAAGAACACATGCCAGTATGGAGTGCCAGGTGGAACATGGGGAGCCATTAAAAAAGGCAAGAGCCTGAAAAGGCACCATTTTTGACTGGCTGATCCAACTATGTTAGAATTTCGAAGCATCTTTTCCGTCAGTGGCACTGGTCTGTTCGGCTTGTCATTCCTCCCAAACTTCACATTTTTCAGCTCATCATTGATTTCATATATGGTAATGTGCTTTTCCCTGTGAGCTTTACAAATAACCAAGTTCATTACCAAAGGAATAACCCCCTCCATCAAGTCGTGCATTACATCTGGGGGAAGAGACTGGGTCACATCAAAGTAAGGCAGTGCATCAAATGTACAGTTACCATACACACCGTACAAAGCAGCACTCTCTGGGTTGTTTTCCACACAGTTTATGTGGTACTCATGTACTTTGGTTGTTCTAATAACAAAATGGTCCTCACAAAAGCGCTGTTGTATCTCCGAGTGCGAGGCCATACAAAATCGGCATATTCTGCCTGTATTGAAAGACATTGAGAAACGCCCAATCATATGAGCGGAAAGGTTGTCGCATGAAATGGTAGCAAGAGCAGCATGAACTGTGTGCTCTACTTCATCGACACAGATAGTGAAACCCTCTGTGGACAGCATCTTCAAGTCAGTTATCAAGGGCTGAAGTATAGTTTCAAGCCCACACTCTTTTAAATGTGAATGGCGAACCAGTAAGGCTAAATGAATGTGACTCAACTTTGAGCGATGTTTTCCACTTATGTTTCCTATAGTATAATAAAATGCACAGATTTTGTATTTATTTCGTTTTGCACCAAGTGCGTTCACAATTTCAAATTCATCTTCATAAAAATGAAGTCTTAGAGCTTGAGGATGGTCTTTGAAAAATGAGTGGTCTTTAAAATACATGCCATCTTTGTAATCAGTCAAAACATCATCATCTTGATTTCTGTGGTTATCCAGAACAATTTGTTCCCACACATCCTCCACCTGACAGTATTTGTTTAATACCTGTGGGATTGGAACATACGAATAACTACCAATTTTCACACCAGAATGGTCTCTTACTGTGTAACTGATAGGTTCTGTCATGTTCATTTTTGATTTGCAGTGTTCTTTTATCATAAATGGTGAACGAATTGAATCACATGCTTTCTGGAAAAAATCTGAAGTAGACAAAACCTGCTCAAGTTCTGGACAATCACTGAGGCGGAAACCATGTTTATCCAAATGATAACGAATAAACGAGTCGTAGTTTTCTTTAAAAAAACACAAAAGAAAACTAAGATCATCAACGATGTCTTGCTGAACAGAGTGTGGAAGGTTATTTTTTTCAGTACATTTGAGAATAAAGCTAAATAAATGATCTCCTAAATTATCAAGCAAACTGTCCATACTAGGTGGTGTGGGCCGCTGAACTGTGTGCGTCTCGTCTGAACTGTGTGTGTGTGGGTCTTCAACCTCTTTGTGTGCATGGTTTTCAAATCCATCTTCAACTACCTCAAGGCTATTCAAAACAGAGGGTTTGTGTTTGCAATACACATGGCGTCGAAAAGAGTGATACTTGGAAAAAGCTGCCTGGCAGTCATTTATTCCACAAGTGATGCTGAAATGAGGCTCATGTGCGTGTACTAACCCAACATGTGTAATCAACTTCCTCAGAGTAAATGCCCTTTTTGAACATTTTGAACATTTGTGGAGTGGGGGCATATTTAATAGAGTTGGTTAAGTACCCTGGTGACACTTACTGGCAGGGGTTTGTCTCCCTGGTTTCCTATGTTGACAATGCAGTTCTGAAGAAAGACAAGTGTTTTCTTGAAGTATGCAGGGTAGGTCATGTTGAACACGAAGAAGGTGGAGAATGCTGAGATGTAGGCCTCATCCAGCGAGCGGCACGAGCAAACATCCACTCCTTCAACTGTCACAACACAGCGACACTGTCTTGAGAGGGCAGTTGTCCAACTCTTATCCTTCATTCGAATGGTTGGGTATGGACTCGTGGGAGTATTCTGCAGAAGAGGAAGAAAAACATTAGTATACAGTATGTTTAAGCAATATGTGCCAAGTGGATTTTCAACAGATTCCTCAAATTACCTTCTTTTTTTTGCTGCAAAACAAAACTGTCTATTCTGATAACCTGTAAACATGGCCCCTACTCCAAACAAAAAGCTTCTTGACCAATGACTGTTGTGGTAGTGTTTGATAAGCTGCTAAAGTTTGACATAATATTCAAGGGCAAAAGCAATCACCCCTGACAGTGACAGTACCTGTGAAGAAGAATTTCCCTAAGGGGACAATAAAGGTCTATCTATCTATATAAACACCAGACAAAACCCAAGATCACAGCAGCACTGTAAATTAACAGCAGTGTTTTCCCTACATTAGCTTAGCTGTGATGCTGAACCGCAGCTGAATTCAGCTCCATGCCAACAAAACACCGAGAATGAAACTTGTGGCCAAAGGCTATGCATTGCATCATGCATTTACCTCTCCAAGGATGATGAAATCTTCTATCTTCTCCTTGAAGATGGATGGCAAGAGGAGAAGTGCCCCCTTGAAGTCAATTCCTAGGTCATACAGATGCAAATTCACTTCATTAGATTTTGATAGCATGCAAATTCCCATTAACATGCTCTTGACATAGCACTATCGTACATCAATTATCTTTGGAAGAGAGAGCAAATGAATTGTCACAAAATTTACTATTTGTATGAGGTCAAATTAGCACCTGTAATGTCTTCAGCAAGTGCATTCTCTCTTGCCTCCATGTAGACCTTCTTCAGTGGCAAATCCTTGGTCATTTGAAGAATATTTTGAAGAACAGCAGTGAAGTTTTCGCTAAAGCGGCGACAGATGTTGTCTTGGCAGGGATGCATTAAATCAACCTCATCACACAACTGGAAATGAAAAGAGCAGAATAGACAAAAGAATGACATTTTACATTGAGGATTTAAACTTTTGACATGTTTAAAGACACAGACTGGAGATAAATGTAAAGTGCTTTAACCCTTGAACAAAAATTCTAAAGATAATGAACAGATTGAATAATCAGTTAGTACAGAAAATAATAATCAGATTTGGAGACAAAAAAATCATTAGCTGTTTCCCCAATCATCTTAACAATTCTTACCCCTGCAGATGTCCCCAGGAATGGATATCTCTTTAATAGGTCCACAGTACACATTCCTTCAGCTACCTCTCGACGTCTCCATGCAAAGGTTTTTGTCATGCGGTCTTTCACCAGTGCTGTGTCAGGATGTAGCTTCTTGTGCTGATCATTTAGCACCTTGATATGAGCATCAACGGAGGCTGCATCTTCCCCCACAAAGCACGAATCCTTTGTCAAAGCAGATATCAGTATTATCATAAGTAAAATCTGATAAGTTAATGTTACTCGAAATGCGGTAATTTGTACACCAAATGCTTTGAAAAAAATGCAAAAATGTTGAATAGGAATTGCAAGTTGAGCTGACTTTTGTTAAATCAACTGTGAAGTTCCTTTTTCTATGTTAATGTTATCTGTTAACATGTCTCTTTCAATTAATGTTAACTTTTAGCTTTACAGTGATAATAAGACTACATAGCTCTTAGAGGCTGAGGGTGTGAGGACTTACGAGAGAGGGCTTCAGTCTCTTCAGACAGGAGCTGCTGGATTCCTCTGTGGTCCGATGTTTCTGCGTGCGTCCAAACTTTTCTTTAACCCGGTTCACTTCTTCATTGCTGATTAGGGGAGCCCGTTCTGCTTTGAACTTTCTCTTGAGTTGGCTGTGCCAGGTGTCCTAGTTGTTTCAAATGTATATAAGTAGTTAATTATGCTTACTTTATATTAATATAATCTATAAAAGAAACAAAAAAGGAGAGGTACTCACATAACCATTTCCGTGTACATCTCTTAGGAAAGGATACTTCACAATCAGGGCTTTGATGACCTGGATGTAGTCTGAGTGGGTTGGGTACCTGTTTCAAACATAAGAAAAACAACCCACAGTACACTGATTACTCTTATCCTTTCCTGGGGGCTTTTCTGTTCTTCAATTCTTCTAATCATATTGTTATTACCGTAAATAGTATGTTATAGACCAATGTCAAATCAATGTAGCTAAAGTTGATTTAAATTTTTTAAAAATGGGCATGGACAAACAGCCACACCTCTCCCAAACTTCATTAATTAATTGACTGCAGTCCTGAATTATTAATTTACTCTTGAGCAAATTCGAAAATGAACACTTTGGATATCATAGTCCAGACAAGGTCTGGAGACACAGGATGTATGGTTTTACCACTATTGCCAGTTCAATTGAACCGTGTGTCACGCCAGACTCGAACGCTGGTCTCCAAATTGGGAGGGAGATGGGCTAAGCATTTGTTCTCTGCCTTTCGTACAACAGCAATATTAATATTAAAAAATTAATGTAATTATTCAGAACGGAACCCTTACATTGTGTACTGTGACAGCATTTCATAAAGAGTCCCAATTATTTTGTTTCGGTACTTCTGTTCTTTCTGGACTGGTTCTTTGAGATCCAAGCGACTCTGGACATCTTGTGGGAATTTTGGAATGGAAATAACTGCAGGCAGTCTACGGCAAGAAGGTATAGAACTGCAATACAGTAGGGAAACAGCATTAACTAGCCATTTTGCAAGCACTTAAATGCATATGCAAATTTAGACATTTATCACAACCTACCTCTGGTTTGCTTGGGACACTGGACCTTCAACTGTACCTTCACATGGGTCGACCGGTTGTAAAGTGATGATGACTTCCTTGTAGCGGTTTGTGAAGTCTCTGAACTTCAGCTGCTTTTTGAAAGACTTGTCAAAAAGATATGCAACCATGGTCTCCGTGAGTCCACAGTCTACCGTCTCTCCATCTACATCGTTATCTGAAATATAAAGTACAGTATGAAATAAAAATAAAACCATTTTCAAATTTAGTTTTAAAGTGACATTATGGTCAATACATAATAATAATAGTAATAATAATAATAATGGATTGGATTTATATAGCGCTTTTCTAGGCACCCAAAGCGCTTTACAATGCCACTATTCATTCACTCTCACATTCACACACTGGTGGAGGCAGCTACAGTTGTAGCCACAGCTGCCCTGGGGCAGACTGACAAAAGCGAGGCTGCCATATCGCGCCATCGGCCCCTCTGGCCAACACCAGTAGGCAAGTAGGGTAAAGTGTCTTGCCCAAGGACACAACGACCAGGACAGAGAGCCCGGGGATCGAACCGGCGACCTTCCGGTTACAGATGCGATTCCCAACCCCCTGAGCCACGATATTATAATAATAATAATAATAAGCTATCATTGTGAATCTGTCTATATTCCCCAAAAGGAAGTTACAATTAATTCTCTTGATTAATTGTTAATATAAATTAACTGGTAATATAAAAATGTAAGTAAGTGTAAATGTCCTTGCGCATAGCTTACAGCTCTCATATTCGAAAATCCCACTAAGTAGGTGGAATGGTACAAATGTGTACCTTCCATTGTTTAAAATCCCTTTGAGCGGGAAACAAGTTAGATGCCATAAATTTTGCTTAGAAAACGATTTTGTTAATAGCTATATTTACATACTAGCATGTTTTGAGAAATTATTGATTTTTTTTACATTGTTGTACACGGTTCGTCACTATTTATTGATAAAACACTCGAATACGGCGGGCAGACAGACGTTGAACATTCCACCAACAGTCTAAATAGTCCACATTTGTACCTTTCTTTGTTTAAAACTTAGCTAACTGCTAGCTTTCGCCCATGCTAAATCTAGCTCTTCGGACTTTTGCTAACTCTACTGTAAAATTACACGTTGTAATTTTTATAAAAACACAAAATCACACCCGACTTACCTCTAGATCTTTGCGCCTCGTCGTTTGACACATCAATGCCTTCTTCCATCAACGTTTTAAGGAGCTCCTCCGTGGATAACCCCCTGAGAGTCATTTTCAGCGCGGAGGCGGAGCACTCATCGCTGCTGCCTTTTCGGCCTCTGGGATTAATGCGCGTTGCGAACTTGACACATGAAAATACAACATTGTGGTATTAATGCGCAGCTGTTTAGAAACCATTATGCTGTCTTGGCGAACTATATTTGTAACTTACAAAATGTAGTCACCGTAACATAAAAATCTGCTTGACATTTTAACTTCCAAAGAGCCTCGGTTTAACTTGATGTTGCAAATTCCATAACCTGACAATTAATGAACAATTCTAGGATGTAGTAAAAGCAAAAAAGTAAATGGCCAAACATAACAGTAAAATGATTTCACGTTTTTGAAAGATTTAAAACATTAAAAATTATAACTGGAACTTAATAAAATGGAAATGGACCAGTTTTTTTTTAACATCATTTGGTTGTGCCTGCATGTCATTGTGTGTGTGTTTTTTTTTTTTAATATAATTTAACATAACTTACACAAAGGTAGGTTACAGATATTCTTTGCATCATAGGATAATTTAAGTACAGAGGAGAGGACCAACAGATTTTATTATAACATGTAGCTTTTATGAGCACACTCACATCTCATATGAATTTTACAATTAACCAGGCCCATCCAGATTTTCCCATGCTGACCCATTACCACATTCTGCCACTGTCACTGCAGTACAGGTCAAAATGGTACAGATTTGTACTTTATTTCAAATTGAACCTTTAAAGGGGCATCATCGTGGACTACAGGAGGAATGCTGACCCACATCCACCCATCCACATTAAGGGGACGGCTGTGGAGCGTGTGAGCAGCTTCAAGTTCCTGGGAGTCCACATCTCCGAGGATCTCACCTGGACGACCAACTGCTCCAAGCTGGTCAAGAAGGCTCACCAGCGCCTCTTCTTCTTGAGGACTCTGAGGAAGAACCACCTGTCCTCAGACATCCTGGTGAACTTCTATCGCTGCACCATCGAGAGCATCCTGACCAACTGTATAACAGTCTGGTACGGGAACTGCTCTGCCTCGGACCGGAAGGCGTTGCAGAGGGTCGTGAAAACTGCCCAGCGCATCGCCGGAGCACCACTTCCTGCCATAAAAGACATCTACAGGAAGCGGTGTCTGAAAAGGGCTGGGAAAATCATCAGAGACCCCAGTCACCCATCACATGGACTCTTCACCCTCCTGCCCTCTGGGAGGCGCCACAGGAGCCTCCGGACTAAGACCACCAGGTACCGGAACAGCTTCTTCCCCACAGCTGTCAGACTCCTGAACTCTGCCTCCTGACATCTGACCCACGTTAAACTCATGGACTGAACATACACACACCCACAATGGACAACTGTACCCTCAAACACAATAATAACATGGACTGAACCACCACTCACAACCACTAGCACTTTATATAGCCTCTGTAGGAATTATATCTCACTTATCTTAACTGCACTACTGTATAGCTCTGTGTAAATAATCATTCTGTACATTCGATAATCTTTAATCCTACAACTGTTTACAACTTGCATAGTTCCCATTTCTGTATAGCTGTATATCCCAGATTCTGTAAAGTTATTTATTTCATATTCTGTATAGTTTTTCATATTTATATCCTGTTCATATCCTGTACATAGCTTGTACTCACTACAGCCTGTACATACTTATAGTTATAGAATATTCACAACATACTTCATACCGTGTACACTATAACATACCATAATAGACCCATTTCTGTAATATACTCACATATCTATATTATTGCTAATATATATTGTAATATATCTATATCACTAAAGCACTTCTGGATGGATGCAAACTGCATTTCGTTGCCCTGTACCTGTGCATGTGCAATGACAATAAAGTTGAATTCTATTCTATTCTATTCTATTCTATTTCTGGACTTTTAAAGACCAGTATTGTACTTTTAAGGGAACATTTAAAAAAAATGTACCTATAGGTACAAAAATGTTCTTCTCTCGTACCTCTATTTCTGAGAGTGTGTATATATATATACACACACACACATACATACATACATACATATATATATATATATATATATATATATATATATATATATATATATATATATATATATATATATATATATATATATATATATATATATATATGTAAATAAAAAAAAACACCCAGCACGCCTCTGCGGGCGGTTTATCCTTCAAGCTCGGGTCCTCTACCAGAGGCCTGGGAGCTTGAGGGTCCTGCGCAGTATCTTAGCTGTTCCCAGGACTGCGCTCTTCTGGACAGAGATCTCCGATGTTGTTCCCGGGATCTGCTGGAGCCACTCGCCTATCTTGGGAGTCACCGCACCTAGTGCTCCGATTACCACGGGGACCACCGTTACCTTCACCCTCCACATCCTCTCGAGCTCTTCTCTGAGCCCTTGGTATTTCTCCAGCTTCTCGTGTTCCTTCTTCCTGATATTGCTGTCATTCGGAACCGCTACATCGATCACTACGGCCGTCTTCTTCTGTTTGTCTACCACCACTATGTCCGGTTGGTTAGCCACCACCATTTTGTCCGTCTGTATCTGGAAGTCCCACAGGATCTTAGCTCGGTCATTCTCCACCACCCTTGGGGGCATCTCCCATTTTGACCTCGGGACTTCCAGGTTATACTCCGCACAGATGTTCCTGTACACTATGCCGGCCACTTGGTTATGGCGTTCCATGTATGCCTTGCCTGCTAGCATCTTGCACCCTGCTGTTATGTGCTGGATTGTCTCTGGGGCATCTTTACACAGCCTGCACCTGGGGTCTTGCCTGGTGTGATAGACCCCAGCCTCTATGGATCTTGTGCTCAGAGCTTGTTCTTGTGCTGCCATGATTAGTGCCTCTGTGCTGTCTTTCAGTCCAGCTTTGTCCAGCCACTGGTAGGATTTCTGGATATCAGCCACCTCCTCTATCTGCCGGTGGTACATACCGTGCAGGGCTCTGTCCTTCCATGATGGTTCCTCGTCTCCCTCCTCTTTCTTGGGTTTCTGCTGCCTGAGGTATTCACTGAGCACTCGGTCAGTTGGGGCCATCTTCCCAATGTATTCTTGGATGTTCGTTGTCTCATCCTGGACTGTGGTGCTGACACTCACCAGTCCCCGGCCCCCTTCCTTCCGCTTAGCGTACAGCCTCAGGGTGCTGGACTTGGGGTGAAACCCTCCATGCATGGTAAGGAGCTTTCTTGTCTTTATGTCAGTGGCTTCTATCTCCTCCTTTGGCCAGCCTATTACCCCAGCAGGGTACCTGATCACGGGCAGGGCGTACGTGTTGATGGCCCGGATCTTGTTCTTACCATTCAGCTGACTCCTCAGGACTTGCCTGACCCTCTGCAGGTACTTGGTGGTTGCAGCTTTTCTAGCGGCCTCTTCATGGTTCCCATTCGCCTGCGGGATCCCCAAGTACTTGTAACTGTCCTCTATGTCTGCAATGTTGCCTTCTGGTAGTTCAATCCCCTCAGTTCTGACTACCTTCCCTCTCTTTGTTACCATCCGACTACACTTCTCCAGTCCGAACGACATTCCAATGTCATTGCTGTATAGCCTGGTAGTGTGGATCAGTGAATCGATGTCTCGTTCACTCTTGGCATACAGCTTGATGTCATCCATGTACAGGAGGTGGCTGACAACTGCTCCGTTCCGTAGTCGGTATCCGTAGCCAGTCTTGTTAATGATCTCACTGAGGGGGTTCAGGCCTATGCAGAACAGCAGTGGGGACAGAGCATCTCCTTGGTAGATCCCGCACTTGATGGTGACTTGTGCTATGGGCTTGGAGTTGGCCTCTAGTGTTGTACGCCACATCCCCATTGAGTTCCTGATGAAGGCTCTTAGGGTCCCATTGATCTTGTACAATTCTAGGCATTCCAGTATCCAGCTGTGGGGCATTGAGTCATAGGCCTTCTTGTAATCAATCCAGGCAGTGCACAGGTTGGTCAGTCTGGTCTTGCAGTCTCGGCTGATTGTTCTGTCTACCAGTAGCTGGTGTTTTGCGCCTCTGGTATTCTTGCCAATTCCTTTCTGTGTCCCGCTCATGTATTGACCCATGTGCCTGTTCATCTTAGCCGATATGATGCCTGACAGGAGCTTCCATGTAGTACTGAGGCAGGTTATTGGTCGGTAGTTGGAGGGGACCGGTCCCTTCTTGGGGTCCTTGGGGATCAGGACCGTCCGGCCTTCAGTTAGCCATTCCGGGTGTCTCTCGTTAACTAGCAGCTGGTTCATTTGTGCTGCCAGACGCTCGTGGAGTGCAGTTAGCTTCTTCAGCCAGTAGGCGTGAACCATGTCGGGCCCTGGTGCTGTCCAACTCTTATTATATATATGTGTGTATGTGTGTGTGTGTGTGTGTGTGTGTGTGTGTATATATATGTGTGTGTGTGTATGTATATATATGTGTGTGTGTGTGTATATATATATATAAACTAAACTTAACACCCAGCACGCCCCTGCGGGCGGTTTATCCTTCAAGCTCGGGTCCTCTACCAGAGGCCTGGGAGCTTGAGGGTCCTGCGCAGTATCTTAGCTGTTCCCAGGACTGCGCTCTTCTGGACAGAGATCTCCGATGTTGTTCCCGGGATCTGCTGGAGCCACTCGCCTAGCTTGGGAGTCACCGCACCTAGTGCTCCGATTACCACGGGGACCACCGTTACCTTCACCCTCCACATCCTCTCGAGCTCTTCTCTGAGCCCTTGGTATTTCTCCAGCTTCTCGTCTTTATGTCACATATATATATATATATATATATATATATATATATATATATATATATATATATATATATATATATATATATATACACACACACACGTATATATGTGTATATATATGTGTATGTATGTGTATGTATATATACACATGTGTATATGTATATATACACGTGTGTGTGTGTATGTATGTATATATATATATATATATATATATATATATATATATATATATATATATATATATATATATAATATGCTCTGGAAAAAAGTTGAGAAGAGCCTCTGAATGTAGTGAAAAAGAAACTGAAAACTTGGAAGAAACTGAGGTTATTAAATTCTAGCAAAACGTGTATGATGTTTAGTAGCAGTTATAATAAAAATTCCAACGCCTTTTTTTTTTTTTTCGGGTTTTTCAATCTTGGGTTGGAGGAATGCAAAATAAAGTCAAGTTTATGATGAAATGTTGAAATGGGAAGATTGTATGAAACTAGATTTTTGACAAAAAGATGGCAGTAAGATGTAGCACAGCGGTGTGGTCATTAGCAGGATGCTTCAGGTTGAGCGGTTCAAAGACAAAGTTAGAGAGGCAAGGTAGTTTGGGCATGTGCAGAGGACGGACGTTGTATATACACAGGGCAAAAGATCTTAGATCTGGAGCTCCCAGGCAAGAGTACAAGAGGAAACCTTAGAGAAGATCTGTGGATATAGTGAAGGAGGAGTGTGACAGAGAAGGATGCTATGGACTGTGGTGACCAGCCGAAAGTGGAAGTGTGAAATCAAATTTGATAACTAACCATCATTTATGTTGGGAGGCTCATAAACAATTATAAAATGCGCAAAACTGTTTCAATATCCTATAAAACCAAACATATCTTAATTCAGAAATCCTTATAGATACTAGCTCCATACTTGACCATCTGTGTGGAGGAAACACATTCAAAACAGACACTAACCCAGTTTATATCCTACAGAAGAAAGCTGTAAAAAATCATTGGCAGCCAATGGATTATTCAACACTGCAGTGATAATGTACAACACACAAAGTAATCTTCTTCCAAACTGTATTCAGCGATGGTTTGAAATTGGAGCGATAAAGTATGAACCCAGAGGGAAAGGCAGGACATCTGGAGCAGTTGTGACAGGAATGTGTGACTCGCTATATTATTTATTTATTAAATTTTTTTCCTCTTTTTTGTTGTTGAAAACATTTTACTGAAGTGAAGGGTTTGAGTACTCCTTCCCCCACTGCTGTATATGAAGCATTTTAGTGCAGACAGTCAATTACTACAATGTACGAGGTCAGGGAACAAATAAAGAGGAGACAAGCCAAACATTTCAGCATTTTTGCCATTACTATGACCTTATGACTAATTCCTCTAAAACATATGGCTCATGCACTATGGGTCGGGGGTTCTTTTGAAAGCAGGCTGAAAGTTTTGCGGGGAAATAATATATATATATGTGTATTCTTTTTACCTTTTAAAGGTTTTTCAGTAGCACATGATAAAAAATACATTTAGAAGCAGCATGAGAAAGTACTCGAATGCCCTAGCCTTTCATTTTGAAAATGATTTCCTTGATTATGTTGGTTTTCCACTTTTGTCTCAGTCCAGAGCAGTAGCAGGGGGACAAAATAAGCTTTTTCATTCCCCTGCGAGTTTGGATGTACCTTTCCAAATTGCAAATAGCAGGCCAGTCGTGAAGGGACGGAGCACACGCAGGCGACAGAGAGAGCACCGTGTTAATTTTCTAATGTTCATGTACAGCTGCACTGAACCTTTCCGGTCATTACAATTATCTGTGTAAAAAGTACATGAACAATTCTAATGCCCCTCCTGCTGTAGCAGCTGTAATTTTCTTTGCCCTATTACAGTCAGTAATGAAAAATCCACTTAGACAGCTCAACCTCTCTTTTAGGCCTCCATCAAAATGAGCAAATGGTTTCTCTTTATGGCAAAAACATACCTCTAAATGCCTGTGTGTGTGTGTGTGTGTGTGTGTGTGCGTGCCTGCTGTGACTTGAGAATGTGAATCATTAAAGGAATAGAAAATTATGAGGAAATTGGACATGGGAAACAATAAAGTACCTTTCCACTTTGATTTGCCTCATCTGGGTGGATGGAGAAGATGATTATTGTGCTTTTAAAAAGAACCAAGAAAAGACCCATTTCATGCTCAAATCAAAGTTTTCAAGGGCTTTAGGTTCATGTATAAAAGTTTTCCATGTACTATGTATATGCACTTAGCTGTGATGAAATGTATTGTATTTTTCAATTCAGTTCTGCCTTATTTGTATAGCACAAGTTTGCATTCGTAGTTATATCAAGGAGTTTTATACTGTATTATACGATTTGTAATACACAATAAAAAATATTGTATTTTGAATCTGTTAAATAAGAGAATGTCAGACATTTATTTTCCAACAATAATTACAGTGATACATCCCATATGCACATCTTTTCTTCTTCATTGTCTGCCTCATCTGCCTTCATACCACCCATCTCCCTACCGCCCTGCTCTGTCACACCAACCCTCTGCATGTCCTCCTTCACTTTCCTCCTGCCTGGCAGCTCCATCTTCAACATCTTTTTGTGCAGCATATCTACTGTCCCTCCTCTGCACATGCTCAAACCATGCCACTCTAAATTTGTCTCCAATACACACATGAAATTTAAAGAAAGGAAAAAATCATACACCTTTAATGAGGATTTTTTTTATTGTTCACAAGAAAGTAAAACCAGACACTCAAAGTACAGCAGTGTAGAAATATTTGCAGCTGAATGTTATAAATTCACTATTTACTGCATAAAAACTTTTATAATTTATGTCAAATATGGTAAAGGCACTTCTTATACAGTGTATAAAATGTTAAACTCTTTATTTTTTATGGAAAGATAATTATTGAAGTAACAATAACTGATGTATCTAATCTCATTAAAAAATCGAAGTCATCTACCTGTCAACTTGACTCTCTCCCTGCTGTGTTAGTTAAAGCCTGTCTTCCCTCGTTAGCACCTCTCATAACCAATATTATTCATTCCTCCCTGAACACTGGAATTGTTCCTGAAGCACTGAAAAAGGCTTCTGTTATCCCAATTCTCAAAAATCTTTGCCCTATATCAAATCTCCCCTTTATTTCAAAAATTCTTGAAAAAGTTGTCGCCGCCCAGCTTCATTTACATCTCAATGACCATAATCTTTATGAACAATTTCAATCTGGTTTCCGCCCCAATCATAGCGCAGAAACTGCTCTGTTAATAATTACCAATGACCTTCTGATGGCAGCTGATTCTGGTCTCCTATCCATCCTCATCCTTCTTGATCTTAGTGCGTCGTTTGATACCATTTCTGACATTATTCTCCTGAACCGGTTAGCTTCCATTGGTATTAGTCATACCCCCCTTGCCTGGTTTACCTCCTATCTCTCAGACCGCACTCCAATTTAAATCCCATTCTTCAACTCTCTATCCGGTTTCTGCTGGTGTGCCCCAGGGTTCAGTATTAGGGCCTCTTTTATTCATTATTTATATGCTCCCTCTTGGTCATATATTCCAAAAATATAATATAAATTTTCACTGTTATGCTGATGACACCCAGCTCTACCTTTCTTCTAAACCCAATTCATCCCTCCCACCTACCTCCCTCTCAAACTGTCTTATTGAGATTAGATCCTGGTTCTCCTCCAGTTTTCTCAAACTTAACAGTAACTGAAGTTTTACTTGTTGGTACACCATCTATCTTAACCAAATCCCACAGTTTTTCCATTAACATTGAAAATTCTCCTACCCTTCCCTCCCCTCAGGTTAAGAGTTTGGGTGTCATACTTGATAATACTCTTTCATTCCAGTCTCACATTAATTACATAACCCGGTCTGCTTACTTCCATTTACGTAATATTAACCGACTCCTTCCCTTCCTTACTCCCCATGCTGCTGCCATCCTTGTCCATAGTCTTATTACGTCCTGTACTGATTACTGTAATTCCCTCCTATTTGGTCTCCCTAAAAGGTCCCTTCATAAACTCCAACTTCTTCAAAATTCTGCAGCTTGGGTCATAACTTGCACTCTGTTAAGAGCTCATATTACCCCAGTTCTTCAGCAGCTTCACTGGTTGCCCGTAGAAGCCAGGATAAATTTTAAAATCTTACTTCGTACATACAAGTGTATCCATAAATCTGCTCCTTCATATTTGTGTGACCTGCTCCATATCACCACTGTTTCCCGCCTTCTCAGATCATCATCTGCTATTCATCTTACTGTTCTGTCCTCACACGTTATCACTATGGGGAACAGAGCTTTCAGTCGCTCTGCTCCTCGGCTCTGGAACTCTCTTCCTCCTGCACCAAGAAATATTGACTCCCTTTCCGTTTTTAAGACACAGCTTGTAATTTTAACTTATTTTATGTATTTTATGACTACTGTTCCTTTTATTATTTTTGTTTTTTGTAAGGTGACCTTGGGTTTCTGAAAGGCGCCCTCAAATAAAATGCATTATTATTATTATTATTATTATTATTATTATTATTATTATTATGGAAGAAAAAACTCACAAAGAAGAGGAAATTGTAGTGCATTAGAGTAAACGCTGCAGTGTCATTGACTACTACAAACTCTGGGGATTAGGTTTTAATTAAATTATGTAAATAATTTATCTATTTTTTTTTATTTCCTAACAATGTACAAGACATTAGTTGGAACAATAATTGTCAGTATATGTTATTGTTAATACATTTTGATGGGATAATTCTGGGCTTTTCTCATATCATTATTATTATTATTATTATTATTATTATTATTATTAAGTTTTTAAGTTTATTTTTCTTTTTATTTCTTGAGCAGTAGTTTTGATTATAAGTTGATTCATAGTTTTATTATTTTGTTTTGATTTTTTCACTTTTCTGTTTTAGTATTATAATTATTGGTTATGCAGTCTCTGAGTTTGACTCTCTGATTCTTTGTGTTGTAGTTTACTGTAGCATCCAGTGTGTTTTTCTGTGTTTAGCTGAGTGCTAGCGTCTCATCTCTGTCTAGTTATTTACTTCCTGTTTTATTTTTTTAGTTGTTTGTCTCTTGTGCTTTTGCTATAGTTTAATTTCCTTGTGTCTTGTTACCCTCATATTTCCCATCTCTCTGATTGCCTCCTGTGTTCACTTTTTGTTTATTCCATCACAGTTTTAGATTTTCTTTCTGTCTTTCGTTTTTTGAGCAGGGAGACAAACTAATAAGTAGCTAGTAATGTTGTAAATGTTTATTTACAACCTCAACCTGTGTTGAGGTTGTAAATAAATTGATGAAAAATGTCATGGGATTAAAATTAAGTGAAAAGTATTACAATCATTATATTTCATGCAGAACCTAAGACAGTTTTACACACAATAGTTATTTCCTATTGTTCACTTCTAGAGACCATTTTTGGTTCTTTTTCATAAGATAAGATAAGATAAGATAAGATAAGATAACCTTTATTAGTCCCACAAGTGGGACTAATGGGCTGGTATGTGTCTTTGTTTGTAGTTATTAAGAATGAATTCAGTTGATTTTGTGAGCATCTCCAGCAGCACCCTGTCTATTCTGAATACGAGTTACTACCATCAGGACGCAGGCTACCACCTTTGCAAATTTCTGATTGCTCTGACATCTTTTGTACCTACTTTTATAACTAATTTAACCAAATCTAGCTTATATGTAGTGATGCTTCGAGCCTTGTTAATACATATAATGTCTGTAAATGTGATGTAAGATTTTTTGTGGTTGTATTTAACTGAAAGTTGCCGCATGCACAAAAATTAGTTTTTGAAAAGATAATAGACGTTACTGATAATAATATAAAAAGTCCAGCATGTGTGTAGTGGTTTTAAAATAAGCTATGCAATTAAACTAGATAATAATTAATGCAACATAAATATTTATGTTAATTTGATGAGTGCATATTAATTAATTTCACACAATTTCTACATTATATCTCACAGCGAAGTTATAAAACGGTGTGAAAAGACTGTACTAATTCTGGAGATGTCGCAATTAAGCAGAAACAACGAACCCAGTCTTTGACCTCATTCTGATGACTTAGGTAAATGATGGTTAACCAGACTTAATGGGGGAGCGTACTTAAGAGGCAAGTCTGAAAGAGTGCAGACAAACGATTGACAGGCCTACAATACGGCTGGCCTTTCTCTACATCCTGTCCTCTACTACCAAGCCATTACTAACATTTAAATAGAGCTGGATGTACTTGAGAAGCAGGACTTAAAAAAAAAAAAAGAAGAAGCAAGGGAACCATATAAAGAGCTGAATGAATGATTTTGCTGTGACAAGAAAGAGAATTGTTCTCTCCCCCCACTTGTCCTCAGAAACGAGTCGGTCTGACAAGCTGGCCATTAGGAAGGTAATTTAACAAGCTGAGTAGAGTGCTTTTGCGGCTCCCTTACACCTCTTGAACATCATCAAGCCTTTTTCTGTACCCCCAGATAATATTAAGAAAATACACATCCTGGAAAAGACTACAGATGATGACAAATGACAGCCAATGTATCAAGCATATGTCCTGCTCAGATCAACACAGATCTTTGAAATCAGTGACTCTCACGCCAGTGAGTCAGTCAGTTGTCAGCCAGCTGTTGAGGGCTTGTGCACTGCCACTGAGTTAGTGTTATGGTTTATTCATGAAGGAGATTACTGCACTTGATCTTGATGTGATTTGGTTGCATTTTCAGGTGAAAACAGTGGAGTCATGCATGTTATCGGGATGTTAATTTATAGGTACGAACACCTGTTTGTGCATGCCTTTATGTGTGTGCGTGCGTGTGTTTATTGGCTGACTTAATGGCTTTAATTCATGAGGCAGAGTACGAAATGAAAGGTCACCATCAGGAAACCACGGGGACGAGAAGGAAATAAGAGGAAATGAAGTCCATCACAGGAGAATTACATGGTATGGAGATTGCATAGAGACAGACAGAAAGAAAATACAGACAAAAAACAGGAAGTGGTTAATGTAGCTCTCATCTTAGAGGATATTTTTGTATATTTTGTGGATGTTTTCAGACAAGGCTGGAAGAGAATTAGAGCTCAACATGAAAGACCTTTTGTGAGTGTGAATCCAAAACACACACAGACCCACACACACACAGACACACATTACTCTGATTTACATTAATTTTCTAGACACTAACTGTACCCGTAAATCAAGATGTTATGCCTTAAATTTATACAATGATGACGTACATCTTCTCCCAAACAGAGTGGCGTGCCCATGCAATCTGACTGTGTAATACAAGCACACAAACATTTTAGTTCAAATTACAAAGTCTTCAAAACCACATACCTCCAAAGAGTATCCATAGGTAAAAAGGTAGCCTTTATATGTGCCTGTGTAGATGCTCACTGACATGCCTCAGTCTCAAGCTGTCACAAATTTAGTTAAAACCTCTCAGCAGTCCACTGTCAAGCACTGAATACCATTTAGTGCTGTTTTATACAGTGGAGCATCAATCTTGTCAATACATATTTTTAAAGTTTTGTTTTTTAAAACTAACCATGTGCTTTAACCCAAACCAAAGCAAAAACAGCTAAAGCAAACAAAGCTCCCACTTGGGATTGAAACTGTAGTTTTCAGTGTTGTGATTCACAAGAACTTGAACATGACATTCATTTGATGTTAATGCAGCCAAACGGGAAAGAAGAAAACTCAAAGACATGTCTGTTTTTTAAAACCTTTACAGGGAAATGAATATGTTTTCTGCTGCTGATAACATAACTGCTAAAATCTTTTATGTGAGCCTGGTTTTGCTATCTATTAGCCTTAGACATAAATGACTAACCCTTCCTTATCCAAACCCTGGCCTAAAACTAATAATATTCTGAATCACTGCCAAGGCATATTAAAGCTGCTGGGTTTTTACTTAAATTTACATTAATTTTCATTTCAAAACAACAAACCACAGGAGTGAGAGTGAGGAGATGTTGTTGTGGTTAGCTGCAACTGCAACCCACCACCCAGCCTTTACTTTATATTATTGACGTGTTATTTTGTGCTTTTATATTCTCTTCATCCTCCATCATCTCTCTATCCAGCTTGTTCTTTCCCTTTCTTCTTTTTCTTCTTTCTGCTCCTTTTTCTTTCTTGCCATTACATTCCCCTCTAAGACTATTAAAACTGGTGCTGTGTGTATTCTGGGCAATTTTCAGTGACAGGGAATAATTTAGCAACAGCTTATTATGTTTTTGGACCACACTGCAGCACAATTTAAAGCTTGCTTTAGGCAACACTGCATTCCTTTTTCTTTCCAAAAAGTAGCCTTTTGTATTGCATCTATAATACAAAAGTTTCAATAATAAAATAGAGACTTTGTACTGTAACTGCAACAAAATTGTTATAAACGATCGAATATTCTGAAAAAAAATTGCACCTTGCCATTATTATCTATTCAAGGAGTGACTGATTCATATTCATACATTCTGATGTTATCAAACAAAAATATCATATTTTCAGTGCGTTTTTTCCCCCTGCTTCTTTCTGTAATGTTGTTTATTGGCCTCATATTGATTTAATGTTTCCTAGGAAAGTCTGGAAAAGTGAATTAAAAACTCTGATTAAGCTGCAATTGTTGACCTATTAAGTGTTGCAAAAATTGCAAAGCCAAAACCTCTAAAGTTGATTATACTGTTTTTTTTTTTTGTTCTTATTATTTCTTAGTTATTGCTGTGATCTCAGTGGAACAGCACCACAACTCTACAGGAATGAGAATGTTGCTCTGACATGCTGACATGCAGCTTTTTTCTGTGTGATGTATGCATTTTAAAAAATGAGGCCGTTGCTATAGATAAAGCAGAACTTTTTAAATAGGAAAGAAACAGAAGGAACCTCAGCAGCCGAAGGATCCGTTTTCCAGGACAGACAGACAGAATGCCTACATTACAGGTTGATATTGATAGTTTGTGTGTTGTTTTAAACATGAGACTTCCTCCCACTGCTAAACAGCTATGGGAGTAAATCTCCTTCAAATAAAATCTAAAACATCTACAGTGTTCAACTTTGCTGATTCCTTAAAATTTTATCTAATGCCCATCGTCAAGTAAAGAACTCAATTTGTGCAATAATTTAGTCTCACGCCTTTGTTTACTGCAGTGGGAGAAAATAATTATTTGATCCTCCCCTGCTGAATTTGTAAGTTTGCTCACTGATAATGAAACAAGCAGTATCTGATTTTTATGGCAGTTTCATTTTATTGGAGAGAGACAGAATATCAACAAAAACACAGCATTAAAGTTTTACATTGGTAAATGGACTGATTCTTATATAGTGCTTTTCTACTCTCCCAGAGTACCCAAAGCGCTGTATACCACATGCCTCATTCACACCCACTCATACAAGCACTTCTAAACTCAAGTGCAAACTAACCAACATTCACACACGAAAGTGGAAAATCGAGGTCTTTGGCATCAACTGGACCTGCCGTGTTTGGAGGAAGAGAAATGCTGAGTATGACCCAAAGAACACCATCCTGGCAGTCAAGCACAGATGGGGAAACACATTGCATTTAAAGGTTGTTTTCTGTTAAGGGTACAGGTCAACTCCATCACGTTTAGGTCATGCACTGTAAAATCTTGGACAAAACCTTCTTCTCTCAGCGAGAACACTGAATGATAATAACCCAGAACATATCCACAAGGTAACAAATAACTAACACATCACAGATCACAGTCCTGTACAAAATCTGTGGAAGGAGCAAAGGCTTTGAGTTGCCAAGTAGCAAGTGGAGTTTCTGTAAAGAGGAGTGGGCCAAAACCCTCCTGAGATGTGTGCAAACCTGGTGACCAACTACGGGTTTGCCCACCTAACACTCAGTCTTGTTTTCCTTTAGGATTAAGTACTTATTTCACTCTGTGGCATGCAAATCATTTCATAACTTTTACCTCATGTCTGTTTTCTAGCTTTTTGATTGATATTTTGTCTCTGTCCATTAAAATAAAATTCTGTGCATTTCTTTGTAATAAATAATTATTTCCCCGACTCTATGCTCAGTGTTACAGCCTCAAGCAGTTTTCCGTGCAATGCCACCTTTTCTCACAGTAAAATACTGAAACATACAGTCGTTGTTATTTTCAGTGTTTTAATTCGAAATGTTTCCTTTTATTTAAATGATTTAAAAACCTTCTTCTACTTTGCTGTCGCATGACTGCAGGCTCATGCTTCAGCACCTGTAAGGTACCACTGATCAGCGTCCCCTGTTGGGATTTTTTTAGTATGTGTTTCTATGGTGAGTCACAACTTTCATGGTGAGTTGTTACCACGAAAGAGCGATGAATGACAGATTGAAAGAAGCAGGGACTACCTACGCTTGGAGATCATGGAGGATGTCGCTGATGGCTGTGTCAGTCACCTTGTTGTTCAAGGTCTGTCTTTAATTGTAATAATTTCTATTAGTAGTCAACAGTTGCCATAGCTACATCACGACTTTACACAAGAAAAAATAATCTGCGTTGCTCACTAACCTTTTAACTAATGCATATTCCTTTCAGTTTATTCCTTCTAGTTTCTGCTTAAGTTTTAACAAACTTGCATGTTGTTGTATATATAATGTTTGTGTTCAGCTAGACTGCATGTGGAAGTTACTCTCACTCACACACACATCTGCACTAAACTACTGCAAGTAGGGACCAGCAGGTTTATGTTGCTGCTCAGGGAAAAATTATTCCAACAGTGAAAAATAGTAATTAATTTATGCACATTCACACACATTAGAGACAAGTCTTGGATTTGGACGGGGACATTTTCAAGTCTTATTAATGGAGCTGATCGGAAATGACCCAGCTGGCCGCTATGTATTGCTCACCCATTATCATGCATTATCACACTCTTGCAAATGTCTTGCCCCATCATCATGTTAGTTTTTCTATTGACTGCAGTGCTGCCTAAAATTTAAATCTACCATCTAATGGATCATTTATTTTACCATTAGTAGTAGTCATTAGGTATTATTTTCTGCTTGTGTTTTTCAGCATTTTAACACAGGCCGCAGGTAAATATTTATTTTTGGGGGGTGGTTGATAAGGGATTTTCTCCAGATTTTGAGGACGTGTTCATTCTTAGTTTGCCCAAGTTGGAACAAAAGTGAAACGGCTTCAAAATTCTATAACTTACAGCTGGCTATTCAAAAAAGATGTAACTATGTAGTCCCCATATTTATTTGTAGTCTTTTATATTCCTACAGCCTTCCATCCTGCTTCCATCTATTCAATTCAATCATCTGTTAAGAAAACTCAGATGCCTCTCACTCTGAAATCTGATTTGATGAGCCTAGAGGCAGTGTCGAGGAGAATGGGGGGGGGGGCAAGAAGTTTGAAGGAACTATAATAAGGATGGAAAGAGGAAGTAGAAAAAGCTGAGAAGAGATTGAGGGAGAGGTGTTTGGTGTAGATGAATAGGGAGTGAGGGCTCGTGACAAAGCAACAGGAAGGCAAAGAGGAGAATGGGTTTGAATTGCATGTGTTTATGGAGAAAGCATCTGAGTGAATTCATGTAAATGCATCTAGCAGATGATGACACTGTTGTCGGTTTCTCTTCATTTAATTAGCAGTTTCATCAGCTTGTGGAGAATTTAACGCTGTTAGATAGATGCATATTTAAATTGGAGTAAGCTGTCTAGCACTTGGTTTTTGAAGCAGGACTGATTTGTCATGATTTTTTATTAAATGTAGACTCCCAGGACAAAATCCAGCTTTAGATCTGGAGACACACTGAGATACTTCTGGCTTTCAGTGTCAACTCAGGACATTTTTAGGCAGGGTGTCCACATTTATATTACAGGGAGTGCAGAATTATTAGGCAAATGAGTATTTTGTCCACATCATCCTCTTCATGCATGTTGTCTTACTCCAAGCTGTATAGGCTCGAAAGCCTACTACCAATTAAGCATATTAGGTGATGTGCATCTCTGTAATGAGAAGGGGTGTGGTCTAATGACATCAACACCCTATATCAGGTGTGCATAATTATTAGGCAACGTCCTTTCCTTTGGTAAAATGGGTCAAAAGAAGGACTTGACAGGCTCAGAAAAGTCAAAAATAGTGAGATATCTTGCAGAGGGATGCAGCAGTCTCAAAATTGCAAAGTTTCTGAAGCGTGGTCATTGAACAATCAAGCGTTTCATTCAAAATAGTCAACAGGGTCGCAAGAAGCGTGTGGAAAAACCAAGGCGCAAAATAACTGCCCATGAACTGAGAAAAGTCAAGCGTGCAGCTGCCAAGATGCCACTTGCCACCAGTTTGGCCATATTTCAGAGCTGCAACATCACTGGAATGCCCAAAAGCACAAGGTGTGCAATACTCAGAGACATGGCCAAGGTAAGAAAGGCTGAAAGACGACCACCACTGAACAAGACACACAAGCTGAAACGTCAAGACTGGGCCAAGAAATATCTCAAGACTGGTTTTTCTAAGGTTTTATGGACTGATGAAATGAGAGTGAGTCTTGATGGGCCAGATGGATGGGCCCGTGGCTGGATTGGTAAAGGGCAGAGAGCTCCAGTCCGACTCAGACGCCAGCAAGGTGGAGGTGGAGTACTGGTTTGGGCTGGTATCATCAAAGATGAGCTTGTGGGGCCTTTTTGGGTTGAGGGTGGAGTCGAGCTCAACTCCCAGTCCTACTGCCAGTTTCTGGAAGACACCTTCTTCAAGCAGTGGTACAGGAAGAAGTCTGCATCCTTCAAGAAAAACATGATTTTCATGCAGGACAATGCTCCATCACACGCGTCCAAGTACTCCACAGCGTGGCTGGCAGTAATAGTCACCTGCACACACAGATATCCCCCTAAAATAGCTAAAACTAAAAACAAACTAAAAACTACTTCCAAAAACATTCAGCTTTGATATTAATGAGTTTTTTGGGTTCATTGAGAACATGGTTGTTGTTCAATAATAAAATTATTCCTCAAAAATACAACTTGCCTAATAATTCTGCACTCCCTGTATAAGAAGTCCATGTTCTGACCATGTGATTAACTTATCTTTCTACTTTCACAAGCATTTTTTTCCCAGTTAATTTCAGTTAATTCAGTTAATTTTGCTTTAAAATAAAATTCAAATTCAAATTTTATTTGTCACGTACACAGTCATACACAGTACGATATGTAGTGAAATGCTTGGACAACTGCTCGTGACCTAAAGAAAACAGGAAAAGGCTATGAATAAGATAGGAAATAAATATGAAAAATTAAAAAGGGTAAATTTAACTAGGAAGGAATAAAATATAAATTAAGGTTAAAAATGAAATAACTGTACAACACAAATTAGAATGAAGGGTAAATTTAACTGGGAAGGAATAAGATAAAATATATAAATTAAAGTTGAAAATAAAATAACTGTACAACAAAATACACAATATAGAACTATATAAGAATGTATGAAGAAATATAAATAAATATATACACAATAACAGCAGCGTGATTTAAGTAATGAAGTGAAACAATGTCCAGAATGTCCAGTGTGTGTAAGAACTATATGTGTGGGTCAGTACTGTGTGGTGGTGTGATTGAGAGACCGTATCGCCTGCGGGAAGAAGCTCCTCCTCAGTCTCTCTGTGTTGGTCTTCAGGGAGCGGAATTGCTTTCCTGACCTCAGCAGAGAGAACAGTCTGTTGTTGGGATGGCTGAGGTCCTTCACGATCTTCCTGGCCTTGGTCCAGCACCGCCTGCTGTAGATTGAGTGCAGGTCAGGGAGCTCGGAGCGGATGGTGCGCTCAGCTGACCGCACAACCCTCTGTAGAGCTCGTCTGTCCTGCATGGTGCTGTTCCCGAACCAGGTTAAGATGTTTCCCGTCAGGATGCTCTCTATGGTGCACGAGTAAAAGTTCCTGAGCACCTTGGAGGGCAGTTGGAAGTCTCTCAAGCGTCTGAGGTGGTAGAGACGCTGTCGGGCCTTTTTCACCACGGTGTTGATGTGACAGGACCATGACAGGTCCTGCGTGATGTGAACTCCGAGGTATTTGAAGCTGTCCACTCTCTCCACTGGGCACTCGTTGATGACAGGGGTCTGGTAGTTAAACAGGGGTCTGGTAGTTTAGCTTATGCATTTATTCTGTAGGTTTATATTTACAGTCAGATTATTTAAGCACAGAATTCTTTATTTCGATGCGCGTGGCTCTTGTGGTCCTCCATACTTGTGGCCCTCCACAGTCAACAACATCTAGGAATGCAACAGTTTACACCGTAATGTTGTTATTTGTGGTATTTTCTAATTATTACCTTTAATAACTAGTTAAAATGTATCTATAAATATCACAGTGTGCAGATTTTATATCCTAATACACACACACACCTATACACACACACACAGACACACACCTCAGCAGGCTGTAATTTACTGATATCAGTCAGGCTGTTTCATTTAATTGAGCTTATCTTATTCTCTGAGCTTTGCTTTTTGTTTTTGTTGCCGTGCTACATCTTGTCTAAAGCTAATCTTGTTTTTAAAGTCTTTTTTTGGTTGTTTCTTATTTAGTTTGTTTTTCCTGTTCTGTCTTTTTCAATACTTTTTCAAAGGTTGCTGAAAAACACAAGATGTTTTTCCTGAAATATACATAGACAATAGTTTCAGAGAAACTATCTGGGAAAAAACAGGTTATTTCACTGCTGTTAATGATCAGGGCTGCAAATGATTACTCCTCTGAAACGATAGAAAGTGCTTGATTTAATGCATTTCCACCTATAGAAAAATAAAAGCAGCAATTACGCATTTATTCTTTCTTTTTCTTTTCAACAAGCTACTGATTGTCCTGATTTTCTTTGTTGTTATCGCAGCTGAAATTCCTCTTGTTCTGATTTTCTTTTGTTCTTTATCTTAAGTAACCACCATAGTTTTCATGCATTCGACTTCCACCAATCAGACGCAGAATTCAGTCCAATAACAGATACGGAAGAATAACATTGATCATTTTGTTACAATGAAATATTCTGGTGAAAAATATTCGGACACCTACCTGAACATACACTTGAAAGACATGCATTAGAATTGCAGAGAGACCTATAAATGTCACTTTTCATTGAAACTCCATAGATCGAGCATCTGTGAAGTTCTTATAGATATCCTGCAAATCTCAGAAATTGCCTGCCAGGACCTCAGCCAGTCAGGGCAGCACTTACACAGTATTTGGCTTTAACTGGTTGATTGGTGAGTGGTATATTTTTTATATTTTACTGACATTTATATATTATATGGAATTTGATGTCTTCCTTTATATCTTGTTACCAATTTAAAATTCTCCAATTTTTCAAACTAGCGTTCTAGGTCGTGGAATTATTTTTGTTTCCAATTTTTCCATCTAAGTTTCCACATGCATCATTACCTGCCCATTCAGAGTGCAGCTCATAGTTAGGATTTCCAGGTAGAGACAATGACCCGTGTTTGGGCCCTTGAAGCAGGCTCAATACTCCGTTTAGCTTACAGTGAAGATCCCCTTCGTCGCAAGAAGGTCCTAATGCATCCTCAAGAGCCCTCTATGTGCTCTGCTGCTCTGGTCACCATGGAGATTTGTGTATTTCAGCAAACGATAGGGTTAAATAAGTACGCGTTCAGTGAAGCACGAGTAGCAGCAACAACATGTAAACACTTGTTGCATGCCCGGAACAACGGGCAGCATTGAATGGAGGGACTCGATGCGATGCTTTGATATGCTTTTAGAACTCACGTCTGTCTCCCCCCACCATGGAGCCATCTTTAGCTGTTTGTGGAGGGACCCTAAATGGGATCCAAATTGATGGAAAGATGGGCAGAAGAGATGCTGGAGGGAAGGCACAAATGTAAAGCCTGAATAGAATCAAAGAATTAAACAGCACTTGATATTCTTTGGGCCTCTGAGCCCATTAGGAGAATGCCGTTCTCTCCAAATTAGAGTAATTAGTTATTAGAGTAATGAGGAGTTTGGTACCCAGCTAGCTACATGAAAAACAGGCAGGAGAAAGGAGGGAGTGTAGGATTAAGACAGAAAACACATGATTTTTTTGGGGGAAGGGGAGAAAGTGAGAGAGGGCAAAAATCACCACATTTCAATCACAAGTATCTAATTGGCCCTATAGGTTCACTGATGAGTTTGTGTGCAGAATACATTTGAAACACTCAGGTTTTCAAAGGCACCGGGGGGCACAGAGAGCTGGGAGAGCTGGGAGAGCTGGGAGAGAGGCTCCAGCAATAAGAGAAAGAAGGAAGCAAGAAATTGGAAGGAAGACAGAGACAGAAAGAGAGGGCGAGAGAGAGAGAAATGTGAATCACATGCTGCTGCTCTGATCCCAGCATGTGTCCATCCCTGTCCTAGCCAGACCACCCGCCTGGCCTACAGGGAGTGTGTGCGCGAGAAAGAGACTGACAGAAAATGAGCGCGTGCATTGGTCAACAAGCACACGCACACGCGTTGATGTGTTTACGCTTCCGTGCAATTGTGCGTCTGTGTGAGCTCTCCCAGCAGGAGCGAAAGCACATGGAATGAAGGGCACATGCGGCTAAACACGAGTTTAGTCATAAAACAGTCGCTCGTCGGAGAGAGGTTTTTCCCAGAACCTGCCTCAAACAGCCTATGTGTTGTTGAAGGGGAGACAAAAAGAGAGACAGACATCATTTCTGAGAACAAATGGAAATGGGAAACAATGTTTGCTGCTGAATCCGGCTTGATGTGAACGGTTTAATGGGCACCATTTTCACTCCGCTTCCAAGCTTGAAAAGTTCCCCTCCAAAGTTTTTGCTGATACACAGAAAAACTAAAGTTTCATGGGGCCACGCTGAGATAGTGTTTCACAGACTCTACTTTTTGTCAGAAAAACATGTAAGTTTGCAAAAAGACGGATTGCACTTCTGTCAACTCCTGAACTGTCAAACACATTTGTGTTCTTTGTGCAAGCCCGGTGTGACAAAAGATGACCACTGTGAAAGAATTAGGATGATATCTTTCGTGGTCGCTCCACACTGCTCCCACAAAGTCAAATAAGCTGAAGGTTGTCTATTGTAAGTACTTCACAACCCAGAATACCCTGGGACAAAATTCTGATAGTGTGACTGTTGTGACCTTGAGCTTGTCCACCTATATTAGACCCAACCGTCAGTCCTGGTCTAGAAATAGTCCCCTGTAACTCCTCTCTCTAAAAAGGGGACTGTGATGTCATAGTGTTAATAAAGATACAAATAAGTAACAGTTTTTAAAATGTATTTCTTGCCTTATTAATTACTAAAAAAGTGGGATACTACTTACTGCACTTACACATATACTATCTACATGTATCGCAAATAATAATACCCCATTTAAAATGATATGATGCTGGAGATTTCCCATAACAAAGAAAATAAACCAAAACACCTCTACGCTTGTTTGGATATAAATGATGCTCGGGCCATACTAACACGATTACTGCTGTTGTGTGTAATATTCTAACGAGAAACATGCTTCTCCACTTTCTACTATAATTAATGCACCAGATCAACTGCTTGTCTGCACACGTTTGTCAGGGATTCTCCTGTTTAATTTCTCACTCTGTGCCAAGACACATCCGTGTAATTATGTGTCAATGAGCAATTAAGCATCAATTAAGGTTTATTAGGCTGAGAGCATATCACCAGGAACAGTGATTAGTATCTATCTATCTATCTATCTATCTATCTATCTATCTATCTATCTATCTATCTATCTATCTATCTATCTATCTATCTATCTATCTATCTATCCATCCATCCATCCATCCATCCATCCATCCATCCATCCATCCATCCATCCATCCATCCATCCATCCATCCATCCACGCTTTCACTATTTCTCTCTTTTCCTATTTTGCTTTTAAATGCCTCTGTGAATCATGCCAAACTTTATTTTCTGTTTTCTGCCGACCCTGAGTCCAACTCCACGCGCTTCTGTCATCCCAGCAGCCTTCCTCAGTCTGTTCCTCTTCCTTTGTATGCTTTTTTAGAGTACTGGCTGATGCAGCTTCATCCCCATTATTCGGTGCATCTCTGGTCCCTTTCACTTCCCTCTTCTTCTTGAGTGGTGCTACATGACAATCCAATATCTACCAACCTTAGTCTCCTAAATACTCGGCCTTTTCATCTATCCATCTTTATCTTTCCATTAATCCTTGAATGTCCTCTCTGCTGCTGCAGGAAATTTCTTTTCTTTTCTTTTTTTTTTGAGATTGGACGTACCTCGTACTTACAGAAATGTTCTCGGTAGAATTTGCTTTCCCTTCTCTTTTGGTTTTTGAAATTGACCAGCTGTTACTTCCCACAAGGTCAAGGTCAAGGTAACTTTATTTATACCCAAAGACAAGGTAAATTTGCTTTACAGAAAAATGACAGCATTTGGCATCCCTAAAACAAACAAACAAAAAAAACCCCCCACACACATACCTAGTAAATATATAAAGCTCACTGTGGCACATATATAGTAATTTTAGTATTTCGAATCAAAAACAGTTCTTATTTAATTCAGTGACAGCAACGGGGACAAAGCTATTTTTATAACGCTTTGTCCTGCATCTCGGAAATAGAAACCTCCGTCCTGAGGGAAGAAGCTGAAATTCACCCCTTAGAGGATGGGAACCATTTTTAAGGATTGATAAAGCCATCCTCTGTACCTGCTTAGAGTACAGGGAGGCTAAACAAGACTGTGGCTCACCTATCAGACGACTGGACCATCTCACTATCTGATTTAGAGAATTTTTCTCTGTGACAGAGGTCTGGCCACACCAAACAAAAGGATAAAACAGACTCAATAAAAGAACGATAAAACAAAGTTAAAATTTTTTGGTCAATGTGGAAATGAACAAGTTTCCTAAGGCAATAAAGGTGCTGGTGACCCTTTTTACAAACTGATTTGCAATTTTGATCAAAGTTCAGTTTTTCATTTATTATGGTCCCAAGATATTTATATGATTGTACTTGCTCTATTTTCTGACCTTTAATTAAAGTGACTCCGTGCCCATTTTGTTGTTTCCTAAAATCAACAACCATATCTTTTGTTTTAGATATGTTCAGCTGGAGATAAGACTCCTCACACCACTGAACAAAGTCATCAATGACTGGACCGTGGTTAATTTCACCCTCTTTCAGTAAGCTGACAATAACAGAGTCATCTGCATATTTAATAATGACCCTGTTTTCATGTCTGCCCTGACACATATTTGTATAGAGAGTGAATAATAAGGGCGATAGGACGCACCCTTGAGGAGAACCTGTGGAGGAGAACACTGGGTCAGACAGAACCCCATTTATTCTCACTCTTTGTGACCTGTCAGTTAAAAAAATCTAAAATCCAGCCCACCAGGTTTTTCCTGATTTCAAACTGTTCTAAAAGTCTTTTAATTAATATGGGGCTGCATTGTATTAAAAGCCGAAGAAAAATCAATGAAAAGAAGTCTTGCAAAAGTCCCTTTACTCTCTACATGTTTAAGAATTAGATTTAGTAAAGTCAAAAGTGCGTCCTCCACTCCTCTGTTGGGCCTATATGCAAACTGCATTGGATCCAGCTGATGTTCAGTCTCTTTCATAATCACATTTTTTCAAAGACTTTCATTACAACTGAAGTGAGGGCAACAGGCCTGAAGTCGTTTAGAATTTTTGGACGACTAGATTTAGGGACAGGAACCACGACTGCTTCTTTCCAAAGAGAGGGCACATGTTGTGTTTGCAAGGATTGATTAAAAATAACCTGAAATATAGGACTGAGTTCATCAGCACAAGATTTAATTAGGCGGCCACTAATATTATCAGGACCCTGGCTCTTGTTCACATTAACTGTATGAAAGGCCTTTTTAACATCGCTGAGTTCAATGATAAAGTGCTGAGTATCTCTCAGTTTCTGTTTCACTTCCAAAATATCCTCGCTAAAATCAGAAGAACTAAAACGAGCATAAAACATGTTTAAAGCATTTGCAAAATCTCTGTCTGAATTAAAACCATCTAAAATGACCTGACTACTGCTCTGGGGATTTTGAAACCCTGCTATGGTTTTCATACAAGTCCAGGCAGACCCAAAATTTTTTGCAGCAAATTTGCTTTCAAGAAGGTTTTTGTAGCTCTGTTTTGTTTTCAAGATCTCGATTTTCATTTCCTCGATTTTCAATTCACAAGGTTACACTGTAAAATGCACATTGCATCAAAAGCATTTTAGTGAAACCATTTGGGGGCCAGGCTGCAAAGCTTTCTAGACACCCATAGTTTTTCTACCTTCTCCCATTTATCATCATCTTATCATCCTCTTTTTCTTCTTCCTCTTCTTCTTCTGCTTTTGGAGGCTGTGGTCGCTCCTTAAATCATAGGACAGTCGCCTTATCTTCAATTCAGTTTCACCAGTATGGCAAATATTGGAGGTCATCTATTGAAGTAACTTGAAATCAGAAAAACATGTTTCTAGTTTTTAAACAACATGGTGCTGTTGGATTTCTGTGACCAAGCTGATCTTAAAGCATTGTGTGACATCAATGTCCACCGTAGAGGCAAAATACAGTTAGTTCTAAGCGTCCCAAAGAGGGGAAAACTATTTGTGGCTCTGACTTTAACAAAAAAAATCAAAGTAAAGGACAAAAATATTTTCTATAAGCTGCCAAAGTGTGAAATTGAGCCTGGCAAGATTCAAAAGTGAAAGCTAATGATAAGACATGCAGCAGTAAGAACAGGTAAGCTGTGGGATCCTTATGTTCACTATGGTTACATTTACACGGAGTAGATGTTTAGATAAGTCAAATATCTAAACATAAATTTTAGGCTGTTATAATATTCAAAGTTAAAAGTAGAGCTGTGTTTGGAAACGTTTTAGCTAACTGTAGCTTGATAACGGATAGCTAGCATTAGTTTTCCAATAGCTAACTTAAATGCTAGATTCATGGTGCTAAAAGAACCCTAACCCAAAGTAAAATCTAAGATTTTTAACAATTAACAGCTCAAGTTTACAATTCAGTTAATAGTAGCTTCGTGAATGTGCAGCAGTTCTGGAGCATGTTTGAGGAGGACTTTGGAGCCTGTGGGCCTTTGAAAGTGAGACTCTTGTTAGTACTCAAGTTTCTTTTAAACTCAGAGGAGGTCATTCATCAATTCATGCACGGTCTCACATGAAAATTGTTAAATAAATGGAAACGTGTTGAGGATGTTCTGAACTTACAGTTAGCGACCCCAACCATCTCAGTGTGTGGTGAGATCATCAATCCAAATCGGCACCTAGAGAAAATGTCTCTCCTGCTTTGCACGCTATGCAGTCAACGACACATACGTTTGCACTTTTATAGCTTTCATAACTATGGCTCTTTGTTTCTCTGTGAGCACACCACACGTGTGTGGATACTTGTTCATAATGTGATTTAAAGCAAGTTGTGCATGTTTGAATTTTGTGCACGTCTGTAAAGGTGGCCCAGTGTATGATTATGTGGGATTAACTTTTATGGCACTGGTTTAAATGTACATTTACCTTTTGTGCCTCTGCACATTTTGTGTGACTGCAAATAAATTTTCACTTTTTAAAAAATGTTTCTTAATGAAATAATAAGCTAAATTTGCCCCCCTGGTCAAAGTTGGTTTCCTGTTCAGTTGATATGCTTTGATGCCAATCCTGATTTAAGAGTAGAATATATCTCTGATTCTGTTTTAATTATTACATTTTATAAAAGAAATAATAAAAAAAATACATTGAGAAAAACCTCACACTCAAATCAACTAAACATACAAGTTAAAGAGTGAAATTTGTTACAGATTTGATGATAAAGCTCTCAAACACAAAGTAAGTTCGGTAAGTAAGTCAGATTAAAAACCCATAGTTAGGTTGTTAAATATATATATATGTACAATTGGATATATATGATATAATTTCCACACAGCCTTCCAGCAAACCATGCATAGTGTTACAAAACAATTTTTAAGAACTGATTAAGTTAGAGGGAGAACTTGGCTGTACAAAGAGGGCTGCTGAATGTCTGCTATATACAGTAAATATACACAGCCTCATTTTTAGATCAGATCTTTCTTACTTTATTGTACGATAAGTTTGATTAACGTGTTTTGAAAATGAAAATGATTTAAATCTCAGAGGATTCAAGGAGAAGAAACTTGTAGGGTGAGTTTATTCTCTCCATTTGATGGTTTGTTTGTTTGTGTGTATGTGGGTGTGTGGGTGTGTGTGTGCATCTTTTAGAGCAGCCAAAGATATTTACTAATTTCACTTCTTTTTGAATATCTTTAAACTAGCTCATAAAAAAAATAATAATGTGCCATAATATTTTTTTAATATGCCAGTATTAGCCACAAAGCTGTTTTTCAGTACCTGGATAAAACCAGAATAATTTTTTTAACATGCATTTCTTTGACCAGTGACAGTAAACTCAGCTAAACATAGCTGGTCATGGTGTGCCAAAGAAAAATGTTATTAAATTGGTGAGATTATTCCTATAATTAGTTAACAAGGAAAAATGTAAATTGTCTCCTTTTGTTATATATTACAGATGCAGAAAAGTCGTCTAAACTAAACGGCTCGTTTTAAACACACCGATTTCCCTGAAAATGAAGACAAAATGAACGATGCATGTTTTCTTTTTTTTTAGAGGTGCAAATGTTAAGATGGAGCCTAAACATGCCCTATATGTCAGTGTCTCATGGCTGAGTTCAATGTTCCCTCTTTGTGGGTGTGTGAAATTCGCACATGTGAACACACCTCCTGCCCACCGAGAAGGGAGCCATCTGACCTTTTGCTTGTGCTGGAATTAATGAAGAGACTGTCATTTGTGATCTCCATGATTGCATGCTCATCTCACACATGCAGATGTTGTAAATGTACAGCCATGATATCTTCCTCTTTGTTCTGTTTCACATTTCCTGAAATCCCCCATCGTTTTTCTCAAAACCGTAAAGTTCAGAATCACATTTTCAGATTACACTCACTTCGAATGCGACTTCTGGCAAGATCATATTTAACTCAACATTTTTTATCTTTGCTAAAAAAATCCAACGTTGTTTTCTGATCATACAGACAGAGAGGGTAAAAACTCTACTGGGATATGACTACCAGCTAGATCAAAAACAGATTTGACGTACAGATTTTCCAGCTAACTGTGAATGAATGAATAAAAAGCACTTTATTACAAAGATATAGGCAAACATGTTTACAGTATGCAAATGCCAGAGGCAATCTTGAACGCACAGAGTGAAAAAATACATTACAGCAAAAAAGATCCAGAGTTAATTAATGAAAATCCAGTAACTTTAAACATTCCTGGTTAGCCAAAGTTACAAGTCTTTGTGCACCTTGAGACCAGACACCAGGCTTTGACGTGTTTCCTGCTCAAATAGGACAAAGTGTTGCTTGGGAACATGCCAATTCCCGCTGATTCCTTCAAATTTTGCATCTATGTTTATGTGTTCAAGAAATGTGTTTTTAAAGGACTTTGTCAATAATGAGAACCTGTTGTTGTTGGGAGAACAGAAGAGTCTCCTGGTCTCAATGTCCTGGTTATAGAAGCCATAGAGAATCTGCTGAAAATGGGTGCATATATGTATTGTATTGTATTGGTTTTAACAGTTTTGAGGAACTGAGTGTAAGTACTGAGATGGTTGTTTTACTTGTGTTTAATTGGAAGGCATTGGAAGTCTCTCACTGTGAAAATAGGTATTATTAAGAGAGCATTACAAAAAATAAATATGACCATGTGCCTCTCAGAGTGGGATTTAGTGCTTTAGCAATTCAGTAAAGCTGTAATGAGCCAGATTCTTGGACAATCTGCCAGTCAAACCAGTGTGCCTACATAATGACCTGATATATCCAGCGTTTAGGTTGCTAAACAGGAACCAAAAGACACCAGTGACATCTAGTGGCTAATCAGTGTGCCATTACTGAAAAGTTCACCACTCCAGGCAAGGCAGGATCAAGTTGTTATAGGTTAGATCCTCTCTGTCAAGCTTGTAATTAAGCAGGTTTTGCAAGTTTTTCTCATTTTTGTGCTGGAAATGACTCTGATATAGTTTTTTGTACCATGAGATTTTTGCACTATTTAGAAACTGACAAGCTTTAGAAACACATGTACAGACATAGAAAATATCAATCACATCAGAGCAGTTTGAAATGATTGTTTACATAATGATTGCTACAACGTAGAAACAAAATAAAAGTAAAAAAAAAAAAAAAGAAATATTAAAGTGCAAATGTATTATTTTCAAACTATATAGTAATAGAAGTAAGAAAAGGATATATGACAAAAAAGCCACTATATTTTAAACTATCATTATAAAACAATGCAAAAAGTGTGGGTAAAAGGACGTTTTTGGCATGTTTCATTTTTAAGTTTTTTTTGTGAAAGAAAACTTAACTTAAAAAAAGGAAAACACCCTAAAAAGGATTTAACCTATAAACAGCACATCTCTGTAGCACTGGAGTGTGTGATTTACAGCATAAGGCTGCAGTTGAAAAGTTCAGACGGCGTGAGCGTGCAGCAGCCCAGCAGACTGCTCTGACTGAATCCGTCCCCTGTTGTCACGTTCCATGGCTCATACACTGTCACACTGCAAATGAAACACACACACATGCACGAGAAAATGTCCACTTGGTCAGATGAGTGAGTTGTAATATCGTTTTAACTGGGCAACAGTAATAAACAGTAATAAACACACACACACCTGTTATACAGCTCTGTGCAGCAGGCGTGCATCTGTGAGCTGTTGGTCATGCTGGTGTTGTTGAACTCTACACTCAGCAAATGTGGGCACTCAGAATCAGGGATGTACAACATACCTAAAACAAAACAAAAATCCGAGTTGTGGTTTTAAATGTTATGTATGTAGGTTTATTATTTGCTTTTATAAAATATGCCAAACAGATACATTTGGAAGATTTAAAGATTTAGGAATCAATTCAATGTAGCTCAAAATGTTACATTTTAAAAATAATTCTGTTATGCCAGATCACTGTATAAAAATGCACATAAAGATGCAGATGAAGATAAATTGAAAGTACTTATTAAATTGTACGCAGAAATGTTGAAGATTGATCAAAAGTACTTTAAAATGTACATTTTTGCAAAGTGTATATTTTAGTGTACTATCAATAAATGTTTCTTGTTGTGTATTGTGACAGACCGCCGGCCGTCGTTATGAGATTTGTCAATCGGAAGAACAAGGTCGCAGTGCTGAAACAAGGACGCAAACTGAAAGGCACGGATGTTTTCATTAATGAGCATCTGACACGAAAAAACGCAGACATCGCGAGGAAGGCAAGGCAACTGAAGAAGAATGGTAAAATACAACATACATGGGTAACAAACTGTAAGATTTTCATTAAGCTAAACGGGACACCAGAAGAGGCAAAAGTACTGATAGTGAGGAACATGGAGGATCTGGACAAGTACAACTGACACTAATGTATCGAGGTAATATATAACTCTAATGACAATCAAATGATAAATATACCAACATCTCTAATTACACCAGGAAATGACATGGACATGTTGAAATTAATTCTTCAACAGAAAGTAATTGATCTAGATTGTGAATATAAGGAGCATAATATAATAGATCCAGAAATAGATTCTGGAAGTAACTTTCTCTCTACTTTTGTTAAAAATTGTAATTATTTCACTCAGGAACAATATGAAAAAGAAATTAACCTAGACGGGAAGCTCTCATTAATTCACTTTAACAGCAGAAGTATGTACTCTAATTTTGATTTCATTAAGGACTATTTGCAACAATTTTCTCGCCCCTTTAGTGTTATAGCCATCACTGAAACTTGGTTCAATGTCGATAAAGGAATAGATTTTTGTTTGAATGGATATGATTTAAAAAACATGAATAGATTAAATAAGGCGGGCGGCGGGGTTGCTATATATGTTCATAACTCTATAAAATATAATGTTGTAACAACTATGTCTATGGCTATTGATGGAATTTTGGAATGTTTGACTATTGAGATCATGAATGAAAAAAAGAGAAATGTTATAATAAGTTGCATATATCGGACACCCAGTTCAAGTATTGACACTTTTAATGAATGGATAGAAAAAACGTTTGCTTCGGTGAACCAAAAATTACTATTTATCTGTGGTGATTTTAATATTGATTTGCTAAACCCAACAAGGTTAAAAGCCATTGATGATTTTACTGACACGATGTACAGCTTATCACTATATCCAACAATAACAAAGCCAAGCAGAATAACATCACATAGCGCCACTATTATTGACAATATTTTTACTAATGTCATGGATTTCCAAATTAATAGTGGCCTGCTTGTCTGTGATATAACTGACCACTTACCAGTTTTTACTTTGTGTGACTGTGATTTTAAAAAAATAGATACCAAGATCATGATAGCAAAGCGAACAATAAATGAAGAAGCAATTCATGCCTTCAATTTCGATTTAGCACAACAAGATTGGAGTTCGGTGTATGAAGAGTCAGATGTGGACAAGGCTTATGACAATTTCCTAGATATTTTTACTATGTGGTACAATAAACATTGTCCTGTAAACGAACACATGACAAAGAAAAAAAAGATAAAAAGTCCTTGGCTCACAAAAGGAATTATTAATGCTTGCAAAAAGAAAAACAATCTGTATAAACAGTTTATCAAAGTAAAAACAAAAGAAGTGGAACAAAGATATAAAGCATATAGAAATAAATTGACTGATATTATAAGAACGAGCAAACAACTTTATTATAGAAGAAGATTATATGAAAATAAAAACAATATAAAAGGAACTTGGGATGTGTTAAACAACTTAATTAAACAAGGAGCTTCTGGAACATCATATCCTGAATATTTTACTGATGCAAATGGTGAAAATCACAACATGAGTAATATTGTCGATGGGTTCAATAAATTCTTCATAAATGTTGGCCCTGAACTAGCAGCGGACATCCCGTGTCATAAAAATGAAAATATCAGCAATATAAAATCAAATCCCTTTTCACTGTTCCTCTCAGCTACAAATGAGCAAGAAGTAATAAATATCACATTAAAATGTAAAAGTAAGTCTTCAATGGATTATCATGACATAAATATGTCTGTAGTTAAACAGGTTATTCTGAATATTGCTAGTCCCTTAACATATATCTGTAATTTATCATTTCAGTCCGGTTGTTTTCCAAAAAAAATGAAAATTGCGAAAGTAATACCACTATATAAAAGTAATGACAAACACAGTTTTACCAATTATAGGCCTATTTCTCTACTGCCTCAATTCTCAAAAATTCTAGAAAAACTTTTTAATTCAAGATTACAAAAATTCCTTGAAAAACATCAAATAATAAATGTTGGTCAGTATGGTTTCAGAACACAAAGAACCACTTCAATGGCGATAATTGAGGCAGTAGAAGAAATTACTGATGCACTGGACAAAAATAAATATGCAGTTGGTATTTTTGTTGATCTCAAAAAGGCCTTCGACACAATCAATCACTCAATTTTATTGGATAAATTGGAAAGATATGGTATTCGAGGGAAAGCTGGTAACTGGTTAAAAAGTTATCTAACGGGTTGGGAACAATATGTTAGCATAGGGCATTACCATTCAGAGAAACTTGGTATTACATGTGGTGTTCCCCAAGGGTCAGTGTTGGGACCAAAACTTTTCAATGTATACATAAATGATATTTTTGATGTTTCTCAAGTACTTAAACTCATACTGTTCGCAGATGACACCAACATATTTTTCAGTAGCGATGATTATACTCATCTTGTAATGACTGTAAACAGGGAGCTACAATTAATAAAAAAATGGATGGACATAAATAAATTATCATTAAATATAAATAAAACTAAAGCAATGTTTTTTGGTAATTTTAAATATAATATAGAATTACCAATTATCATTGAAGGTGTACCAATTGATAATGTGAGTGAAAACAAATTTTTGGGAGTTATAATTGATAACAAAATTTCATGGAAACCCCACGTCAGACACATTGTTGTAAAGGCTCACCTTTCAACACATTCACTTCACCAGATGCACCTTGTTTCTTTTCCTCACCTTTGATTGGGTGTGGTGCTTGGCCTTAATTGCACTCACCTGTCACTTGTTATATAAGGACTGCACTCACCTACCCCTCACTCTTTCTTCACTCCCACATGGGGCGGCAGCTGAGGTGAGTTTCTCTTTGAGTCTCCTGAGTTCATGTATCATTTTGAGTTACTTAAATCATACTTTATGTCCTTTTTAGAGAGAGCAGTCCATGTGTGTCTTTCTTTCCTTTATCCGTTATACAATAAAACAACAAAACCTGCAAATGATTGATGACTGCTTATTTTCATTCTAATCGGATGAGCCCATGATGACGACTACTGAAACCCTGAACCTTCCTTCCTCCAAAACACACATAAAAACCAAAATTTCCAGAAGCCTCGCAGTTTTGAACAAAGTGAAACAATTCCTTGATAAAGATGCACTTCGTACTCTGTACTGTACCCTGGTTCTTCCATATCTTACATATTGTGTGGAAGTGTGGGGAAACACATATAAAAATACAACTAATCCATTAGTCACAGTACAGAAACGAGCACTGCGTATAATTCACAAGGCTGGTTATCTAGATCATACTCACAAATTCTTTCTTCAGGCAAAGTTACTTAAATTCCAGGATCTGGTTAATTACAATACATCCATAATTTTGTATAAAGCTTTTACTAAACTTTTACCGGCAAATTTACAAACTAGATTTGAAATTCGAGAAAAGGTTTATAATGTTAGAGGATTTGGAGAATTCAAATTACCCAGAACTCGAACAACCCGTAAAGGTTTTTGTGTGTCTGTATGTGGTGTGAAAATCTGGAACAGTCTGAGTTTACAATTGAAACAATGCAAAAATATTCATAGATTTAAATTTCTCTACAAACAGTTGGTCTGGTCACAGTATACTCAATGATGGTTTTTTAGTGTGCTCTGTAATGTCTGTTCTCTTACCATTGCTGGTATGGATTCAAAAAAAAAAAGAAAAAAAAAAGACTGTGCGTATGTATGTACATATATGTACATGTGTGTGTAGATATATATGTATGTATATGTATGTGTGTATGTGTGTGTTTGTTACTTGTAGTTATTACTGCCTGTTACCTGTGGTAATGTAATTTATAATTTATATATTCTGTATTCAGTTATGAAGGCTCTAATTGTTGCTTGCGAGCTGCAGTTTAGATGCTTGTATGCGCCCGGGGCTGTTGATGGGACTGTATGCAATAATGGGCGTAGCTGCGGGAAGTATATTGTTTTGTTTTGTTTTTTTGTTTTTTTGTTGATGAGTGAGTATAGGGGTGGGATTTAATAAGTTTTCTTCGTCCCACTCCTTTTTCAGGCAATTTTTGTTTTTTGTTTTGTGCATTTTATGTTCAATATAGGTATTTGTTGTGCCTGGAAATGAACAAATAAATGAATGAATGAATGAAAATGAATGAATGAATTGTCAGTATTATGTAGTATGTAATGACATATTTCACCCATTGAACTACAGGGAGTGCAGAATTATTAGGCAAGTTGTATTTTTGAGGAATAATTTTATTATTGAACAACAACCATGTTCTCAATGAACCCAAAAAACTCATTAATATCAAAGCTGAATGTTTTTGGAAGTAGTTTTTAGTTTGTTTTTAGTTTTAGCTATTTTAGGGGGATATCTGTGTGTGCAGGTGACTATTACTGTGCAGAATTATTAGGCAACTTAACAAAAAACAAATATATACCCATTTCAATTTATTTTTACCAGTGAAACCAATATAACATCTCCACATTCACAAATATACATTTCTGACATTCAAAAACAAAACAAAAACAAATCAGCGACCAATATAGCCACCTTTCTTTGCAAGGACACTCAAAAGCCTGCCATCCATGGATTCTGTCAGTGTTTTGATCTGTTCACCATCAACATTGCGTGCAGCAGCAACCACAGCCTCCCAGACACTGTTCAGAGAGGTGCACTGTTTTCCCTCCTTGTAAATCTCACATTTGATGATGGACCACAGGTTCTCAATGGGGTTCAGATCAGGTGAACAAGGAGGCCATGTCATTAGTTTTTTTTCTTTTATACCCTTTCTTGCCAGCCACGCTGTGGAGTACTTGGACGCGTGTGATGGAGCATTGTCCTGCATGAAAATCATGTTTTTCTTGAAGGATGCAGACTTCTTCCTGTACCACTGCTTGAAGAAGGTGTCTTCCAGAAACTGGCAGTAGGACTGGGAGTTGAGCTTGACTCCATCCTCAACCCGAAAAGGCCCCACAAGCTCATCTTTGATGATACCAGCCCAAACCAGTACTCCACCTCCACCTTGCTGGCGTCTGAGTCGGACTGGAGCTCTCTGCCCTTTACCAATCCAGCCACGGGCCCATCCATCTGGCCCATCAAGACTCACTCTCATTTCATCAGTCCATAAAACCTTAGAAAAATCAGTCTTGAGATATTTCTTGGCCCAGTCTTGACGTTTCAGCTTGTGTGTTTTGTTCAGTGGTGGTCGTCTTTCAGCCTTTCTTACCTTGGCCATGTCTCTGAGTATTGCACACCTTGTGCTTTTGGGCACTCCAGTGATGTTGCAGCTCTGAAATATGGCCAAACTGGTGGCAAGTGGCATCTTGGCAGCTGCACGCTTGACTTTTCTCAGTTCATGGGCAGTTATTTTGCGCCTTGGTTTTTCCACACGCTTCTTGCGACCCTGTTGACTATTTTGAATGAAACGCTTGATTGTTCGATGATCACGCTTCAGAAGCTTTGCAATTTTGAGACTGCTGCATCCCTCTGCAAGATATCTCACTATTTTTGACTTTTCTGAGCCTGTCAAGTCCTTCTTTTGACCCATTTTGCCAAAGGAAAGGAAGTTGCTAATAATTATGCACACCTGATATAGGGTGTTGATGTCATTAGACCACACCCCTTCTCATTACAGAGATGCACATCACCTAATATGCTTAACTGGTAGTAGGCTTTTGAGCCTATACAGCTTGGAGTAAGACAACATGCATGAAGAGGATGATGTGGACAAAATACTCATTTGCCTAATAATTCTGCACTCCCTGTATAGCCTATTTTCATGTAGGATATAAAGAAACATTTGACACTAAGGTGACTGATTCCTGAATAGTTAACAATGAATAATGACTAAATCTTAATTAAGGAATATTTTACAGATAAAGATAAATTATTACATGCCAAGTAAGTAAATATAGTGTTAGTATAATGCTTAATTGTATTATTTAACCCTCAAACTCTCAGGTACTTACTAAAAAGCTGGATTTGAACTGATTTTTAAATAGTAAATTTAATAATGTGCTTAAAACTCTGCAGTTGTAAAAGCTAAAATAAATGTTTTTGAACTAAGAACAATGTCAGTATACAAGGTTAATATACAGTTGCTGAAAATTTAATGCACACTTTCTGTAGAAGTAGTTGTTTGATCCAATAAAGATATTTGTACTTGATGAGGAAATATATCAAACATAATACTTTATTACCGAGAACATCAAGCCTGGCTGAAGAACAGATGTTACCTGCGATACAAGCTGTCATGAAGCAAGAGATGCTGCCTGCAATCAGAGCTCTGAGGCCACAGCTGGAGAAATCAGATCGTCTGTCTGGAGCCATGGCAGCTGGGGAAAGAACAATTATGCCGTACAGTTAGGTGTTTAAATTTCATAGGGACATTTTGTTTATAACTTTGGCTCTGTGCTTCTACAGTATGTTTGAACCAGCAATCAGTGTGAAATGGAAATTCAGACCTTCAGCTGTAGTTCAGCGGGTTAAAATGATTAGAGGAATTAAAGGCAGTTTTATACAAGGTGCAAATGTAATTGGACTATTCCCTAAAAAGCTGTTTCATGGACAGGTGTGAGGGAAGGAGCTCTCAGTGGGGGTGAAATAGGCAACAAAACAGCTATTTCCATAAGACAGATAGTGGGAACATTCTGGGAAAAGGATCACACAGGTGAGCTGTGCAACATAAAAAGATAAGGACATTCAGGTAAGACAACAGTGGTGAATCACACGATCCTATTGTAAAGAAAAACCCCTCAACATCACTCAGCCAACCTTACAGGTGGTGGGCAACTTTTACCTGAAGGATGGCGGTGGGAGGTTATTGAGAAACAAACGGTAGCAGATTGATGCAGCTGAGTTTCACCTGTGCTTATTGAGGATTTGATAGGAGAAAGAAGCAATTCTGACACATATAAAAATGGCCTGGTAAATGGCCTGTATTTGTATAGCGCTTTACTAGTCCCTAAGGACCCCAAAGCGCTTTACACATTCGGTCATTCACACACTGGTGATGGCAAGCTACATTGTAGCCACAGCCACCCTGGGGCGCACTGACAGAGGCGAGGCTGCTGGATACTGGCGCCACCGGGCCCTCTGACCACCACCAGTAGGCAACGGGTGAAGTGTCTTGCCCAAGGACACAATGACTGAGACTGTCCGAGCCGGGGCTCGAACCGGCAACCTTCCGATTGCAAGGCAAACTCCCAACTCTTGAGCCACGATCGCCCCACGTATAGAGCTAAACTCAGCGGTCAGATTCAGATGAATATAATAAAATTGACTGTTCAAGTAGTCCAGACATACTGTGAAAGCAAACCAGGAGCTTCAGGAGTGCTACAAGCACCGAGACAGTCAAACTACAGACTGGAAGACCCACAAACAAACAGCTGAACACAGGACCAGCAAAGCATCAGAAAATCTATTCTCTGGTGATGCCCATGGCTTCCAAACCTCAGACTTGTCCTTTGTAGACCAAGGACAAGTTACTATTATATTAGACTGTCCTGTTACATTTGAGCACAACAGCAGAATGACATGAAAAGTTAAAATTGACAGTTTTTTTCTTCTTACCCTTCTATAATCAAGACTTTTTGCTTATTTTCAGTCCTTTAATACTTGAAGGATCCCTGAGCTGTGTCTGGAGAAGAAATTGTGAAGATGTTTTTAAAAGTGCATTTATCAGGTTTGGCCTTGTCATTGTAAATGTCAGGACCGTTGAAATGCATGATTGTTCATCTTTGTAACTTCTTCGCTACACTTCATCAAAATGATGAATGTGGAGTTTTTTCTTAATTTAAAGTAATCATTTTTTCATAGTCACGGTCTGTTCTTTGACTGAAAACAAGCACACAAATTAGACTTGTCCCATTACTTTATATAATAATAGTTATAAATGCGTTTGTTTAAACTTTTGATAATTTTCTGTCTATTTGAGAGTTAGGGGAATTTGGCAGCTACAAGCCCATTCAGCCCACACACTGTAACTTGCCTTAAATGTGACAGATGGGTTCCTTGTTGTGCCAACCAAAAACATCAAGGACACCCCCTCCATCCCACCCCCCAGTCTGTTCATGTGGTGGAGATACTATCAAAAAATAGTGTGCTACAATATAGTTCAGAATTTTTCCAACATCATGAAGTTGAATGTTTTTCTATTTTTTTTTTCTCCTCAGCTTTCGTAACAGGTGTCACTCACACAGCGCTCCAATGGACATCCCCAGTGAAGCAATGTTGGAAAATCCACACAAAGCGTATGTTGCAATGGCTTCAGAATGGACCTGGAACAGAGCAAATAAATCTAGTAAAGAAAACGCATGAAGTTGTAGGTATGCGGGGGGGTGTCATGAATTCCAAAAGCCTACATTTGCACTAATACAGTTTGATGTAAATAAATGTGTATATACCACCCTCTGGTGTTCAGCAAAAATATTGCGCTGGGAAAATTCACAGGCGTCACTTGCCCAATTGACTGACACCTGACTGTCGAAGTTGTCTCCAAGCATTCAGTGCAGCATCGAAACGCATCGAATACCACCAATCAGCTCATATCTGCATTTGCCAGTGACTGCACAGGTGATTGTTCAACAACAACGTGTATCTGTGGATACTGGCCAAGTGACTAGCATAGCTGGAGACAGTCATATGGAAAGTGATGAATGGTCTGATACTGTTCTGTAAACAGAAGGACAACTGCAGTAGATATATTTCAAAGCTGGACACATTCATGGACTCGTGTGGGACAGATATGTTGGCATCTGCACTGATGGCGCACGGGCCGTGACTGGGAGACACGGAGCATTATTTTTTGTCTCAATGCGATGTTGTCTTTGTCCTCGAGGACAAGGACAAAACAGTTTTTCTATATGTTTTTTATTTCCCTGTTTAGTTATAGCTCTCACTTCCTGTTTTTTTTAAATGTTTTTTTAATGGAATCCACAGTTGTTTATCCTTCCTAACTGGATAGACTGATATCTGTGAAGTTCTGCTGACTTTGTATGGCATCGTGATGACAGATGACTGATTCACTGTTTTGTGAACAGTGACTAATCATACTGAGCAAACCAGATAGGGAAAGAACTAAAAATTAGAAGAGAAATAGTGAGAACATGAATAAAACTTACAGAAATGTATTGCTTCACATTGTTCACATATTCTGGCCCCCCTGCCTTCCTCCGGTTTATCAACTCTGACAGCTTCTGAAAGGCCACAAACTCACTAAGGAATGTCTTAATGCCCATCAGTTCAGCAACAATGAAACTGTCCTCAAAGGAAACACCCATCATGAAGGAGAGAGGCATGAACACGTAGGAGCAGATGAGCTAAACAAGGGACACAAAGAAGCAGAAACAATAGAAAAATAGTCACATCAAGCTGTGTTTTATTATATTTATATAAAGTTTATTTTGGAGGGTTGGTGTATGTGTTTGTGTATATTCACTGAGAAGCTGAGCTGTGGACAGTCGAACATCCCTCCCAGCCAGGAGAGGACAGCATCAAAAAAGGACAGCAGGGCCATGAAGGCAATGATGTTGGCTAAAACGCTGGCCACTAGTGCGATTGCACGAGATGCACCAAGGGATGCCGCCTCCAACAAATTCTTGCTTTCACTGACGAAGAAGTCAGAAAGAAGTGACAGGATGAAGCAACAGCGAAATAATTTAAACAGAGTGAATTTAAAGATTGAACTGTAGAAAACCATTGTAACCATTTGAATCAAGTAGACAATAGATGTTGTATGGTGTAGTTATCTGTGTGTTTACTGTGATCACTCCTACCCACCCCTTGTCCATTTTGACTGGTCGATTGGACCTTGAAACTATAGTTTCAGGCCAGAACATCTTAGCAATGGCCAGGGAAGCTGGAGCAGACATTACTGTTGCTGTCAACAAGTGCGTTGCATCAACCTCAAAGGAAAGGCAACAAATGGCAGAGATTAATTTTTCATTTTCTTTTTATCAAATTGTCAAATTCAGTCACAAGCCTTAAATGAAATGAGAAATTACTCTATTTTTTGCATCCTGCTCTTTGAAATTGAGCATTAATAATTACAACAAATGTGACCTTTATTCAGCCATGAAGATGAATCTCTTTTGAGAGAGAGACCTGGTCGAGATAGAGAGCATAACTTTGGATGGTTTTTTTTGATGTTGGGGTAAACTCTGCCCACTGCATTGCAAAATTTAAGCTGCCCAGGTCAATAGAAAAGGTTGAGAAGATAGAAATTGTGTCTTGATTTAAGTTTTCTGTTTTATTTCTGAAAATACTCACGTATTACTTTCCAGTTCGTTAAACTTCTTGTTAAACTGCTGTCCAGTTATCACATGTGAGGTTGTCTTTGAACTTCTTATAGCCAATTTTTTTTTAAATCTTGTCAATCACTCTTGTATTTTCCTGCTGCGTTCCCTGTGTATACTTTTCATTGCTTGTAGTTTAGCACTTTCCCAATTCCCATTTAATTATTCAGACTTGACATGAATTTGCCTTGTGTCTGCCCTTATTCCCTTTATTTGTATTTTTATTTGTTTTTGTTAGTTTATTCACGAGAATAAAATTTTAATCAAGCGCACACAGGACAAGTTTGGGTGCCTAAACACTTTCCAAATATGCCTAACTCTGACAATCTCAACACTTCTTCAAATCCACATCCCATCCTTTCAGCACATCCTCTTCCTCACCCCAAAGGAGATGTAGGCTCCCAAAATGGTACCAGAGATGCTGGCAAAACCTCCTGTCATCACAGCATGGATCTCTGAGAGAGTTAGCTCACTGATATATGGACGAATCAGGAGAGGTGAGTTGGCCTGATGAGAGAGATGACGATGAGGACAGACAATGGAGTCGACTGAGATTAGTTGATCAATACAGTTGATATTAGTGTACTATTGTAAATGGTTACAGTTGCTTACAAGTCCAAGGAATATATTTCCAGCTGCAGCCATTGATTCTGCTGGAGATGTTCCCATGGTAACCTGCATTATGAATCCAATCTGGGGAAAAATCAGTGATGGAATGTAAAACAGGGGAAAACTGTAATAATAATAATAATAATAATAATAATAATAATAATAATAATAATAATAATGTGATAAATATAACACTATCATTATCATTATTATTATTAATATACATTCTCATTCCGTGCTGTCTGTTACTATAACAGTCAACAGTCTTATTTCTAAAATAATGCTTTGAAACAATTCATCTGACTCCTTATACAGCATGTCTTTTTGTGTCTGTGCTCTCCTCCATTCTCACCTTACAAATGAGCCAGGCCATGAAGCCAATGTAGTAGAGCATGGAGATGACAGAGCTTAAAAATACAAGTATTGGCATCACCTGCAGAGAGTCCACAATCAGCAAAATATTTGTAATGCTTCTAGTTATGTTTATACCTTGATATTAAAAACTAGATTGTCCTTTAAACACATTTAGTCACATGTGCGGTTTCACTGGATCGTCATACCTTAAAGGCAAGGAAGTGGTCCGTGTAACTTTCACCAAACACAAACTTTGATCCGGTATCTGTGAAGGACATAAACGCCTGCATAGAGATGTTCAGTTTTCAGCAACAGAAAAAAGAAAATTGTAACAGATGATTTTTTTTTACATTTTAAATGTAGTGTTTCCATCATCTTAAGATTAAATGTCAAATATATGCAGGAGGAACATTTGTTTTAGAAAAGCAGTGATTGCTACATCTGCAAATTTACCAAACGCAACCATACAAGCCACTAAAAAAAGGATGTGTGTGTGTTTAAATATATTTGTGTGTACACCTCTGCTTTGTTTCCAAGCCACCGCAGTGCACCTAAACCAAAAGTGGTCCTGAGAATGAGAAGGCCAAAGATAAACTGCAGCCCAGTCCCAAAAACCAGCGTTTGCCAAGACCACTGCAACACACATGAAAAATACATTTGTCTATGTGCAAAAATACGTGTGTGAATTTGTGCATTTATGCATTTGTAAGCATGTATGTCCGTCTTTTACCCTGAAGGGGTGTTTGGAGAACAGGAGTGTTAAGAAGACGAACAGCAGCAAGCCGAAGAAAGATACCAGCTGTCTAGTCCCCCGCTGGGCCGTGTCCAGAGCAAGCCAGCACACCACGGCTACGAGCACTGACATATATATTATCCTGAAAGAGAAAGAAAGAGGGGAAGTGGAGGAATTCAGAGAGAAGAACACACAGACTCTGTACAAACACTATAGTATGCAGTGTGTATTCCACGTTATGTGTATAATACTGTTATATACCTAAATTTGTGTCAGCTTAGAAACAGAACAAATACACTATTGTGCAAAATCTTGAACCAACTCTCATTTCTTTACGTTTTTCTAGGAAATCTGGAAATGGGTGCAGTGATTTACTAGAATGTGCAAACATAAATAAAAATACTGTACATAAGGCAAAACCAGAGTTAACAGTCAATATCTGGTCTGACCACCTGTATTCTTCCACCTGAACTCTTTGGCAGGCCTTCTTGTCATTTCTTTTAAGTACTCTTAAGGAATAGTTCTCCAGGCTTCCCGAAGGACGTTCAAAGCTAATCTTTGGATGTTGGCTGCCTTTTGTTGTCAAAGGAGCTAGATACACTCCCACTAGATATAAACCTAGTGGGAGTGACCCCCCACAGAGGGACAAAAGGACCCCCTGATGACGCCTGAGCCAAGGTGGGAAACTGGGCGTGGGTCCCAATCAGCCAGAGTTTCGGGTGTGTTCATTGTGAAACCTGGCCCCACCTTATCATGCGAATTCCTGAGGTCAGATGAATTCCTGAGGTCAGATGAATTCCTGAGGTCAGATGAATTCGCATGATAAGGTGGGGCCAGGTTTCACAATGAACACACCCGAAACTCTGGCTGATTGGGACCCACGCCCAGTTTCCCACCTTGGCTCAGGCGATTAGAGGATCATCAGGGGGTCCTTTTGTCCCTCTGTGGGGGGTCACTCCCACTAGGTTTATATCTGGGACTCTCTGCCATTTGACCTTAGAACTGAAGAAGCTTCTCGGATGAGAGGTGAAACGTCTTCAAGCAACTTAAAGAAGTCCAGACGCTTTTCTTTGCAAGCTCCTTTGACTACGATGACTGAGAACCTTCACAGACACGCTGCCTTTTGTTCTGTTCTCTGTCAAGATGATCCCACACTGCTTCAATAATGTTAATGTCCAGGCTCTAGGGATGCTAATCCTTAGCTGATTATGTTCCACTGTGTGTTTTTCTATCCAGGTATGCTTTTACTGCATCAGCAGTGTGTTTGTCATCATTATCATGCTGAAAAATGAAGCTGTTGCCAATCAGATACTTTCCAGATGGTGTTGATTGGTTGATCAGAATCTGATCATACTTTTCTGACTTCATAATGTTATTTTGACAGGATCCCCAACACCACCAGCTGAAATGTGGCCCAAACCCATATTTTACAGATGGCTGTAGACACTCACAGTTGTATCTCTCTTCTAAACTCTTCCGCACATACTGTATTTACATTGAGAACAAATGATGTGTTCTTGTGACAAGCTGCTAGTAAGAAAGCATACAGTTTAGATGCAGCTTACAATCTATGTTGAAGTTAAGTGGGGTTTTTTTTTTTTAGGTCCTTGAAAGATTCATAGGTCAGTGTTACAAGGTTTAATAAAGAAAAGCGGGGGTGGGTTGGTGGGTGGTGGTGGGGGTACCCTGATCTTGACTTGCACCGGGTTGGCCGGCCTCTAGCGGCATTGGCTACCCATCACCCCTGGGACTCCCAGCCATTGGCCATTGGTGCACCATCGGGTCTCCCTCCTACTCTTGCTGAGATGGGTGCTCAGATATAGCTGACAAGTTTGGCCCCAGGTCTTCAGCGTTCTTGGGGCTGCAGATGGCCCGGTTTTTCCTGGATCCATCTCTGTCTGCCTCTGGCTCCTGGGGGGCATTATTGAAGCTTCTCACCTTCATTATCAAGTACATTTCGTGACAAAAACACACTCTCTTTCTCTCCCTCACACTCACACACCTGGTGTTGTATGTGTCACGGTCCTGAGTATGTGGACTCAGTGTTTTTCTGTTTGTATTAGTTATCTTTGTTTTCATGATGTGTTTTGATTCTCTTGGGTTTGATTTCTGTCACTGTATCCCCTAGTTTAGTCCACGTCTGTTCAGTTTCCTGTTTTACTTTGAAAGTCTGTGTACTATGTCAATGTGTTGAGTTTTGCCTCCCCTTGTCTTGTCATGTCTGATGAGTCCCAGCTGTGCTCTCCTCCTGTTTCACATTCCCTAATCACCTCAGTATGTATTTAAGCCCTGTGTTTTTCCCTGCCAGTTGTTGCGTCCTCCACGTTTGTTGTGTGTGTATCCATGGTCGTCTTCCTTCAGCATCCCCTGTCTAGTTAGTTTAAGTTGTTGTTTATGTATCGTCCAAAGGTGACTCTCCAGCAAATAAAGCCGTCGTTTAAGTTAATGTTTTGTCTCCGAGTCCTGCACGTGGGTCCAGTCACTGACAGCCACACAACTCACCGTGACAGAAGGACGCAACCATAACATGGACCCAGCGGACTCAGCTCACGTTGAGAGAGAGGTGGACCTTGCTCGCATCCTCGGACTGATGACTCGCATTAGCCACGCCTCAGATTTGCAGACGTTCTCAGTCGGGCTGAATGCAATACAAACCATATTTGACAGAAATCCTCAACTGCGCAAGCTGTCTATTGCCTCGGAGTTCAGCCGTTCGCTGACCCAGGCTAAGGAGGCAGTCAAAGCCCGGGAGCTGGCCCAATTCACCCTCATCTCCTCATCCACACTGCCTCAGTCACAGCTAGCAAGCCTTCTCATGCCGCCGCAGCAGGCGGAACATTCTAAAGCCCCTCTGCAGCAGCTGAAGTCGCAGCATCGGACTCCTTCCTCCCTCACGTCTGGTTCCGACCACCCCTCACCTGCCTCATGCCTGGCAGGAATGTGGTCAGAGGATGAGGGACCAGTCACTGTTGCTCCGACACTCTCCGTTTTTTCTGTCGCTCCGGTTTCTAAGAGAAAGCGGCGTTCTCATCGTCGCCGTCCCTCACCGCAACCCGAGTCCAGTTCTGAACTGCTGGACGTGGTGAGTGAACAGAACAGTTGTCACCCGGCTTCTTCCACGCTGGGAATTTCCAGCTCTGAGCCGGCGAATTCGGAGTCGGTTAACTTTTTGACTGTTAACTCAGGGTCTGCAAAGACAGAAACTGATGATCCCAAGGTGGCTGACTCTGAGGTTGTCTTTCGGGACTCTGAGCATTCTAATCTTCCCTCTTTTGTTTCTTCAAAGTTTGAGAATATTCAGGAATCAGATGACCTTATTTCAGAGTCAAAAGAGGTTTTTGTCCTGTAACTGAGAGTGGTGTTTCTGGGTTTCATTCTGAAAAGACTGGGGTTTCTGTTTTCGCTTCTCTTGGGTGGCTGTAGCTCAGGTGGTAGAGCAGGTCATCTACTGATCGGAAGGTTGGTGGTTCGATTCCCGGCTTCCCCCTAGTCTGCATGCCAAATATCCTTGGGCAAGATACTAACCCGAAATTGCTCTCCGATGCATTCATCGGAGTGTGAATGTCAGTTGTGCTTGTGCGAATGGGTGTGAATGGGTGAATGCACAAGTTGTGTAAAGCGCTTTGAGTGCTCAGAAGAGTGGAAAAGCGCTATATAAGAACTAGTCCATTTACCATTCTCAGGCAGGTTATGTTGATTCCGAGCCATCTGTTTTTGGATCAGTTAATAGTGAGTTTCCAGATGTAGATTATATATGTGAATCTGTTATGAAATTTTCTGACTTGGACAATCATGATCTCACTCGGGACATTAAAGATGCAGCTCAAAAGACTATTTCTCTTACTGCTAAACTAAACAGGGACAGTTCAATTTCCCAGCCACATTCCATCTATGCTGTGCAGGCTATACCTCATGAGGCTGTTGTTGGTGTTGCTTCACCCATGGTTTACGCGGCTCACCAGCCAGTTCATTCTGAGGCTTCCTATGATAAACCTCATGTTTCCATAACCTCCCCCGAGTTAAATTTCAGAAGCCTAGAGTCTGCTTATTCAAAGACTGTTTGTGTTGCTCATTGTGAACTCTTCCAGACTATACGTCCTGTGACTGTCCAGGTTAAGACCAACCAGGTGTCATCTGCTGTTACCAAGCTGGCAAAAATACTTGGTTTGAACACTGCAGAAGTGGTTGCTCAAGTTAAAGTTTCGGATCCACGATCATGTTTGTATGACTCTGTGCGCCGTGCTTTTCAGCCAGTAGCCCTGGACACTGTGTGTGCAACTTCCCAGGCTGCGTTTTGTAAGACTGTGTTTTATGTTGCTTCACACCCAGTTTCTTCAGATACCGCTTGTATAATTCCTCCAGCACCTGTGACTGCCCCTGAACTCGTTTTTTCTAAGACTGCTAACGTCAACCTGGACAACTTAAGAATAGCGGTTTTACCAAGGTCAGCCTGCCGTAAGTCTCGGTTTTCTAGAACCATGTCTGGTACCATAAACCTGGTTTTCCCAGTGACTGTTACAGCTCCTCTGCTCTGCTCTCCGCGTCCGGTTCCAGTTCCCAGGCAGACTATCGCTCCGTTCATCCCTGCACCTGTATCTGCTCCACGGGCGGGGATGGTGGGCGCCCGGTCGTGGCCTGTGCCTGTTCTGGTTCCCTGGGTGGGGGCAACTGAGACCCCGCTGACTCCTGCACCCGTTTCAGCTCCTCGGGTGGGAGCAGCGGCGGTCCAGCTAGCTGCTGCACCCACACCGGCCCCCAGGGGTACGGCAGCCAGAACACAGCTCTTCCCTGGCCCTGTATCTGTTCTTCAGGTGGCGGTGGCTGAGGTTCGACCAGGCCCAGTACCCGTCCCTGTTCCCCGGAGAGGAGTTGCTGAGAGTCGGTTACCCGCTCTGTTGCATGTTCAACAACCATCACTACACCCAGCACGACCATCATCGCGACCACCACTACAACTTCTGTTTCAGTCAACCGTCCAGTCTCACGTCATGTTAGCTGGGGGTTCAGGTGAACCCAACCAGCGACCTGCCTCGTCTGCTGGGGGTTTAGGAGAACCCAGCCAGCCTCAAGTGTCGGCTGCTGGAGGGCCCGTGGAGCCCGTCCAGCCTCATGCCACGTCTGCTGGAGGGCCCGAGGAGCCCGTCCGGCCTCATGCCACGTCTGCTGGAGGGCCCGAGGAGCCCGTCCGGCCTCATGCCACGTCTGCTGGAGGGCCCGAGGAGCCCGTCCGGCCTCATGCCACGTCTGCTGGAGGGCCCGAGGAGCCCGTCCGGCCTCATGCCACATCTGCTGGAGGGCCCGAGGAGCCCGTCCGGCCTCATGCCACGTCTGCTGGAGGGCCCGAGGAGCCCGTCCGGCCTCATGCCACGTCTGCTGGAGGGCGCGAGGACCCCGTCCAGCCCCACGCCTCGTTAGCTGAGGGTCCTGGAGGACCCAACCAGCACATCCTCACATCTGCTGGTGGTCCTGGAGGACCCAGCCAGCACATCTCCACATCACCTCCTGCAGCCGTCCCGCTGCCGTCAGGTTCCGCAGCCGTCCCGCTGCCGTCATCTTCGCCTGGTCTGGCCTCCGCATCCTCATCATCTTCGCCTGGTCCGGCCTCCGCGTCCTCATCATCTTCGCCTGGTCCGGCCTCCGCGTCCTCATCATCTTCGTCTGGTCCGGCCTCCGCGTCTTCATCTTCGTCTGGTCCAGCTTCAGCTCCGCCTTCGTCTGGTCCTGCCTCGTCTGGTCCTGCCTCGTCTGGTCCTGCGGTTGCCACGCCGCCGTCGGTGCCAGCTCGACCTGTTCCGCCTCGCCTCTGCCAGCTGTTTTCCAGGCAGCTAAGTTGGCATCATGGCCTTCGGGGACGGCCTCCGGAAGGAGTTCGTCGCCACCACTGGCATCGCGGCCGCCCTCCGGACCTGCTCAGTGGCCACCACTGCCTTTCGAGTGGTCGGCCTCCAGAACTGTTTGCCCGTCGCCGCCGTTGCCGTGTGCACGGCCGGCCTCCAGAACTGTTTGCCCGTCGCCGCCGTTGCCGTGTGCATGGTCGGCCCCCTGAACTGTTTCGGCTCTTGTGTTGTCGACTCCCGGACTTTGCTATGGACTCGTGGATAGTCTTGTTTTGTGTTGACCTGTTTTTGGTTTGTTCTGGTCTCTTGTGCTCCTTGTTTTTTGTTTGGTCTCTGTCCCTCCGTCCTGGGCCCCCTCCGCCCACCCTGGCCTGGTGCTTTGTGCCTTTTTTGTTTGGGGCTGTCGGGCGCCAGCCCTTTGAGGGGGGGTACTGTCACGGTCCTGAGTCTGTGGACTAATACAAACAGAAAAACTTCTGTTTGTATTAGTTATCTTTGTTTTCATGATGTGTTTTGATTCTCTTGGGTTTGATTTCTGTCACTGTATCCCCTAGTTTAGTCCACGTCTGTTCAGTTTCCTGTTTTACTTTGAAAGTCTGTGTACTATGTCAATGTGTTGAGTTTTGCCTCCCCTTGTCTTGTCATGTCTGATGAGTCCCAGCTGTGCTCTCCTCCTGTTTCACATTCCCTAATCACCTCAGTATGTATTTAAGCCCTGTGTTTTTCCCTGCCAGTTGTTGCGTCCTCCACGTTTGTTGTGTGTGTATCCATGGTCGTCTTCCTTCAGCATCTCCTGTCTAGTTAGTTTAAGTTGTTGTTTATGTATCGTCCAAAGGTGACTCTCCAGCAAATAAAGCCGTCGTTTAAGTTAATGTTTTGTCTCCGAGTCCTGCACGTGGGTCCAGTCACTGACAGCCACACAACTCACCGTGACAGTATGTTTGTTTTTCTTACGGGAGTGGCAGTTGGCAATACGTTGTACATTTCTTTATTTCACCCGCCCCCTTTTTTCTGCTTGTCCTGCCTTAGTCATTGTCATACAGTATACCACATATATCTGAAATGACACAAATAGAAATGAAGACATAAAGAGATAAACCCTGAACTAGAGGAGTGTGCAGAGAATTTATGTTTTTAACATGACAGTGCATTCAGATCATAATTCTGATCGCAAAAGCTGCTAGACAGAACAGGATTTTAAAAGAATGTAATATGGTTTGTAGACATAAGCCAAAGGCTGTACTGTAGGTCAAGCATTGATGTTATGAATAATAAAGCAGTATATATATATTTAAATCATCGCTTACCATCTACAAGATAAAGAAAATTAAAATTATCCAGGTGGGGTGCATTTCAGCAAATCATTTTATTGTGTTTAATGCAACACTCATGTCAGTCTCACTAATCAGAAACTTTATCCGTCTGAGGATGCCGTGATTTTTAGAAAACTAAGAAACCCTCCACATGCTGAACTGTCTCGCACATCATTCACATCAACGAGGGATTTTTGGTATGCTATCTTTACAGTCCCTCACATTTTTTCTTCCTGTGTCATTATGGTGAAAAGATCCGTTCTCTCAGCCCACCTGGCCAACCCCTAGGTGCCCAGTTCCTTTGTCATAGAAGGTGCACATGGGAGCAGAAAGGCTGAAATATGATTTGCCTCATTTCTCACCATCTGATCCCACACCAGTTCCTGCTGAGAAGGTCTCTGATAGGAGCAAGAGCCTCCCACACTTGCTCACCATATCGTTCCATCATCCAATCCCAGACCAGGAAAAAAATGGTTACCAAGGAGATGACCAGCAGCCCAACAGCCCGATGGAAGTTCACAACACATGCCGCTATCACCATGGCAACAAAGCCTGAAACAAATATAGAATCAATGTGTTACATCCTCGCATGACCCTCAGACTACTGACATGTTAATGAAATGTTTTTATTTAGACTACTGCATTATCTGTTTTGTATCTAATTAGCTAATTAGCTTAGCTAGTAACATGATTAAACAAATTCAATTGTTACCTGAACATTAAAATGCAAACTATACTATAAATAGCTAAAATGTATAGGTAAAGAAGAATGAATTAATGTATTTTATCAAAGGTGGTGTAAGATTTTTTTTTCCACTCAGAGTATGATAATTGTTTACAAATGGAATTCATGATTAAACTTTTTTACTCAAATAAAAGTAAAAAAGTACATGTTCTCAAATGTATTCAGCATTTAAATGTAATCCTTTGAAGGACTTTTAAGGCAGCTATTTATGTGTTAAGCTAACAGACAAACATTTTCATTTCCTTTTATGATGCTGCTAAAAGTACTTACAGCTATTTATTTATGCACAGCTTTTTAAAAGTCCAGCCATAGGTCTGGCCACTGCCACCAACACATTAATTCTTTTCTTTTTCAGCCAGACTTTTGTATATTTGCTGTTTGAGACAATTTGGGCCAAGCTTTAAGTGTTGGATAGATGACCTCACATTTGGTTGTATAATACTTGGTATACAGAGGAGTTTATGTTCAGCTGCAAGGTATGGGGCACCTTTTGTAAACTGAAACATGCTGCAATTAACAGCAACATTTTTCCACGTTTATCTCAAAAGCTTACAAAAACATGTTTTTTCGAGTCATTTTTTACAACATTTACTAAAATATTTGTAACTTTTTATATCTAAAATACAATTTTAAATGTTAAATCTAAGTATTATATTTAAAACTAAATGTTAAAAGTTTAATCTTAGTATTATATTTAAATCTAAATGTTAAGTCTAAATGTTAAATCTAAATGTTACGGGAAACTAGATATTTAGCTAACATGCAAATTTACAACGACAAAATGGCTCATAGCAGTGAGATGTGACCATCAGGGGAGAGATTTTTTTTATATTTAAAAATTGTATTTTAAATATATATATTCAGCTTACAAACAGCGCCACTTAGCAATGTGCACCGGTTCAGTGGTGTCAGAACAAGCCCATATCATGACTCCACCACCATGCTTGAAAGCTGGTGTGAGGTGTTTGCGTTGATATGTTGTGCTTGGTTTTTGCCTGATGTGATGCTGTGCATTATGGTTAGACATTTCCACTTTGGTTTCATCTACCAAAGGACAGCGTTCAAGAGGTTTTTTGGTTTATTTAGATGCAGCTTTAGAAACCTAAGCTGTGCTGCAGTGTTCTTTGTCGAGGGAAAAAACTCTCTCCTGGCAGCCCTTCTAAGCAAGTCACTTGTTCAGTTTTTTCCTCTAATTGTAATGTCATGAATTTTAACACTTTACTTTTTTTTTTTTCAATAAACGTTTTTTTCTGAGTATTGTCTGGTTTGACCTTGGGGTGAACTGATGGGGATGTCCATTCCTGGGAAGATTGTGTTAACACACGCCTGAATGCTACAGACCAGCAAACTGCCAAAAACTGCAGAGGTGCTCAGGCTTGCTGATCATCAGTTAATCAAGTACATCTGATTAGCAGCACCTGCCTGCGAACTACCCTTGCTATAGAAGCATCAAGGGCATAATAAATTTTCAGCACCACTCTAAAAAAAAAACCCTTTTTTTTAACATGATGGTATGTTTTTTTTTCCTTTTAGATCTACATCAATTTACTTCAATCAAGTGTAATAACCACAACAGATTGAAACATCGTAAGATCATCTTTTATATGTTATTGGTCCCTCCATTTATATTCAAATCAGTTTGATATCAAGAATGTGTGTGAAGTAATCAGTAGCAAGCCTGTTCTAAAGTGGAAGAACAGAGCATTAAGTAAAGATATTTGTTTTTAAGATGTAGACAGTGAAAGTAAAAGGATGTCAGAAAAATTGACGTGGGGGTGCACGTGAAAAAGGCTGGAAACCATAGAATGTACTTTAAAGCCTGTGCACGCTAAAAAGATCGTTTTACATTTCAATTCCCTACTCTGGTTATTTTTGTATTATGGACTCATGACAAGGTGTTTTGAGCTGGAATCTATTATCTACTAAAGATGAATTGAGATGAAAAAACGTGTTTCATTAAAGCTCATATTATCTACATGTACTCCACACACTCCTATCCTGAATTTTTGAATGATGGCACTCACCACTAGATGTATTCAGTACTCACCACCTGGCAGAAAAGCAGGTTTGGGGTCATCATCAGTGCTAAAACATTAACTAAACTTTTAACCTTTTATACAGTCAAAGATTAACAAGCCAGGTGTTTTGAAAAGCAGATATCCTACAAAGGGACTCAGATAATGGAATAAATAATTGCCTAAATTTTGGTGTGTTGTTATCTTTGAATCAATAAGGTGTCACGGTACCATTCGTGGGATGCGAAATGTCATTTTGTGTCTGCCTGGACAGACCTTGACAAGTCCTTTTAGTACACACCGCACATACTCTGATAAACCAAGTCTTGATTTTTCCACTGACAATGAAAGCGATTTGTAGTAAATTAAACTTTTACTTTTTCAGTCTGTTCCACAAAAACATGCTCACATCAATTTGCTCTAAAGGCAAAGAACATGCAGGTCCACTCACCTGTTAGGCTAATTTGTAAATTTAACAGCCCTTTACAACTCTGTACAAAATTAGAAATAGATTCTCCTTTTATGCCTTTGTATTTTAGCCCTATACAACTATAACCTACTTAGGGACCTGAGTTACACTTTAACAGATACAAACACAGATAATTTACCAGCAGCTAAAACTAGCTGGCTAATCAGGTGAATCTGGTCTTTGTGCTTTGCCATATAGCCCTGGAGTGCCTCCACTTTCTTTTCCAGCAAGCTGTTGACACACAGATAAGGGGAGTAAGGAGAGAGGTCATAAATGTTAGAACAAATGGCTCACAAAAGAAAAGCTGGTGATTCAGAAGAAATGAAGAAACACTGTGTCTTTGGTTAAAAATGAGAAAGGACAAACCTCTTGTTGTGTTGTCCCATCTTTGCCGACGCATCGTCTATACCTTCGGATGAGATTTCCACATCAGTGCATATGTGCTGCTGTTCCTGTCACACATGTATTGAGGATCATTCATATTAGAAATTTGGCAGAGAGGACCCAGAAGCAATCAACAAACTTGTCTTACATGGATGTTTGGTCAGTGAGGCAAAAAAAGATCAAGAAAAGGATGTGTGTGCGTGTGTGTGTGTGGGGGGGGGGGAGGGGGGGGGGTTAGAGGCAGTCAGTCAGACAAGTGGAAAGCCCATTTTGAGACTGCGGTGACTGAAGTTCTTGGATGGGATTGTTTACACAGCTCTTGCACAATGACATTCTTCTTCAAACCCTAGACAAAGATTTATTTTTCCTTTTGCACGATGGCAATAAATTTTTTTTTTCATTCTTTCTGTATTATTTGTCAGGTTTCAATGTTATTAGTTTCTTCGTTTTAGTTTTAAAAATGTATTTAGATGGGGCATTTTTCCTGTTATAAGATTTAAGAAGTACAAAGCAGAGTGAACTTCCTATTTGTTTGCCCAACACAAACAAACCAGTGCCACCTCAGTGTTTGTTTTGTTGGAGAAATTTGGTTGATTTTAATGACTGAAAATGAAGACATTCCTGTATATTTAATTTGTTTTATTTAGGTTTTGTTGGATTATAATATTATTTTATGCCATGTTATACCCCTAATTGAAGATTGTGAATTATTATGTAGTTTTAGTTTGCATTATTCTCCTGAATTAGAAGAAGGTGATAACTATTGCATTTGTTAAACTGATTTGCATTACATTAGACTGCTGATTTATTGTGAATGAATGATATTGTTTTATGATGCATTATACTGCTGAGTTATAAGAAATGCTGTTCGCAGAAAGTCATTGCCTTATTTGTCTGATTAGAAGAGAACAGAACATACTGGAGTTTTCTGCCCCATCTCAGCAGGAGCAGATAAACAGGGAGCCAAGGTCGTAGCTTAGGCGCCGTGTGAGAGAAAGAATGTGAATGTTTAGGCTTTTATGATAAGGTGGGGGCCACTAGAGGCTATAAGAGTTTAATCAATGCTCCACCATTTTGAGATCTGATGCTGTCTGTGTACGGTGTCCATCTCCCACGCGTGTGATCATTAAAATCATCGTTCGACTCAACCCGGCCGGACCAGTGTTGTTATTGTGGTTTTTCCTCTTGTATCCATCCCCAATATTTGAATCCGTAACAGTTTGGGGGCTCGTCCTGTGGTATTGGGGTGGAAGTTGGAGGTTTGGACGGTCCGAGGTTGTCGAACGGACAGGCACAAGCCAGTGGTCTGACGTGAGTGGGCATAAGCCGGCTTACAAAGGTAAGGCACTACCTGTTGAATCTATTTCCAAAGTGTGCCAAATTGGACATGATAAAATTAAAGTCTACTCACTGAAATTACTGGTGGATGTCTGTTTTGATTTTGATGAAAAATCTCATGAGTTAAAGCAGTTAGAGTCTGCTAAGAAGAAGTTAAAGCAGTTAGAGTCTGCTAAGAAGAAGTTAAAGCAGTTAGAGTCTGCTAAGAAATTGGGTTAGAGTCCCAAGTAGTTTGGTAGAGAGTTGGTCATTTTGTTGGTTAGAGTCCAAATTGGTTATAAGAGTGAACCTGAGTGGTCATTTTGTGAGTTAGAGTCTCCATTGACCTCTAGGTTGCACTTGCCTCAGTCAGACTCTTGTTTTGGGGTGCTGACTGTTGTTTCAAAGTGTTATAAATTATTATTAGAGTCTGCTAAGAAGCGCATAGCCCGGAGGTTACACTCCCTCCTGGCAGTGGACGCGCGACCTTGACCTGTCGGCGAGTTAGTTCAGTTTGGCTTAACTGTGGGGTACAGGGCATCCTGGAATAAGCTAGGAGTTAGAGTCTCCTTACCGTTTGTAACGGTATCTGCGCTTTTTTGGACACTGTTAAATTGAGTTAGGGACTTTAGAGATTAGGCCAGATACAGTTAGAGTCTGATACTGGTTAATTGATTACAAAAAAGTTGGACTTTCTTCGGTTGGACCCGTTAACTTGAATTTGTCAAAATTGTGTAGGCGCTAAAGCTGTCAGGCCTGAGAGTGATTGTAAATATAGGACGTCTTTGTAATATAAAATAACAGAGCTGTGTGTGAAATGAGACTGTGTGTAATGTGCAGCTGCAGCGCTGCGAGCTATTTTTAGACGGTGTGTGAACATGCAAATGAGGTGGCTGCTGTGAAGCTGGGGCGATCGTGGCTCAAGAGTTGGGAGTTCGCCTTGTAATCGGAAGGTTGCTGGTTCGAGCCCCGGCTCGGACAGTCTCGGTCGTTGTGTCCTTGGGCAAGACACTTCACCCGTTGCCTACTGGTGGTGGTCAGAGGGCCCGGTGGCGCCAGTGTCCGGCAGCCTCACCTCTGTCAGTGCGCCCCAGGGTGGCTGTGGCTAGAATGCAGCTGCCATCACCAGTGTGTGAATGGGTGGATGACTGGATATGTAAAGTGCTTTGGGGTCCTTAGGGACTAGTAAAGCGCTATATAAATACAGGCCATTTACAGGCCAAGCGCACAGACGACTTTTGCTTGCTGTTTAGCGTGTTATTGAGTTTTATAATTATGATTTGCAAACAATGATACATGCCTGTAATTAAAACGCTGATTTTGCTGATTATAATATTACAAATAAGGTTTTGAATGACTACGATGAATGTTTGATGTTTGGCTGGGTTTTGATATAGAAGAGACAAATCGTGCATGATTTAGACCGGCACTTCAGTCGGCAGAGTAAGATTGTGTGATAAATACGGGGGTGATTTGTTTCAGTTTTGTGGTGTGAAATATGTTGGGTTTTTAAAACTGACGTAGAGAAAGGAGAAATAAAGGGAGAGTGGAGAATTATTGAGAAGTAGAGAGAGGAGTGTGTTGGGAGACTGGCATGTAGTCTGCACTGTAAAGGTGGGCGTGTTGCCTGCTGGTCTATTTAACAGTGATGAAAATGATATTAAATAAATCTCTTAGTGTGTTGATACAGGAGGCTACGGGCCTGGACCAACTGCCCCCCACAAGCACAGCGGCCGAAGCAAAATTATAGTAATGGAAACCACACTCAGCAAGAATCAGCAGCTGTGGAAAAGACAGCAGCTAGCAGAGAATTAGAGGAGAAATTAAGAGAAGTTTTAACACATAAAATTGGGGCCAACAGACTTGTGGAGGTTGGGAAGGCGTCCGGAGCATCACAACAAAAGGTGAAACAAAAACACACACAAGCAGAGAAATGTGAGAGAAAGGCACGTGTTAGAGAAATGCCTTGTTTGAGAAAAAAGTTAAATTAACCCACCTACAAACGCACACACACGCAATGAAGAAACAGCTTACATTCATGAACATGTGAAGATTTTCCAGCAAGGTTAAAGCAGCGAAACTTAACATACACCTGTTGTTAAATGATAAAGTTTATCCACTACTAACAAATAAACTCTCTGGATTGCAGGACAACAACTTAACTTCAAAAAAAAGACACTGGTCTCACCAACCAGTGATGACACGACAAATTTAGTGGTTAAAAGAGTCAAATTGTGACATGTTTTCTGCTGATTGATTAATACAAGTGATTACTGAATGAAAGAAAATTCCATTTTTGGGGTTTTAAACACGATCTTAAGAATTTTAACATGCACCTGTGTTGTCCTGTCAACTTGGTGGGTCATGAGTTGATTATATGGTGAGAAAAAACAAAAAAAGGGGGAGAGAAGGCTGACACAGGGCCTGGCCCCGTTGTTTCTCCCCTTTCTGAATAACGCAGCCAAAACAACATCATTTTCCTGTCTAACAAAAGTTAGACTCTTTTTCTCTAATTGATCTTTCTGAGTTAACTTCAATAATTACTTCCTCCAAACCATCAACGTGTCTTTTAGACCCCATTCCTACAAAACTGCTCAAAGAAGTCCTGCCATTAATTAATTCTTCGATCTTAAATATGATCAACCTATCTCTAATGATCAGCTATGTACCACAGGCCTTCAAGCTGGCTGTAGTTAAACCTTTACTCAAAAAGCCATCTCTAGATCTAGCAGTCTTAGCTAATTATAGGCCAATCTCCAACCTTCCTTTCATATCAAAATCCTTGAAAGAGTAGTTGTCAAACAGCTAACAGATCATCTGCAGAGGAATGGTTTATTTGAAGAGTTTCAGTCAGGTTTCAGAGCTCATCACAGCACAGAAACAGCTTTACAAATGATCTTCTTATGGGCTCTGACAGTGGACTCATCTCTGTGCTTGTCCTGCTAGACCTTAGTGCAGCATTCGATACTGTCGACCATAATATCCTATTAGAGCGATTAGAACATGCTGTAGGTATTACAGGTACTGCACTGCAGTGGTTTGTATCATATCTATCTAATAGACTCCAATTTGTTCATGTAAATGGAGAGTCCTCTTCACACACTGAGGTTAATTATGGAGTTCCACAGGGTTCAGTGCTAGGACCAATTCTGTTTACATTATACATGCTTCCCTTAGGCAGTATCATTAGAAGACATAGCATACATTTTCACTGCTATGCAGATGACACCCAGCTCTATCTGTCCATGAAGCCAGAATAACACACACCAATTAGTTAAACTGCAGGAATGTCTTAAAGACATAAAGACCTGGATGGCCGCTAACTTTCTGCTTCTTAATTCCGATAAAACTGAGGTTATTGTACTCGGCCCTGAAAAGCCTAGAAATATGGTATCTAACCAGATTCTTACTCTGGATGGCATTACCTTGACCTCCAGTAACGCTGTGAGGAACCTTGGAGTCATTTTTGACCAGGACATGTCCTTCAATGCACATATTAAACAAATATGTAAGACTGCGTTCTTCCATTTGCGCAACATCTCTAAAATTAGAAATATCCTGTCTCAGAGTGACGCTGAAAAACTAGTTCATGCATTTATTACTTCCAGGCTCGACTACTGTAATTCATTATTATCAGGATGTCCAAAAAACTCACTGAAAAGCCTTCAGCTAATCCAAAATGCTGCAGCAAGAGTCCTGACAGGGACTAGAAAGAGAGAGCATATTTCTCCTGTTTTGGCTTCCCTTCATTGGCTTCCTGTTAAATCCAGAATTGAATTCAAAATCCTGCTCCTCACATACAAGGTCTTAAATAATCAGGCCCCATCTTATCTTAATGACCTTGTAGTACCATATCACCCTATTAGAGCACTTCGCTCTCGCTCTGCAGGCCTACTTGTTGTTCCTAGAGTATTTAGTCCAAAAAAACAAAAAACAAAAAAAAAACAAGGAACTGTTTTCCTTTAAAATGATGACGTCATCTTGCTGGTGAGGGAGGCTCGAATAAGTTGCGCGTGAGACTCCATTATCAGCAATATCTGGTATGAATGTGTGTGGATGTGTGACTGGACTGTGATGGACTGACGACTAAAAGTTTTAACTGACTTGATAATGAGACAAAAACGGTACCAACTTTAGGATTAGTAAATGTCCACAAACAATTCACCCAGCCTGTAAAAGAAGGGTGGATGTTTTGTCTTGCTTTGTTTTGTTTTTGCAAGAACAGAAGGATGACAGAGACTAAAGGGGGAGGCTGTAGCTTCACATGAGTGTGAACTGCAGACTTAACCCTTTGGTTGCTAATTTTGAGTTACTGATGTTTGCATTAAGAAAAGTGTGTTTTAGTAGCTGTGTTTCGATTAATGTATCACAGTATATTGTTGGGAATGTTAAATGCTAAAGGGAAGAAGAGGTTTGATTTCACTCATGACTGTCAGGGTTCCTGGGTCGTTGACCCAGTGATTTCAGTTTGTTCATGTTCAGTTTAGTTCGCCACATTAATGTTCTCACTTCCTGTTTTTTCCCCGTGTCAGTTTGTCTCCCCTGTCATTAGTCAGATTATGTTCAGCCCTGTACTCACCTGTTTCCAATCATTGTCATCGTTCAACCTGTGTATTTAAGTTCCTCGGTTTCACCAGTTCTCTGTCGTGTCATTGATGTACGTCTGATGGTAATGTGTCTCTCCGCCAGTATGTTCAGTTAGTTAGTCAGTCAGCCAGCCATTATTCCAGTCTTTCAGCCAGCCAGCTACTCCATCGTTCCTGCTTTATTCATTACCCTCCAATAAATCCTCTTCATTTCTGCACCGTGAGTCCAGCGTTTGGGTCATCTCTTCCACGCCTCCACACACACCGCTGACAGAATGACACGACCCGTGCCAAGAAGACACGCTTTTGACCCAGCGGACTCGGACCTTTTCGAGCGGCAGGACGCAGCGCTCTCCATTTGGGCGGAGAAGCTCAGGTGGAAACAGCGGTTCTTCTCAGAGAGGGAGCACATCTTTGAGGGGACTCGTCTGGCTCTGGGTGGGCCTCGGAGACGCCGCGGTCCTCCACCTGCTGCCTCACCTGCATCGGAGCATTCGCCGCGGAGAGTGGGCATCACAGGCCAAGCTTCGGCTCCTCGCTCGCCCGCCAGCCATTTTACTCACCGGACCTTCAACCTCGCCATGGCACGGCGGCTCCGCCTCGCACCTCGGCTCAATGGAGGCTCCCGTGCCAGAGGCTCGGCTGTGTACCCCGCCCGCTGCCTCTTCCCGGAGAAGGCGGCGCACACGCCACCATAACATGGACTGTTTTCAGATGGTGAGTTCCAGCGACTGTCTTCCACCCTCCACATTCGACTCTTCACTTAAAACAAATAGCAAACTTATCCCTGATCCGTGGGGTGTTTCCCTCCTGGAGGAGGATGTAGACTGGGAAGAATTTTTCAGCTCTGCTCCCTCTGAGCTGGGATATATTAAGGACAATAGCCGCACTTCAACACCCTCGACGACCGTTCAATTAAAGACTGTAAATAGTGGTGGCAGGAGGACCAAAATAATCGCAGAGAAACCTTCCAGTACCACACACCCAGTCACTGTTTCCACACCCATCATTCAGCCTTTTCCTACCAGCGCAGCGGCCCAGATTCGGCCTTCCTCTTCAGCCGTTTCACCTCCTCAGAGGACTAGGGCCCAGCCCACACCCACAACGGTGCCAGCTCCCAGGAGGAGGGCAGCTGCGATCCAGTCCACCTCCACACCCGCTCCTGTTTCACGGGTGGGGGTGACTGGTGTCCAGCCACCTTCCGTGCCTGTCCCAGCGCCCAGGCTGAGGGCAACCAGAACCCAGCTTGACCTCCCTGGAGGCTTGGAAGAGCTAACCGGTCCACCTGCTACTTCACCTCTTCATCCACCTCCTGACCCAGCTTTTCACGCCCTCGCACTATCCCTGGTTAGGCTAGCTGAAGTGTCCCCTGCTCAGGCACCAGCTTTACTAGCCCAGGCTGTAGCTCTATCTCCCTGTCTAGCTCAGTCTTTAGCTCAGCCATCGGCCACACCAACCTCAGCTCCGTCGTCAGCCTCACCTACCTCTGTTCATCTTTTAGCATCTCCACTCCAGTCAGTTCCCTCAACTGCTGTTCAGCCTCCACTCCAGTCCCCTGTAGTCCAGTCGCCTCCCGCCCTCCAGTCCCCTGTAGTCCAGTCGCCTCCCGCCCTCCAGTCCCCTGTAGTCCAGTCGCCTCCCGCCCTCCAGTCCCCTGTAGTCCAGTCGCCCGTCCACCATCCTGTTCAGTTCCCGGACCTGCAGCCACAGCACCCAGAGCCAGCTGTGAGCTACCTTGCTTTTCAGCCAGGGGTTTCCGCACCCGCTGGCCCGGCCGCTTCCCTGCCAGAGGTCCCCGCACCTGCTGGTTCTGTCCTGTGTGTGCCAGGGGCTCCAGTACCCACTGGTTCTGAGACCGTTTTCGCTGGAGGGCCCGAGGAGCCCGTCCAGCCTCATGCCTCGTCAGCTGGAGGGCCCAAGGAGCCCGTCCAGCAACCTTCCTCGTCAGCTGGGGGTTCAGGAGGACCGCACCAGCCTCCCGTCTCCGCTGGAGGGTCCGAGGGGCCCGTCCAGCCTCCTGCCACGTCAGCTGGAGGGTCCGAGGGGCCCGTTCAGCCTCCCATCTCCGCTGGAGGGTCCGAGGGGCCCGTCCAGCCTCCTGCCACGTCAGCTGGAGGGCCCGAGGAGCCCGTCCAGCCACCACCTGCGGCTGCCTCGCTGTCACCTAGCTCTGCTTCTGCTTCGCCTGGTCCAGCTTCAGCCTGTGCCTCGCCTGGTCCGGCCTCTGCTTCTGCCACGCCTGGTCCGGCCTCTGCTTCTGCCACGCCTGGTCCGGCCTCGGCTTCTGCCTCGCCTGGTCCGGCCTCGGCTTCTGCTTCGCCTGGTCCGGCCTCGGCCTCGGCTTCTGCTTCGCCTGGTCCTACAGCTGCTCCTCGTCGCCGGCGTGGTCGACCACCGGACCGCCTTCGCCTGAGTGGCCGCCGTTGCCTTCCGCACGGCCGGCCCCCGGACCGCCTTCGCCTGAGTGGCCGCCATTGCCTTCCGCACAGTCGGCCTCCCGAACTGTGTCCACGTCGCCGCCGTTGCCTTCCGCACGGTCGGCCCCCGGACCAGCGCTGTCATCGTCGCCGTTGCCTTCCGCACGGTCGGCCTCCTGAACTGTGTCCACGTCGTTGCCGTCCGCAAGCTCGGCCCCCTGAACTTTCTCGTCTCGGCCTCGGACCACGTGGCCGCCCACCGGAACTGTCTCATCTCGACCGCCGCAGCCGCCCACTGGACCGGCTCAGTGGTCGCTGCTGCCTTCCACGTGGCCGCCCACCTGAACTGTCTCGTCTCGGGCTACTTGGCCGCCCACCTGAACTGTCTCTGTGTGGACTCCGTCCCTCCGTCCTGGGCCCCCTCCGCCCGCCCTGTTCTGGGTTTTTTTTTTTTTTTTTTTTTTTTCTTTTGGCCGTCAGGTGCCGGCCTTTGAAGGGGGGGGGGGGGGTACTGTCAGGGTTCCTGGGTCGTTGACCCAGTGATTTCAGTTTGTTCATGTTCAGTTTAGTTCGCCACATTAATGTTCTCACTTCCTGTTTTTTTTTTTTTTTTTTTTTTTTTTTTTTCCCGTGTCAGCTTGTCTCCCGTGTCATTAGTCAGATTATGTTCAGCCCTGTACTCACCTGTTTCCAATCATTGTCATCGTTCAACCTGTGTATTTAAGTTCCTCGGTTTCACCAGTTCTGTCGTGTCATTGATGTACGTCTGATGGTAATGTGTCTCTCCGCCAGTATGTTCAGTTAGTCAGTCAGCCAGCCATTCTTCCAGTCTTTCAGCCAGCCAGCTACTCCATCGTTCCTGCTTTATTCATTACCCTCCAATAAATCCTCTTCATTTCTGCACCGTGAGTCCAGCGTTTGGGTCATCTCTTCCACGCCTCCACACACACCGCTGACAATGACTGAACATGTTATTATTAACCATAGCAGGCCACTGTAAAGAGTCAATTAACTGGTCACTTAAACAGAGGTAAAAAAAAAAAAAAAAAAAGCCAAAAAACTCTAGTAATATCTATGGATAACAGGGAAATGGTAGACTTGTCACACTCAAAATGGAGATATGTAATGATAAACACTGGTCCCTGTCTTTTAGGTCCTTTCATTGAAATAGTCCATAATTCAGAAAGGTAGAGATATAACCGACAGGGGCATGTGATAGGAGGTGGTGCTGCACAAGAACAAGAGTAAAATAAAGAAAAATTATTGTGTTTAGCTTTGATAAATTCAAATTAAAATGTACCATTACACTCAGAGGATCAATATGAAATTCGATATATGCTAATTTTGCATGAAGTACATGACTGATAACTGTTCTGTCCTGAGCTTTTGTTTTTACAGCACCCACTTGACCACACCAACAGTTTCTCGCCACCAACAGGGGGTACTTGCAAAGAATAGGGAGGAATATCATCAAAACTGGGAAAGGTAAGCCCCGAAGGGGGTGATAACACCATAACTTTCACTTATGGTCAAATTCTCAAAATTTGACCCCAAACTTGAAAATTCTTCAAACATTTAGAGACAGAGTGGATAAACATAATGTCGCAAAGCACATAAGGATGGAGCATTTGAATCGATAAGATGGATTGGAATTAATGGAATTAACACGCAGTAAAATGTTGATCATGTTGATTATGTTTATTCCAGTGTGCAGAGCAAGGTTATTATTATTAACGAAAAGAAATGAAATAACGAAAACTAGAAGTGAAAAAACATTTTCGTTAACGGAAATATAATGAAAAAAAAAAAAAGGAAAACTAACTAAAACTGTAATGAGTGTTCACAAAACTAACTAAAATTAACTGAATTTATAGCAAAATGTGTTTAGTTTCATTGATGTGTGCGTGTCCTACAATAGTCTAGGGTGAAAATGAAGTTTAGTTTCCAGATTTTTGCTGTCTCATTATGCCAGCAGGGGGCAGTACGTTAGTCGAGTTGTCTGTGTTGCTGCTCCGTCCACGCGCAGAATCATGTCAGGAAAAGTCGGGAGAAAGCGCCAGAGTCCAATTTGGGATTACTTTGAATATGACTGTGTTTTGGATAAAGCAAGTGTCTTGTAGTGGAAAGAGACAAATTATGAGGGACATTTATAAAGGGAAAAAATCCCACAAACCTTAAAGTGCACTTGAAAAGCTCACACAAGAAGACTAACCTAGCTTACCTTGAAAAGGTAAGGGAGCGCACTCAACCCTGAGCCCCAGAAACAGAAGCTAACCCCAGGCAAGGCAGCGTGATGCATCCCGAGACAACAGGACAGGGACATCTACATAACTGTGTGAGTCAATTGCCTTCAAAAAGATTATCAATTCACTTGAACCAAAATTACGAACACCCGGTGCTGCAAGAGTTAATTGTCTCAATACCCAAGGATAAGCAGAAGAGCATGGCTGATATGATGAAACTGGGATTTTGTTACACTTAATTTTGGCAAACACAACTAAAACTATAACTGACACTAATCAAAACTAAACTGAAACTAAGGATTTTCAGAAAATAAAAACTAGACTAAACTAGCAAACAATTGGTAAAAACTAATTACAACTGATATAAAATCTGGAGTCAAAACTAAATAAAAATAAAAATATTGCAAAACGATTAAAACCCTGGTGCAGAGATTGGCTAATCTGACCAGGAAATGTTATAAAATGGATTGTCGGAACAGTCAGCGTTAAAGTCACCTTTGACAGTCCAGACTAAGATGTCTGGACATCGCCATGTTGGACATCTTCAGGGCGGAAAAGGGTTGGTGTGACCAAGGTGTGGTTTGGCTTGTTGTATGTAGAGCAGGGTGATATGGCCAAAAATATTTATCACGATATATATTTGAAAATTTGCGATAACGATATAACTGACGATATAATTGATGCGAGACAAAATACAACTCCACAACATTACTAGTGCAAAAAGACAACCTTCCATTTATTTTCACTTAAACAAAAAGCTGGTTTTTATGTACATTAAAGCTTTATAAAAATGTAACAGTGCAAATGCAAATTCCTTGCTGAAAGTTTAACCAAAAGGCATTTCCAGTAGAAATGGGCTGACATATCCTGAGCATAACCATGTATAATATCCACTGAAGTTAAAAAGAGGTGCATTGCAACATTAAACTGCAGTGTGCAGTAGCCTACGTATTTTTTGGACCATAAGGTGCACGGGATTATAAGGCACATTAAGCGAAACAAAGCAGTCAGATAAATCAAACTTTATTAAACTCATTTTTCTTGCTTCCTCCACTTCTGTACCTTAATTCATTAATGTTGAATTCTCTGGCAGCTGCTCTATTCCCATGTTGTTGCAGTATATTAATGACTAACCTTGTATTGTGGATGGATTATCTCAGTTGTTCTCCTGACTGAAGTTTGGTCCGTTTACAGCATCCTGCTATGCGATTGCATTTGTCTCTAACTATCAGGAACCTTAACGTTAACTTTTATAAGTGGAAAAGTGTTAGTGTTCGTCCTCCAGCTTCACTGTTTATGTTATGCTAACATAGCTGTGTCGCTAGCGATCACGTAGCACATCATTATATACCAGCTAGCCCAACTTCAGTAACCCTACAAACGTCACTGCTGTTTAGTTTTCTGTCTTCATTTATGTTGGAAGTGATAGCAGAGCTGTACGTTTGAATTTTTTCAGAAATCTCTCAGTCAGAACATGCAATATCATGCTTAGGTAACTAGTGAAACTAGCGAGCTAACTTCCGCTAGCTTCCTGCTAACTTCTAACTCCGTTAAATGTAATAAATTTTGTTTTCATGGATGCCTGGAAGTAGGGATGGGTACCGGTGTTCTGACATAAACGGTAGTAACCAGTTGCCTGTTATCGGACCCGGAGTTAGCAACATCCCCCAAAAACACGAAGAATAGTTGGGTTGCGGTCACGTGGTTCTGATGACGTGCGGAGGCAGCGCGATTTTTGAGTGGAGGGCGGAAGTAAACATGGAGGACACTGTGGAGAGTCAGGAGAGCAGCTATTGTGCAACTTTAGATCCCGTTTCTCGGGAGAGATATAAACAGATAGTTAAAAAATATATCGGACGTGATCCGTATTCTTTGAAAATGTCCGAATACACCACAGAAGTAAAGGATTTGCCTACTATCGAGGCTGTGGATATCACCAACTACTTGGTCCTCCAGACTTCTTACTACACTAGGCAGCAAATGAAAGCTTTCAAGAGTCTGGAGGCGTACAATTTTTTTGTCAGCGGGTGGGTCCACAACCTTGGAACAAAACGTCTCCGTGATGGATACAGTTTGGTGTTTGCAAGGGTGAGTGTTTGTTCTTATATTGCTTTATCTTAAACACGCTAACAGTTAGCGGTAGCGGCTTTAACGTCAACAAACATGCCACATCCTTAGGACTTCGTTAGAGTGACAGTTGTTTGTTTCAAGGTAAACCATTCTCAGCGGTCTAACGAGACACCTCTGAAGACTTGGGTAATTGCAAAGGAGGATGGAGAAGTGATTGCAGCTCATTGCAATTGTATGGCAGGGTTAGTAGCCTGTTCTCCACTGTCACTAGGCTCAAATCCGGGCTCTCAGCCGTCTGTTGCATATCCAAAATCGCCTCTGCACATCGATGCTGTTCTGCCTTAAGCTTCATTCTTTTCTCTCGTTTGAGAACTGATTCCGATCTGGGTTTTCGTTCGTAGCCGAGATTGACCGTCGGAGCCCAGTCCTCCGACTCTTCGTCATCCAAAGCACTTGGGCAGCCTATAGTCCCAATCAAGTCAATATTAGACTACTAACTTAAAAGCACTAAGTAAACGAGAATTTAACGACAACCTAATGCTAATAAGTTCGTTTGCAAACATAACATTACCTCTGACGAAGTGGTCGCTGCAGACACGGGCATTGGCAGACTCTGCTCCTCCCGACTGTAAACGTAAATTTAAAATCCATTTTTTCCTACGTTTTTCGGTTAGAATTTTCCATTTTTCTCCTCTTCGTTGGGCTATTTTTGGTACCCTAAAATACCGTTTATCAGTTTCTCTGGTCGACCTACTGGAGCATCCGTAAACACAACAGGACATAGGCATTTTGCGTACTGTCTGTCTGTGATTTTGCGCTTATCTTTTTCACTTCCGACCGCCAGTCAAATTTCGCGCTTTACATCGACGTCACGTCTACGTCAAATGAAACCTAGCTATAGAGTCCTGGCCCCTAGCCCTGTCAGTGTAGCAGAAATGATGACGGATGATGATGCAGCAGCAGCCGTTCTTCTCTGCGTGAGTAGCTTAATGTTGTTCGTGTGTAATTTACGTTGAGTAGGCTAACCACGTTATTACATTAATGCATGTAAGGTGAACTAGCAAACATCATCATAGCTACATGCGGCTCTCTTCTTGTTTGATGGCAGATACTCCCTTCACCCTGGCCAAAAAGGCTAAAATGACCAAAGAAAAAGTGGAAAACAGTTAAACATGAGAGGTTTTGGACAAAGTTTGTGTTTTTTCCATTGTTTAAGCACTGCTTCCAGCCAAGAGTGATACCATATATGCCCCATAGCTGCAGAAAAGGCTAACATTGTTATCTTTTTACAAAAAACAGCTGAACATGAGAGGTTTTTGGACCAATTTTGTGTTCTCCATTCTTTAAGCACCGGTTTGAGCACCGTTTGAGCACCGGCACCGTTTCAAAAGTACCGATTTGGCACCGGTATCGGATAAAACCTAAACGATACCCATCCCTACCTGGAAGTTAAACTTCATAGTTACACCTGATAAAGCAGCAATGCTGATCGTTTTATTAAAGATGAAAGAATTTAGACAGTTTTTTATGGAGATATGGAGTTTAGGACCCAGATTGCTCCCAGATTTAAGAGCATCTTAGTCCGACAAATACGACAATAACGACGGCCGCTTGCATGTTCTGCAAAAAATGTGCTTTGTCGTGTATCTGACGGACAAACACCAAACCAGTTCCACATCACTGAAGTTGCACCATTTTTTCAAACCAATTCTGGTTCATCTGTTTCACTCAACAATCGGCCATGTACGTATGAAAACAAAGGCACTGCGCATGCCCATTTTACTCATATTCTATCACGATATTTCATTTTCCTATTGTTGCCTAACATTATATACGGTATAATATGGCCCAGCCCTAGTTGTATGTATATTTCAAGATCATATGGCTCTGAATGAACCAGTTACCAGGGCATGGAAGGAGGACAGACTCATTAAATGAGGAGAAGGATTTTTCTGGGATTGGAGATCCTCTGGGTGAGTGGTTGACTAAAAGCATGCATAAAATAAAAGCTATTTTTTGTTATTGATTGGTAATAGATTGATAATTGGCCACATTTACAGCTGTATTGACTTGTTGTGGACGCAGTCTACTTCATGTTTAAGCACTCTAATTAACAGATTGAAAATAGTGACATTAAAGGAAGAATATGCAGCGCCACCCTGTCAGACACCAGTGACGGTGGGGCTCAGTGATGAATCAGGTGAGCTGGATTCATGGCTGAATCAAGACTAAGATTCCCCTGCTGTGGTCAGTAAGGGAAAAACGGGGGAAAATAAAATTTAAAAGAGGCATTTATAAACGTTTATGTGTCAAGTTTATAAACGGGATAAAAAGGGGGTGTTTTACTGTTATTTTAGCATCAGCATTATTGTTACATCAGAATCATATAACAAGCATTGCATTGATCATTTATTGAATCTTTTGACATTATACTAACATTTGTGTTCCAGTGATTGTTATAACCTCAGGTTAATCTTCTATTTACAGGTGTCAGGATAATCATATGATCTTTCATTGCAGGTGTAACCATGATCATTTTTATACATATTGCAGTTTGTTGCTCGTTATAGAGTTGTGCTCAAGGGTTAAAAGCTACAGTCAACGTGATGTTTGGCTGATCTATGGACTGGGGTGACTTCGAGCATAGAAGGCCGCACACACTTACATAACACTGATATCATGTTTTTCTTTGTGATCTTTTATTCAGTTATATTTTTTGCTAAGTTTTAAGTAGTGGCAGTTAATTAAACGACATTCATTTAATATTACATACCTGATTCAGAGCATTACACACAGATCAACTTAACAATCTGCACATATTCTCACTAATGCAGATAAATCCTCTCCCTTTCAATTACAACGTGTGGTGAGACAGGGGGATCCCCTCTCACCGCTTCTTTTTGATATAGCCCTGGAGCCCCTAGCCATTAACATAAGAAACCACCCAGGTATACAGGGAGTTAAATTTGGGAATGTGGAAAGTCTTGTTAACATGTATGCAGATGACTTACTGATCTGCCTTTCCAAACCAGAAATCTCACTCCCTAATCTTTTAAATTGTATTAAACACTTTGGGAAATTATCAGGATATATGATCAATTGGGATAAATCTGAATTTATGCCAATAACAGATAATCTATGCCCAAAGTTCCTCAGCTCACTCCCATTCAAATTAGTAACTACGTCTTTTACCTATCTTGGTCTTAAGATCTCTAAAAATCCCAAACTCCTTTATAAATTGAATTTCCTGGAAATGCTGGATAAGCTCAAAGAGGATATTAGAAAATGGAAACTGCTTCCTCTGTCTCTGATCGGTCGAATAAATGCAGTTAGAATGGTGTCTTTGCCACGATTTTTATATCTTTTTCAAAACCTTCCTATTCACTTGCCACTTAAATTTTTTAAGCAGCTTGATTCATTGATTCACTCATTCATTTGGGCAGGAAAACCCCCTCGGATATCCATGGCTCATCTTCAAAAAAACACTTCCTGCGGGGGGTTAGGTCTCCCTGTGTTTAGATATTATTATTGGGCAGCAAATTCAAGAGCTCTATTGCACTGGCAGTGGGGTTCGCCTATTGATTATTGCCATGACAAGCTTCCGATCTGGCTCCAGGTAGAGGCAGCAACAGTATCTGAAGCCTCATTACCGGTCTTATTGTTTTCTAACACGGGTTCTTTTAACAATTCGCTCAGTCGTAATTTTGTTGTTAAACACTCTTTAAAGATATTAAGTCAAATTAGGAAATCTCTCAAACTACCTGATTTTTCAGTAGGAATGCCAATAATACATAACTACTTGTTTAAACCAGGTAAAATGGATGGAATGGGGGGAAAAGGGATTGAAATACATTGAGGACTTATATACAGATGACAAATTTATGTCCTTCCTTCAACTTCAAGAAAAGTTTCAATTACCTCAATCACATTTTTTTCGTTATCTTCAAATAAGGAATTTTGTTCAACAAAACTTTTCAGACTTTCCACTGAAGCCACGAAGTTATACTTACTTTGATATAATTCGGAAAGCAGATTTTAAACGTTTGATATCTCAGTTTGTTAAGTGCTTTACAATCCCAGTTGATTCCGACCGAATTAAGAAAACATGGGCTGAAGACCTCGGGGTCCCTCTGTCTGAAGACCAATGGTCAAATTGTTTGTCCAATATTCAGAAAGGCTCAATAAATGCCAGATATAAACTAATCCAGTTTAAAGTCATTCATAGACTACACTTTTCTAAACTTAAACTTAACCGGATCTATAATTCTGTATCCCCCTTATGTGACAGATGTAAAGTCGGTGAAGGTTCCCTTGCACAATTATTTTGGCATTGCCCGGTTTTGAATGCTTTTTGGAGCCGGATTTTTATGTGGTTTTCAAACCAATTTAGGAAAAAAGTACCACGTGATGGTACATTGGCTATACTTGGATCATTTGCATCAGTCGAATCTTTTTCCTTTTCACAAAAACAGATAATTACAATGGGTATGCTGGCTGCAAAGAAACTTATTCTTTTACAGTGGCGGTCTTCTTCGGCCCCGTGTTTTAACAGGTGGCTTAATGAGATGGTGTCTGTGGCCAGGGTGGAGCAGATGAGATTTGATAGAGAGGGGAAACTGGCGAGTTTTTGTATGATTTGGCAACCATTTCTCGAATTCTTAAAAAAATAACTGATCATAATTCATGCCTCACACTCCGCGTGAATTATTTTATTTGTTTTTTTTTCTTCCTCTTCTTTTTCTTCTTTTTTCCTTTCTTTTTTTTCCCTTTCATGCTTATAAGTTCACAAATGTTAAAAACAGTAATTGTTCTTGGTTGATTTTGTATAAGCATGTTATGTTTAATTTAAATGCAAAAATAAAATTTAAGAAAAAAAACAAAAACTTAACAATCTGCAAAACCTTGTAGCTGCAATATTGTGTCTCCATAAGGGACAGTTGGCTCCAGGAGATAAGTGGAAGTCAGTGCCTGTCCTCGAGAAGGAGAGGATATTCCTTTGCTGTGTCAAAAGTAGTCAACAAGTTCATATTCAAGTGAAGTTCATATTATTACAGGTTTTGTTTCTTGGCAATTCTGCAGACGCAGCCTCTGGGCGGAGCCAGGAGTTGAACAGATCTAACATGACAATTAAATTGGTTTCATTCCCTGGCACAGGCTGACAGGACTGGAGCAACGACACTGGATAGGAGAAGGTCTCATACTTTCTAAGATATGAGGTCACTAAGCTTTTCTTTTAATTTTCTAGCTCCGTTGATTTGACACATGGGAATGTGTCAAAAAAGGGGGGGGGAGTTGAGTTTTAACATCAAACAAGGATTATATGAACATTTTTATGACTTCATTTGTGTTTTAATAACTTAGGTATGGTAAAGCTTAAGCTAATAGTGACCCAAGAGGTTTCCGGACTTTTTTAGAGATCCAGTGAGAAGCATAAATCATTATTTCCATGTTTAAGCATTAATCATTGAAATGAACTGAATAGCGTTTAGATGATAAAATGCCTGTGTTCATGAGAAGCTGAGTACCACACTGGAGAGGAAACCGTGGGACAGTAGGCGGAAGCAAACACATGATTTTTGGGGGGCAAATGTTAGGATTAAAAATGGCTAATTTGTTTTTGATGTCTTTTGTTAAAATGAGTGGTTTTAATAATTTTCAGACACACCTTGCAAATGTGCTTATAATGAGTCGGCACTCGGTCTTTTGGAGGTCATAAGCTTCGTTTGGCGTGATGGTCCGGACTGATATATTGCAGGTATTGACTTTGAGTGCAGAGGGCTAAATGCAAACACGCTTACACACACATAGGATATGATTAGAATAAGTCCCTGGGACATTCTGAATATTCTAAACCAATTCTGAATCGCCAGAAGATCAGTAGATAACAACATTAAATTATTAGAGCTAGGCAGAGAGGTGTTTTGGTTTTCTGTCTCTTACAGAGAAAGGAACAGACACCAGATGAGGTCACAGATATACGAGGATCCTTCACAACAGAGACAGACACAGTGACTGCCGAGACACCAACTGGGTCCAAGTGTCATGGCGTTTGGGCTCCGATTAGTCACCTCAAAAGGATGGATCCCATAAACACAGTAATAAGCATGAAGGGGTTGGCGGAAATCCAGGAACACCAGACCAACGAGGTTCGAGAGGCTCTTGGTCAAAAGGGGGACACGTTCCTGTTCCTTTTTCTGGAGGATACACAGGACACACAGGACCCGAGGATACACAGATCGTTCTTTGAAATCGGGGCAGAATAATCCCCTGATCTGTGCAACGACTGAAGGGTTGTCTAACCCCTGAGGTTGAAGAAAGAAGAGCAGAGGATAACCCAACTGGAAGACACTGGTAGCTGCAGCGATAAAATAAAGGCTAAAAGCTCCTTGGACAGAGGTTCTAGTCTGGGTACGTTTGAAGGGTATAAGGTAGCACCAAAATAAAGCTGTGGAAGAACTGGGGAGTGATGGAGGTGTCATCTGTACCGGCTACTGTTGTAATAATAGTTTTTCTTGCATCTGAACTGCGCAAACACAGAGGTCATCTCACATATGGTTCGCCCATCAGGGGGACAAAGGACCTCAGGAGTGAGAAGAAATGAACCCTGCCACACTGGATTACAGGGTGTAGGTGAGCTCTTTATTCTAAAGAGCTCATCAGGGGGAATGTTGGATTATAATATTATTTTATGCCATGTTATACCCCTAATTGAAGATTGTGAATTATTATGTAGTTTTAGTTTGCATTATTCTCCTGAATTAGAAGAAGGTGATAACTATTGCATTTGTTAAACTGATTTGCATTACATTAGACTGCTGATTTATTGTGAATGAATGACATTGTTTTATGATGCATTATACTGCTGAGTTATAAGAAATACTGTTCGCAGAAAGTCATTGCCTTATTTGTCTGAGTAGAAGAGAACAGAACATACTGGAGTTTTCTGCCCCAACTCAGCAGGAGCAGATAAACAGGGAGCCAAGGTCGTAGCTTAGGCGCTGTGTGAGAGAAAGAATGTGAATGTTTAGGCTTTTATGATAAGGTGGGGGCCACTAGAGGCTATAAGAGTTTAATCAATGCTCCACCATTTTGAGATCTGATGCTGTCTGCGTACGGTGTCCATCTCCCACGCGTGTGATCATTAAAATCATCGTTTGACTCAACCCGGCCGGACCAGTGTTGTTATTGTGGTTTTTCCTCTTGTATCCATCCCCAATATTTGAATCCGTAACAGTTTTTAGTTAACTGTAATCACCTTGCCAAGGGTGAATCTCCATGTGTTGGCTGCAGGTGTAAATATGCCGCTCTAGCTCAAAAAACATTTGAGTTGGTTTAATTGTCCTCAGAAGCCTCAAAGTTTATTGTCAACTTCAGTAAAAGTCAGAAGATGTTATTTTAATTATTAAATATAAAACAAACAAACAAACGTAGCTCAAACCATCTTGTAATCGAAATGATCGAAAAGGTTCCAGTTCTTTTAAGATTGTTTTATGCCTTACTTACCTCTGATTCAAAGGCCTCATTGTCATTTCCTTGTTTTCCATCCTTATTTTCTATTATATCCAGCTCCATTTCCTTGCTCTTCATTGACTGTATGTCAGGCACTCACTGGAAGACTTTAACCCCACCTGTCCCAACCTTTTCCCCTCCCTTCCTCCTTTCAACTGACTTCACTCCCCTCTCGAATAGTGTCCACTATTTGTTACTAATGCATGGCTACTAAATGGCTTCTTCTTTTTTTGGACTGCTGTCTGCTTGGATGATCAGATTATGTAGTTAAAAAGTCACAGATGGGATACTTCATTGTTCTTTTGCTGACAGGGATGGTTATTGGTGCATTACTTTCTAAAAGCTTCAGTCATTTCCTTTGGTCCTTTAGCAGCCTGAGAGGACACTCTGTATATGTGCAGACTTTCTAAAATGAAACAAAGCAGAAGTTCATCACTTATTAGATTAAACTCCCAGCTCACTGGAAACATTGTGTTGTACCTTCTGAAAATTGGCTTTTTAAGTATCCCGTCTGCCACTAGAGAGCACTGGTGTATAATCTGTCAGTAGAACCACAATTCAAATGACTTGTAGAGGTTCAAATAAGTTCACGAACCCCCGTGACATGCTGTACAAAACCACAGTAGTAAAGAAACATCAAAACAAAACATTTATATGTAGGAAAATCTATAACAGCGGAGCATAACTGGAGGCATGTTGAACCACTGACAAAAAAAAAGAAAAATAAAGAAAACTTTTAACTTGACTTTCTTAAAGTTAAAAGAAAATTAAGAACAATTTCCAAATTTTACTTCCTTTCATTAAAATTGCTCATCATGTCATGCATTTGTTCCTTTTAATCACAGCTCTGCAGTAATAATTCTGTTCAGAAAGTGACATTCAGACAATTTTTAGACTTGTGGGTTCCACTGAAGACTACTATCTCCTCATACTTTGATGTAGCCAGAAAGTACATTAGAAAGAGAAGAGAGGAGGGAAATAGTCCAGACCGACTGAGGTTTGTCTCTCCACGGGTTGTGTGTTGTGTGCCAAACCGCCTCACATTTACTGAAAGAAGAAACACATTCACCTCAGCGATGTTTTCATTACATACTCCCATCTACTCACTGGTCTGCTGTTCCAGTCATGACCCGGGTTCTGTTACTCTCAGCTTTGGGCTAAAGCAGCATATCAGCCCCTTTCTGGTCCCAAATAAATAAACCGTAACAAGTTCTGGTAAAAGTTTGGACTTGAAAATGACAAGACATTGTTCCTCATCTTGTGCAAACCTGAGGTAACAGCCGTAAGTACACATATTATGTTCTCAGTCAAAGAAAACCCAAGAACAGAATATGATGCAACAACAGGAAGCAGCACAGGTGGCTTTAATGGAGCGACATGATTGCAAAGCAGCGGCCAAAGCAATTATGACTCAACAACGAATGACTGTGACGATAAAATAGGCGATTGGGATTCAACAACATCTGATCTGAAAGGAACACAGGGGAGACTGTGATGATTGTATACTCGACTGTCATCACCTCGAAGTGGATATTTCTGGGAGCAATCTAATCCTGTATCTAAATGGACCCATCAAGAGATTAATTGAATATTATTTGTAGCCCCAGTTTGATGGTTATTTGCAAATACTTGTAAAGATACAAAATAGTTGTGAGCATAATGAATGAAAACCGATGCAATTCACCAGTCTCCACACAGCCAGAGGCAAAGATCTTTACATCATGATGCCATGCTGTTATGGGGGGAGCTGGATGACATCATGAGAATGCGCACATACATCAGCCTCAAACAGAGTTCATCGTTTATTAATAAACAGATTTATATATTTAAATGCCATCTCTGATTTTTATTTCTAGAGCTGATTCATTTATGACTCACCCACTAACATTTTGCAAATGGATGTGTTTTTCTTTTCTTTTTTGTGAGGCAGAACTCATCCAAAAGAAAGTACTTTAAAGGAATGTCCCATCTAATTTCAATAATTAAAGTCTGACTCTAGATAAGCTGCTCATTTTATTCAAAGAAGCTCGTTTTTGGCAAAGGGTTATCAAGATATGACATGGATTAAACCCTATACTAACTGCCAGAGGGGTATGGCTGCCAAATGAAACGTCCAGAGAGACACCTTTAACATATTTGAATGTCAATTTATGCGTGTACAGTTTAAATACATTGAAAGTGGTGATTTAAACCATGAAACATGCTGATTCACAAGAAGCCAAATGTATTGTGTGCTGTGGTAGGCGCACAGTGCTGTATGGAAAACCCATTCTGAGGATGACAGACGGTTCGCCTGGTGTTATTAATATATCACAGACCTGTAACACAGGTTGCATCCTGTAAAGGAGCAGAGAGGAATCTGAATATTCTGTTTTTGTCAGACACAATTTTTTTTAATTGGTACACCCACGTTGCTCTGTGCAGAGTGCATACACCCCAGTTTGTGAGGCAGACACCCACCAGATTGGTCTGCACACAAACAGGGCTCCATAATTACGCTCCTCTATTCAGCAGCACTGCCTGTGCGTCAGCACAAACGTCATATTAGAGCTGCACATGGGGGACGGAACATTGGAGAGGAGAGGAGAGGAGAGGAGAGGAGAGGAGAGGAGAGGAGAGGAGAGGAGAGGAGAGGAGAGGAGAGGAGAGGAGAGGACCTCGCAGATGTGGCGTGCTGGGGCTTCTGCTGCTTGCAGGCAGATGTTCTGTCATCCTCTGTCTCTCACTTATAAGGTGAACGACTGTGGAGGAGTAGCTCTGTTCTCCAGTTGTAGAGAGCAGGGAGAGACCAACTCTTATGTTAGCAATTCATCCAGCTGAAGGAGATCTGGCCTATAGCAACAGGGTGACTGGCATACAGCCGTATAACTTGCACTCTAAGATGACATGTTATTGATTCAGGTCTGGTTTGGCTGACAGCCTCTGATCATTATGAAATATGGCCTAATGATTTAATATGGTGACGCCAGGTGAAGTACATGCCAGCTAAAGACCTGATGATCAGTGATTGCTCACTCTTTCTCTGTACATATTACATCCAGCCTGCATCTTTAAGCATCTCTCAGCTCAGTTAGAAATAAAGCTCCAGGATATTTAAACACAGTCGGCTACTCTAACATGTCGAATGAGGATTAAATAGGAAGCGACTGCGAAAAACAGCTTTGTTTTTCATTGATTAGCTGTGTACCGTTCCAGAAGTATTACAGCCAGATGATAATCATAAAAACGATGGCAACAGTGTTGATGAGAATGATTACGACAATTAGAGCCTCTAAATTGATAGCCCCTTGTATCTCATTTAGTCAACGATCTGAAGCCAGGTAGCGGATAAATTAAGTAAGCTGTTCAGAGCACAGGTCTTTCCACGCCTCTGTCTTTCTCTTTATGTCAGATAAGGACGCTCACATCTTGCTACAAGGAAACTTAACTAAACCAAATGAGGATAAATTATTAACCAGACAACACGCGTGGAGAGCGAGCACAGGCTTTGGTGATGTGCCCCTTGAGCAAGAAACAGTTGTGCTCTTCCCCTGACCCTTCCCCCGGACCTTCCTGAGAGCAGGGTACGAGAACCGGTTCTCTAAGAGGGCATCGGTGATGTTTATTCACGGCGTGCATTGATGCTCCTTCATCCTCTTCATCCCGGCGAAGGTGAGGTGCGGTGCTCACCTTCTGACTGTCATTTTGTACACCTACATCACCACCACCACTAACAACAACCGAAAATTACCCTCCACACACGACAACTCTGTCGGGAGGAGGTTCCGGTGCTTGTCAGCTGAGAGAGAGAGAGGGGGAGAGCGAGAGCGATCCTCCTTGGCACACATTGCCAGTGTGGCAGTGAGATTTTGACTAACTGGCTGACTGACTGGGGGATTCTGGAGGAATCACACGGGGAAGGGACTACACGCTCTCCGGTTTTCTCTTTTTCCCACCCCTTTCTCTCCTTCTAGTCTGTCATCGCCGGAGAGGTCGATGGTTTTGTAGCCTGCATCCATCTCAGCGGCGGATTTTGTTTTATTTCTCCTCTCCTCTATTGGCCGAACCGGGGCTGATCCCAGCCAACCTGGGCCGGGCCGTGGAGCTATTCAGCGAGCCTTATAGCTGAAGTTGGCGGCACCCGAGATGAGCGCCTTGAGACCCGGGAGCGGGGCTCTCTCCTCGCCGGGGAGACGGTTTGGGTCGTGGCGGTGCTGCTGCTGGTGGTGGTGGGTGTTGGTAGTCGGGGTGGCGGTAGGTTCGGGTGATCCGTGGATGTCCGCCGAGGCATGCCCCTCTTCTTGTTCCTGCAGCAGCACCAGGATTTCTTGCGTGGACCCGGAGCGGGGTATCAATGCCTTCCCCGTCCTGCAAACCGAGGCAGAGATGGAGAACATCACCGACATGTGAGTTTCCCTCATAAGCACCGGTTCACGGAGAGATGTGAAGCTAATGCATCAGGGGCAAATCAGCATATTTTTCCCGACTTTATCCTTTTCCAGCGGCCCACATTTCCCAGAACTTCCCAAATAAAGAAACGGCATCCTTCACCCCTATTCAGCCAATTGTATGGGGAGCTGACAGATACACAGTCAGCAAAGAAAGCGGCCCAAATGTTGTTTATTTCTGATGTGATGAATGAATTTTAAAGCGAATTCGTAAATCCATATCACTTCAGGTAGGATTTTAAGTAACCGACAGCCTACACTTCTTTCCTCGTTGGCAAGGGTTTGCCTCAGAAAGGCATCAAGTGCAACCCACATTGCATAACAGACTCTTTGGCATCAAGGGGCACATCAGTCTTTCGGCACCAGCGAGGAAACAAGCTCGTTTAGAAATGAAATGCAACTGAAGCTGATGGGCTTTATTCTAACAAATAGACAGCTCAGTCTGCGCGCGTACGTGCTCGTGTTTGTGTGGAGACGCCAGACACTACAGTCCAAATATTAGCACAGACAATTCCCAAGATGGCTTATATGAGTGTAGGCTATCTAAATGAACCACACAGGCGGAGAGAATCGATGCTGAAGAAAGAAAAAAAAGAAAAGTGACGTTTTTCTTGTCAGACTCAACATTTTGCTGGCAGTCTCTTTAAGGTTGGTCGGGCGCAAGATGCCATAAATCTCAGTGTGTGTTTAGATGTACTGTATCATCTCCTCTCCGGGCTGTATTTGAGCTTTTTCCACTCACATTTAATGAAACGTCACTTGGCCTGAAAATAAGCTGAGGCACCTCTGCAGCCGAGACAAATTAAACGGGAGATTAAGGTTTTTAATTGCGCCAGCATATTTCTTGGCAAAGATAAACGGCCTTGTTGGTAATGACTTATGTCGGAGATAAACAGTTTTTATCGGCGGCCTTGGAGAAGCCTTGGAAGCTCTTTGAATGAGCCAGTGTGGTGAAAAGCACTGACCGAGTGCTTGGCTAATGTAAACAGACAAATTACTGATGACCGTGGAACTGCTAATTCCGAACGACCTTGCCAAAAAAAAAAAAAAAAAAAAAAACCTACTGTAGGTCATCGTGCGCCCTGTCGTATGTGCCGTTTTTGGTTGGACTTAGTTTATGACAGTTGATCTGAATCCTCAACAACTGGTCAGAAATCGATGTGCTGTATGGGTGTAACAGCTCACACAGTCTGCGGTGATGTCTCTTTTGTGCCGTAATGTGTAGCCTGCGGTATGTATATGCTCAGAATTCCAAACAAATCATACTTAGTCACCATCTGTTAAGAAAATATCCTTTAGAGGGGATTCAGGGAGGTGGCTGTGCTAATGACTGGATAATACAGACAATCATAAATGGCAATGTGTTTTGTTACGCACAGAAAATGCCCTCCTGCTTAAATACTGAAAACATAACCACGCGTACAGAAATTTCCCAGAGTTTGTATATTCACGCTTGTACCCCTACACCGACAGACAAAGGAGGCTAAAGCACATATGTGGGTATAATAATGGGTATAAAAGCTCAGTTAAATTCCTGCCAGCTCACTAAAACAGACATTCAGCCACGGCTTCGTCAAACATGTGCACACTTGTGTTATTTGACAGCAGCGTTATTATTCATCAAGACTGTCTGCTGTTCCCCTTTAGACTCTTTTGCAGGTGTTTATTTTATTTTATTTTGTTTTATTTTTATTTTTTAAGAGCAGACACCGAGTGACTAATTGGTGATTTATTTCCGATCGCAAACGAGTTCGTTCCACTAAAATCATTTTGTCACATTGTCCATGCATCACTGCCGTCAGGCTTTAGTAGTACAGTGTGCTCCTTATTGAGAGATACATTTCATTATCACCAGATTTTTTTCCCTACGTTTTTTTTCTAGTGGATTGTGATGGGAAATGAGGGGAAGGAAAGGATAGGTGTTGTGCACAAAAGGTTTTCTGCAGCACCCCAGACATGCAGATTGCATGGTGTACTATTTTAAGGAATTATATTCTTATTTAACCACCTGTATCTATGTTACTTACCCCCCCCCCCTTTTTTTTTCCCAAAGGGGCAGAAAACAGGCAGCAAAACACTAAGTAATCGGAAGTAAACACAACATCCACTTTATATGCAAGCCAAACCAATTGCATTGCAATTTAGAGCAATCACACTGACCAGTGCTACTATGGTAGCAACCCCCTAAATTCACCAGGACCCCCCTGCTAAACAGGCCATGTGCTGTCCCTTCAGTCCTAACTCATTTATTTTTTCACTTGCATCAACTAAAATGTAATTATTATGGCATACATTGAGAAACATGAACTAAAAGTTACACCTGATGAATTTGCAATATTTCCCAAAAGAATTGCTCCTTCATTTCTACAGCCTTCAACAAATCAATCAATAGAGATGGTTTTTCTCACTCACTGCTTGTCTACCCCCTTGGAAAAAAACACATTATTTACTGACCTTGTGATTTAGCAAGGGAGTATGTGCAATAAGTGCAGGACAAAGGGCGGTGCTGTGACTGTTACAGTGTGTTCCCTTGATGGGAAAGACTGTCCAGAGCTTTTGTTTAGCTCTAAATGTTCTCAGAAATCCGACCCCGAAGCTGTGATATTCAAAGATCGCATATACTGCTTTCCAGCACACATTCGCACAGCTAAATTCATTCACCCAAGGGAGTTGCCCACAATCATCTCCTGCTGGCTCTAGAATCAAGTGCCATGCACAAGTGCTGCTGAGGAAAAGAGGCGAGAACTGTTCCTTTTTCACTGCCCCCCCCATCTCCTACGTACCACCTGCACGCTTTCCAGAGTCCTTTTTTTTCATTATTATTTTATTTTGGTCCCTCTGACTTTTTGAAATGCTTCTGTTTATGCTTCCACCTGTTAACAAATGAGCCGTCTCACCAACGCTTGGTTCTCTTGACAGTTACATCGCAAACCAGAGCAGCTTCTCCTCCATCAGCGACAAAGACCTGCACTACTACAAGAATCTCAGGAACCTGTGAGTCTTTAATGGCTTATATTACCCGTGTACCCTTTGAGGTCTGTCTGCATTATTTTAAAGTGTTCTTGTCCAATGTTGGACCCAAACAATAGGCAGCATTTCTATGTACATTCTCTCCTCTTTTTTACTAGTCTTATTCATTTATTTCAGCCTTGTTGTGTTTATCACTGCATCACACAGTGTTTTGTCCAGTTCTGCACTTCTTTATCTTAATTTGCTTCTTTAAAAGAAAAAAAAAACCTATAACCACTAGCAACCACTTTCTTCTACCCTGAAGATAAAATCTGTTAGGAAAACGCTACCTAATTTCTCAACCAGTATCCCATTTGCCAAGCAAATTAGCACAAAGCACATATCCACAGTGAGTGTGCTGTATGGTTTTCATTGTGGCTGGACTCATGGGAAAACAGCTATAAATGCAGGAAGTCTTAAATGCTGTGTTTAAGCTTCTATCTGAAACAAATGTCCCGTGTGTCTAAGACACGCTGCACAAACACTTACACTCTGTGCTGTGTTAATGTAATAGTGTGTGATCTGACTAGTCATACAACAATATTTTGTTATGATTCACACTTTTAATGACTAAACACTCAGCCCAAGTGATGCCACACCATCAGCTGCAGGAGATAACATCGCACCAAACGGCAATATTGTCTTACAGCCTCACCTTAACTGATAAAGGGCAAAGACTTTATGCATCCCGTTATAGCATCGTTGTGTAATGCCTGTTGTGTATTAATATTAATTTTTTATGTACATAAAAGCATTTCTATTGGGGTACCATTTACACTATGCCCAGCGGATCCAGTGTATTAGCTTCGATTAGCTCTGATGGATGAAGTTTTTATTGGAGTTGTTTATATAAACGTCATTTTAACAGAAAGGGAGACTGATATAAGATTTTAATATGAAAAACAACCTTTGTTTGTCTCTGTCAGTTTGCATCACAGACATCCCTATATTGGACAGCCAATAACAGAAAGCGTGTCCTCTTTTAAATCTCTAAATGTTCATCATTTGATTAGTTCTTTGGACCTAAATTGTTCTACTTTCTAAAAAAAGTGTTGTGTTAATATATATATATATCCTGGTTGTGGTTTGTAGGTCATATAAGACAATAAGGAGAGCAGAATATGGGTTACCAGGTTCTTATTGCTGGCACATATCCTCGTCTTGCCTGGCTTGTGATGTGAGACAAATGTTCATGAAGATACTGATGATGTTCTTGCTTTTGTTTTGTGGCAGAACGGTGACCAACAGCAGGCTAACATATGTATCAAAGCTGGCCTTTCAGAACAACTTTAAACTGCAGTACTTGTGAGTAAAAAGTCATGCTGTTTATTCCTTCCCTTCGATTGAAAATGTGTACCTTTGCAACGCAATGTGAACAAGTCACACTGTGAAGAGAAAATTAATAAGTAAGAAGAAAAGCCAGTGAAGGCAGTGAGATTGATGAAAAACGAAGTCCGCTACAGGTTAACAAGATTTATAATTGATAGTCAAACCATGATGCAGAGTCAATATAATTAAAGTTTAGTTTGATACTTATTATATTTAATTAATGCGACACTTAAGGTTAATTGTGACAGTCTGTGACAATGTGTGGGGAAAACTTTAAATGAGAAATATAATACAGGCTTATTAGTGTAGATAGAAGCAGACATGTGCTATTAGTCCTAACAACAATCCACTACTTTGCTTTGGTGCTACAAACACTGTCTTCTTCCCTAATGTTTGATTTAATTTCTAGGAATCTGAAAGATAACAACCTGTCATCCCTGTCCTGGAGGATATTCAAACACCTCAACATCTCTTATCTGTGAGTTCAGAGGAACCTTTGCTATCAGTCTTTCTATCCCTGTGTGTGTCTGTTGGTTTACCTCCTAGTTACTATGAGAGTCTTTAGATAAACACAAATACACACAGTAGCATCTGTAATGGCATCTTAGGTTTTTAATCTCATCGGTTCATAGTTCTATTTAGTCCGTAATTTTCCTCAAGCAAGAAAATGTTTTTTTTTAGAAGTTCTTGATTAAAGAGGAGCTGACTTTTTAGTTGCATTCAGAGTCCAGTCAGATCCTAATTTGAAACAGAGAGTCAGAAATAGTGACATAGTTGTTACGGGATAGTAATTCAACTACAAACTTAGGTTTATATTGGAACGCAACCGGTTGGTTGTATAGTAAGACAAAACCCTACAATAACTGAGTTGCCTGTTGCAATGAAACATGTCGCAGAGCAGTCAGTCTGTCTGTGTTTATAAATTACATGGAAGTTATCTTTAACCCTTTGGCAATCTGTCTGAGAGTGATTGCAGTGAGTCTGAGTCAGACTGTGATTGTTTGGAGACAAGTTGTCCAATCCCTTTGCAATCAAAAGTGTTCACCCAGGAGGTTGAGGTTGTATTTTATTCTTAGATTTATTTTCCCCGTTTCTATTTTTCCCCCGATTTAAAAGCTAAATAACAGCACAGAGAGCATGCAGAGATGTTAGTAGCAAAACCTTGTAATGTGACAAAAAAAGAAAAAAAAACCAAATCCCAGAAACACTTAACACTAGTGGTGTCGAACAGTTACAATTCCTCTCTTTCTTAAATCTTCCAAAATGTCTGTTATTCTTTCGTGCTTTGCTATGCTCTGCTTCTCACAGATCTTCAATGTGTGTGTGTGTGTGCTTCTAGGATCCTGTCTGGAAACCCTCTCCACTGCTCCTGTGAGAACATGTGGATCAAACTGTGGTTAGGAGAGGAAGCAGACATTCAGGAGCTACGCTGCATTGAGGACGGAGGAGCACGCAAACTGCTGTCCAGACTGACATTACCTAACTGTGGTAAGGGCGTGCGCACACACACACACACACACACACACACACACACACACACACACACACACACACACACACACACACACACATAGGGTAAGGACCTGGAAAAAACATTCACAAGCTGTAGCAGAGTGTAAAGCGTTGAAGCACCTGGAGGAAAAAAAATCAATCCTAATAGTTTCCTGTGCAAATATTTTTCCAAGGGCTTGCTTATATTTTGTCGTGTTCTTATGTATTTTTCATATGTCTGACACATCTGTTTTTATGTGCACAGTTTGTATAAATGTGTATGTACACGTGTGCGGTATGAAACTTGATATTTGAAGACAAATGTGCTAAGTGTTTTGGCAATTCTCAGGAGGTGTGGGGGTTGAATGAATAGAGACACTGAAGCTTGCTGTTAACACCTAAGAGGATAACTGTACAAAGAGTACAATTCATGCACTGACTACAGCCTCTGCAGTAATCAGTAATATATACCTACTGGTATGTGAGTAGGACGGATGTGCTGCACGGACAGCATTGCACTTACATGGAGTGTCGCTTAGCCTGTATATTGTAATTTCCCAAGACACTGTGAAGTGCAGAAAGCTACAATGTCTTATGCATGAGCAAGCAAACAAATGACCAAATAAAAGCACGCACGCACACTTAGAGCCTCACTTTCACAGGGCTTGAACATGTTGTTTGCTCTCTGTTGTGTGTCACCAAAACGCCATCAGCGCTGCACAGACTGATTTATCTTTGTCCAGTTGGGATTTTTTCTCATGCGATGCACAGATTAGCTGCTAGATGGAGTAAAGTGAAATGACCGACACACAGGTTATGCATGTGTGTGCCGTTTGTGAGTGTGTGAGGGTTGTGTTGTCCTATAATACTAGGCGGGGTAGGCTTAGCCTTTCTGGACAGGTGTCCAGCCATCCGATCAAAAGTTACGAGTGTTCATCTTCCTGTTTGCTCTAAATTTCATACATTTATGATGTGCCATAGCGCTCTATTTCACTCCTCTGGTTAACCCAGCATGTTTAATGTGATGATAGGTTTTAAAAAATGGCTGCAAGTTCTGTTAAACCTGTCAGAGATTTCCTCTAATCAGAAGTTCATGTATTAAAATTTTAATTTGGGGAGGCTCTGACTCAGGAGGTAGAGGTCCAAGTCCTTCAGCCTGCAAGTCCAAGTATTCTTGAGCAATAAACCAACCCCCAAATTGGTCCTGATGTATCCACCGTAGGGTGAGTGCATCCATGATAGAAAACCCTTGGCTTGTAGCAAAAAGCTCTTCAAGTACCAGTCCATCTAACAATTAAATGTGCGTTAGATGGGTTCAGTATTCTTGTGTAGTTCTATAAAAGTACATGCTTGTATATTGTATCAATTAATGATCCCACAAGCATCAGTTCCTTTTGATAGATACATACCACTGCATGCTGGGAACATTGCACAAGAGCTGCAGTTTTGCACGACCCAGTTGTCTAACCATAATTTGGCCCTTATTAAACTCGCTCAAATCCAGGCGCCACAATGAAGAGGTAATCAGTGTTATTTGCTTCACCTGTCAGTGGTCAAAACGTTATGCCTGATCGGTGTATCCTTGTAGTAAAAAGGTCTATAAGTACCAGTCCATTTACCAATTAGATGCGTGTTATTTCCAGTATTCTTGTGTACTTCTGTGCATGCTTGTATGGTGTATCACTGAAAGCTCTGTCATTACATTGAATGTGCTAGATTAACCAAAGGAGAGAGAGAGAGAGAGAGAGAGAGAGCATCATGATGTATTGTACGGTACACGCTTGTATGCTTGTAGTAAAAAGGTCCATTTACCAATTAGATGTGTGCAATGTTTAACATTCTTGTGTACTTCTGGGGAAGCATTGTATTGAACGAGCAGGTGAACAACATGAAAACAAGGCTTTTATATTTATTATTATATTTATATGTACATGTGTAACCTGGGGGAGGAGATGTCTAATGAAGCTATTACATTATGTCTCAGTGAGCCGTCCCTATTGATTATTTTCCCTTTTGCTTTTACTACAGAAACTACGAGGGTATCGATTGTAGAAGTATTCGTCCTAAGTATTTTCACACACACGTACCCACAAAACAATCTGGCCTGCTTTTATTCTGGAGGTTTGCAGGGAGCCTGACGATGTGTGCGTGTGTGTATTAGCTGTGCTGCTATTTTAGAGAATAAACGCACAGATCTTGATCGTTGCCTGTAGAAACCATCATATGTCTGCTACGTATGTCAGTCGTACGTAGAGCTTACTTAGAGATTTTGTTTTGTGTTCCTTCCCTGTTCTTTTCCTCGCCACATGCAGAAAACAAAGAAACGTTAGTTTAGTCAGGATTTAGTTTATTGTGCGTATCGTTATCAGAGATCATACAAAACCTGCCAAATTTGTGCATCGCTTTGCCTAAGTTGCTCATCTATTCCTTCTTGCTGCTCACCTGCAACAGCAGCATGCTAGGACTATATGATGCTTTGTGTAATTCAGCACATAGATGACATCATTGACTCTGAAAGTTGCTGACTGTATGTACTGCAGTAAAATGAAGTGTTATAAAGACCATCTGCACTGTGTCCCATAGCACCGGTGACCTGCTGTCACGCAGCAGATTTCATTTCCTTTTCCACTGAATCATCATGTTTTGTTCTCTAGGAATAAAAAGACAAAACCCAACTTTTCTAGATTTATGGAAAGCTGCAATATTATAAGCAAACCCCACAAAGATGATCACATTTTAAAAGCAAGAAAAGACGCTTTCCACAGATTTAATCAAGAAACGTTTCTTTGACCTGCCAAGAAACACAGTTAATATTATAATAAAGAATTATGTCTTTACAGTCCTCCACATACAATTACTTACCACATAAGTGTAATGTCAGTTTAAGTACACTTCCAGGACAGGCTTCTACAAACCACAAGGCTTTTATGCTTATGGGAGTGTTTATGAAGCATGAATGTATAAATGTCAGCAGTTATTTGACACTTTATTCTTCCCTTCTTTATATCATCTGTATGAATTTTTCATGAATCATTCTATTTTGGACACTCTTCTGTTCATAAGATGTGTCAAATTACAGGTTGACCTGTCTCAGAGTCTGACCTGCTCTCATTCTCTGGATTTGTTGATTTTTTTTTCCAATCATGTGCACTGTATCTGTCTCAATCTGGCATTTAGAGCTTGAGTTTGACCAGAGTAAGCAAATAAAACTTGTTTTCGCCTTTCGGATGGGGAGTGCACCCCAGTTTATTTTAGTAATGTGGCATTATAAAGGAATTTTCATGTCAGACTTAAATTTATAAGAAAAAAATCATCAGTCAAATCCGCTTTATGAGCCTAATCATGTTTTGGGGTTTTGTTTTAGCATCTTTGTTGTTCACAGAGGAATCAATCTGGTGAAAAATAGCTCTGGGCAATCCGGACACTCAGGGCACAAACAATAAGTTAGCTTGCAGGAAGCTAACAATGTCATTGATAATTCCTATTGATCTGTCCCCTCTACCTTCCCTCCATTAGCAGAGGATATTTTTGGCATTAGCACAGTTACAGCAGGGCCTCTGGAGAGGTGGGCAGGGGACCCCCTGGCAGAGTGACATATGAGTAGGAGGACATGGTGGGGCAGGGGTGCCAAATAATGCCCCAGGGCTAACAGTGATACACCAAAAAAGACCTTTCAGTCTGGCCAAACTGCTAGCCCCACGCTTCATGCTCATAGTTCTTCCTCTTTATTTGGCATTTTCCATCTGCCTGTCTGCTTTATGTAAAACCTTTCTGTCTGTGGGCCTGAACATTTCTGAGCGACATTATGAAGAAGGCACAAAGAGGAAATGCCCATCGATGCCCTCGGGCCGACACTGATCTCACAGGCGAGCCTCATACGATTCTCCGTCTGTGGACTGTTTATGGTTGGAGCTCCGCCCCGAAAGGATTACAAACACAGAGCCTGTTCAATGTGCAAAATAAAAACATCAGCTGTGTCACTCAGCAAAAATGTTGGCAACGGCAGGTGTTTAACAGTCCCGCTGTTTCTTAATAACGGGGTAATTAAAACAAAATAAAAGAGCCATATTTAACTCTTTATAAAGTCTTTCATTTTGTGTCCTTTTCTCAGTTCCTTCTCCCTTTAATGCCACGCTTGTTAATGGTAAGAAGGGCAAGTTTAAGCTTTTTCCACCATCGCTCTTATAACACCTTTAGCTTCTGCTAAATGAATCAAATTCCATTAAAGTGAATAACTGAAACCAGCTGTCCTGAGCAAAGGGTGCTTTTTCCCGGCGCTGTAGAAATTATAGCAGATGTATTACCAGATTCCCGCTGGGCACATCACAGCACAGGTGCACTCTGCCTTCATCTGTGTCTCTCTCAGTTAGTCATTCCAGTCAAACACGCAAAATGACAGTCAGTTGTTGCCCTTAATCATCTATTTTTTTTGATTGCTGTTCAAAGAATTTTTGCCTCTGTCCCCGTCATTTCCTTTCTGACTTAACTGGCTTTACCATCCAATCTGTGCATAGGCTTTTGAATAGTTGTATAGTAGATAAAACTAAAATTCAGCAGCACAGGCAAACACAAAACAGACCAGATGGCTTCTGTAAGAGTTTGTGGACAGGAAATGCTAATTACATATGTGAACTTTCCTACATGTTAAATAGTGAGGAATAAAGCAAGACACAAAAGATTTAGTAAGTATATTATGTCAGTAAAGCAGTTGGGAGGCACAACACAAAAACACATGACAGATGAGGCAGATTGTTGTATTTGTAGCTTGTAACCTTGTTTTATGAGGTAGCTGAAGTTAAAGTAACAGGCCTGAGAAGTTCAGCTTAATTCAGTTAAATTGTATTTATCTTTATAATGTAAGATAAAGACTCTACAATAAAACAGAGAAAACCACAACAATCAACAACCGCTTGTGAGCAAACTTGGCACTTGGCAACAGTGGCAAGGAAAAACTTCCTTTTAACAGGAAGAAATCTTCAGCAGAACCAAGCTAGGGGCAACCATCTGCCACGGCCACTTAGGTTAAGGGGAAAAAAAGAAAACAGAGGGAA